>NC_071670.1:59559375-59906250 GCF_028554725.1 Zeugodacus cucurbitae
AGGGACCAGGTGGAGAAGGTCCCGGCTTCGCTTAGTATAACCAATTGGCGCCAAACTGCCAAAAGGAGAGATTCGTGGCGCGCTGATGTGGACTCGGCTATATCCGCGTAAACGGTGTCTACGCCCGTCAAGATGAAGAAGAAAGCCATATGAACATGCAACCTCTGTCCACCTCACTGTGGTCGGTCTCCCCAATATCTGATATTGGCAAACACCAAATTTTTTTCATCAGAAAAATAAAACGATTTATCGTATTCACAATATGATTTGTTGACTTTCAGGCAATTTTGTTTTTGAAGAAAAAAATTTGGTGACAAACTAGTCAAATTTGAATTACCATTATTACGATTTTTTCTGACGATCTCTCTTCGGTGAATTGTCTTTAAATATAGATCTATGCACTGAAATCCAATTACAAAATTTAATGAACTGTCTACTCACCATTTATCATTAAGACTGAAATATTCACTTCCATTACAGATTGAGACTTCATAAAGGAAGTATAATCTAAGAAACCCCTCGTCTATATTTCCATTAACTATATAAAGATTATCAAAATTATAGAAAGAATTTAATTAAGCAAAGTCTAAAGCAAAACTCTCTTCTTTAAGTAGCCTGATAATTTCAAGTGCTAGTGCCCAGAACGCCTACTTTTCCCAAAACTCCGCTAATAATTGCAAACTTACTTGTCCAGCTAATTTTATTGCCACACATTTTCACAATCAAAAACTAATTGCATTGCGATTGTTCAACGCGCTTTGTCGTTCAACAAATTGACTTGACTTGAGTTAGCGGCAAGAGAGAGACAGAGTGGGGATAAGAAGAATGCTTTACTTAAGAGCGCTTCTGTACTTCATTACGCTAGGATGCTACTAGAATTTTTTACAAGTTTTTGCTACGAGCAACTACATTCCGCTTAACAGTTTCCCCTAGAAATGGCACTTGGCTAACACTTTCTCAGTGGAGTACATACACACAAAAATGTATATGTATATAAAGAACCTTACTTTATACCGTTCGTTTAACTTTCAACTGCGCCATGCCACCACGACTATTGGAGTTTGTCGCAACTTGGCAATTAAAGTTGCTGCAAGAAAAATGGTGTCACAAAAGGCTTAACAACTCTCAAACAAACATTTACACGCACACATACACACACATACATACATACAAACAATTGCGCAGCAATTTCCTCTACATTTTTGCTCAATGCGGCTGCTGCCATCGAAGTTCGACTACTCTTTCTCTCGTTCTAATGAAATCCCTTTTGTTTTGGCTTAATTTATTCTTTTGTGGTGTCTGCTTTATTCTAAGCTTTTCGCCTTTCCCGCCGTTCTACTTGTAAACTTGTAAAAGGAGAGCGCAATGAATGAATTGATATGCCGGATGGCGCCCGCGGTTATTGGCCAACTCGGTGTTGGCGATTGAACTCAAGTACTTCAATCAGTCGCTCAAAGCGTTCAATGGCAGCAAAGGCAGCGGAAGTGTAGTGTAGCACGAAAAGAGTGTGCCCGGAAAGTGAGCGGAGACGCAAGAGCGTAGACTTAACTCATTGCTTTGTGACTTTTGTGTACTTCAAATGAGTTTTTTTGCTCTCTTTCTTTTGTGCGCTTCGTGTACTTCCTCTGGCCTTCTTTTGCCGCTTTTAACTCGTTCATCGAGTAGTTGAACTTGTTTTTCTTTCGCCTTCATTTTCTCCCTCTCTACTACATTGTGGTGGTGGTGGCAACACTTGAATTCTGTGGCTAAGAACAATTAAGTTTATTGATTTGAAAATTCAAAAGTAATTCACCAGCAGCACTTGAGCTGATAGCGCGTTTTGCGGGCGCTGTGGTGGTGGACAAGGGCAACGCGTTGTAAATGACTTGATTGTGTGGATAATTATGGTAGCAGCTCATTAAGTGGTCGCGCGGTCATATCGAGTGAGGGGTAGAGGGGAATACGAAAGTAAAAGTACTCTTGTGTTAAGGCGGCAAAAAGCAATAAATGATTATTATTCTTGTTGGTGTTGTTGTTTTATACTCTATTTGAATATTAAAATAATTTGTGGCCTACTTTCGAGCGGCTTGTGCTTTCAATTAAGAACTTATTGAAATGCAATGAAGAGCTCAGCGCGAGTAATTGAAGTGATGAAAGGGAAATGAGGGTTTGATGGTTTAATTAGCATATTTTATAAAGAGCGGAATTGGGAAATGGAAAGTTATTAATTAAATATGCTGGAAAATTTATATCTGTACTACTAGTATAAAGAGGGAAAATTTACACTACATAAAATTGTGGAATTTTTAGATTTGAAATTTTCACTATCTTTCTACAGCTGTTTGTAAGGAATTCCATTAAAAAAGAAACCTCTCGTTCTCTTATATACCAAAAAAAGAGATTTAAGCCATTTAGAAAATATTTTTGGAACCTGTCATCAGAATGAAAATATACTATATATATATATATATTTTTTTTTTTTACATCAATGACTTTTAACATTCACTTAGCTGGCTGTTCCGCGCCCTCTGGCTGCATGACAGATTTCTTAGGAATCCATTTTCCCAGCTTATATTAAATCTATATGTACGTACCTAAAATTCACTTATCACATTTCACCTGCTCAAATGACAATTTATTCAATATTTTGTTCGCACAGCTGCTTTTTATAATTCCAGCAATCATTTTTACACGCACATATACAGAGGGACTCAAATTCATATGTCACATGACATATGTTGCACATGTCATGTACACATTTATGCATGTAGCTACAATAAAAGTCAATAAAATCGAACATTTGTATGTGTAATGGTAGATTTGTGTACGCATGCATGAAAATATGTACAAATACAAAACTAACTTCAAACATATATACATTGCTGTACAAATCTACAAGATGTTACTTCTTTCTTTTTATGTGCGTTTAAGCTGCTGCGACAACAAATCAATTCCAGTTCAATAACTTTTTATATATGCCACTTGTCAGTCAAATATTTATTGAGCTCATATTGCACTGGTTGCGAGAGTAGTGGTGCTTAGTAAAGGTAGTATAAAGGTAGGAAGTGAGGTGCAACTTCTGGCTTTTTGTCACGAACGAAGGCCACTGAACCAAAATGTGAGCGTAAAATAAGGGGTTAGGGGCAGTCAGAGGCGAAAAAATTGTAATTTTCAGTATTTTTTTTTTTTGCTATATTACATAATGTTTTGACTTTAGGTCAAATAATTTCCAAAGTTATAGCTGTTTGTGTTGGTTCAGTTTCCAAAAAAGGTCCTTGCGTTGACTATCATAAGACCTTGGAAGTTTATCTAATATCAATGGGATAAGAAACATTAGTTCTATAAATAGATAATCCTGGACCTGATCAAAATTTATCTCAAAAATTAACAAAATGGCAGCCTCAGGCAATTTTTTTTCTAGATTTTCGGTAAAAAATCAACAGCTAATTGATCTTAAAAAATTTAAAATTTTGAAAAAAATCCTTCGACCAGGCCAGAGTTTATTATGTATTCTAAAAGCTGTATAAATTTCATTAAAATTTACTGAGCGGTTTTCGATCTTCAGTTTTCACCATTTCAAAAAACATAATTTTTAGAAAAACACATTTGAAGCTTCGCATTAGCTTATTGGAGTGCCCGGAAGCTCTTTGTTATTTGTCGAATAACTCAAAAAGTAATTATCGAATCAACTTCAAATTTTCAGAGAATATTTTTAGGATATAACACTTAACGAAAATGCAAAAAACAAAAAAATTGATTTTTTGAAAATCCTCTCTACCCCTTAAGGATATATTAAAAATCGAAATTTATATGTTCAATATTCAATGATTTTAAAAGTTTAATTTAGACCCAAGTTTATATAAGCATTAGACCATCTAATTCACATATAAAATTTTACCTATGTAACACCGAAGATCCTCATACAAGTTACGAGACTCATTCCATTTTTAAGAAATACACAACAAAAATTCAGAAAAATCGCAATTGAATTAGAAAGGCATGAACATATTTCACAGAAGTCAAAAAAAAAAAAATCCAGTAAAACTTTCGGAACTCAAAGAGGTTAAGGCATTTTTTGGGGACCTTTGTTATATATAGTAATGGAATATATAGTATATTTGAGCTCAAACTTCTACCACTGTCGAATTATGACCACTAATATAATATTTTTTTAGGTTAAGGGAGGTTATTTGCATCTTTAAAAATTACCTCTAAATGATGAGAAATTGTAAATTTGTCGTAGCTAATTGCGATCTATCGGTCGTAATGACCAAAGATGGACAATAACGGTTAAAGAAGAGTATGTAAGTTTGTAATTGGCATAGAAACCGTTTAGCCGGTTATAGTCGAATCGACTACAGCGGGACATTTCTTTCTGGAGGATGGAATTATGTGTAGAAGTTCACGAAAGTGAGGAACCACATGGTTCAAGCAGCTCACGACTTCCGGTCCGTAGCCAACAAACAGCCGTTTGGAGGCGAGCTAAAGTGCGAAGGCCAACCAGCTTCTGCGGTTGTGTGTAGGGTTTGGGACCCACCACATAATATTTTTAATATTTCGAGTATAAGCTCAGCCCTTCGATTAACAGTGCAAATACGGTGTCCTCAGAAATATCGAAAATTTATTTTTTGTTATAGTACAATACTACAAGCATTCCAACTGTTCCACGCTAAGTAATTATAAATTCTTAATCCAGCTTAGTGATTATATATTTTATTTTATTTTTTCCATATTTTTCCATAATTTCTTGTGAATGTTTACAGTGTTTCAAATTGAAAGCGCGGTCAATGACTTATTCCCACCCATATTCAATCAGAGTTCAAATGAAAAAGAAAAACTTCAAGTACAATCATATTGTATTAGACGTTTTATGCAGCAACCTGTCACTTGTTACTTGCTGCCTGCTACACATATTTCCTTTCAATTGTTGTTGACAACAATGAAAAAAAGCGCTGCAAGTTCTTTTGTCACAGTTGTTGACCTGATTTCAGTGCGCGCGTTGACATGCAAATAATAACAATATTCATTCTATGATTTTTTGATTTCCTTGGTTTTTTCCACACTTTTCCGCGTTCGTGTGCCGCTCGCAATCAATTACGCGATTAAATTTGCTTCATTTGGCGCCAATGTATCGAAAGTGTGCAATCGAAATCGTTTTCGCATTTTATTATTTTCGCAGCACGTGCCGAACAAGCAGTGCCGCTGGCTGTGACTGATGGCAACTGCTACGCCAATAATTCAACTTAAATAAAAGTGGAGCGTGTTTAGTGGGTGTGCCCCGGCGCTTGGCACACTCTGAGCTCTGTGGTGTTAGAGAGGTGGTGGGCTCAAACTCACTTTGTTATAACACTTTATGCGCTTCAATTGACGACAATAATAACAACGCCGCCGGCTGTGGCAACAACAGCGTCCGCTGTTAAACAAAGCCGCGCGAACTTTCAACATTAACGCTTTGTCGGCCTATAGATAAGGCGCAGGAATCATGTTGATTTTTGAAAGTGTATTTTATTTTCAATAATCAAGTTTTGTATGGAGCTTTTTTAATTCACTTGTATGCCTTTCGATGCCCTCCAGTTGTATTTAGAGATATTTTAGTGTAAATAATAAAAGTTTCGTAGGGTTGACTTTATAATGTTTTAGTTTGAGGGAGAGTGGCATGTCTTCTCCATTTAGCATTGTAAGCTTGGGTTTTCGCTATTGTTGTATCCTGTTGCTCTATTCAATTTGTTTTCATATATTTGAAGTGTGCTTTTGTATTGTTATTTTTGTAAAGGATTGCTATTAGGAAATGGTTTAGCTATTGGTGGAGGCATTACGTTCGCATTCACTAGGCCTACCTAGTGAAAGAAACAGATAATCAAATCTAAAACGATTCAAAATATAATTTCACAACATTCTAGCTTCGTTCTATAAATCAAATTATTTATATTTAGTATTCTTCAAATATTTGAGAGGAGTATGAAAATTATTTCTCCCGGTTCCTTTATTTTACTATTTCAGCTGTGTGCCAATATTAATATGAAAGATATACACGCATGAATATTTCAAATTTGAATTGAAAAGTAGACAACCAGCCAAAGGAGGTTTATAAACCAAAATGTTTGCCGAATGTAGCTAAGTTCACGTTGAAGCCATTCAAAGGGTGTGCTAACTAACTGTGGACATGCAAATACCTATTGCTATACCTAAATCTACACATTTGCATGATTTTCTGATTTAAAATGTGCACACATAACTTCCATAGTAGGGTAGTTGAGGCACTACGCGTTGTTAATACTAAATAAGTTGCTTTATCTCAGAGCAAACTTCCATTTGTGGTCATTTAAATGCCAAAATTGTTTGAATGAAATATGCTATTGTATATTCGCATTATATGATGGATACATCTACTCATATATATATAATACAAAGCTCCTACTGCGATGTGATTGCGCAAAAAGCATATCGAAATGATTTTCCTTTTTCTTTTTCAGCATCGAACATAAATTTATTTCTCTACACAGTTGAGTGATTTTATCCAGCTGCGACACAAAGCAGTCTGTTGACTTACTTTTCCCTTTCAAAAGAATGTTGTTTTGTGTTATTTTTTGCTTTATGAAAATCAGTTATGATTTTGTAATGCTGCAAATTATAATAACAATAAAAACTATATGACGTATGGCAAGATTTTGATGGAGGGTTTGTTGGTTGGAGTTTTTGTTTTATGTTAGGCGTTGTTTTTCATATAGATAGCTCAAATGTATGTATGCTATGAAATACATATGAATACAATGACGATTTCAAGAAATGATGGAAAGTTTTGAAAACCTTTTGTGCTAGTCCGTTATCTTTTGCCTCTCGAGAGGCAATAGTCTAGTACAGAGTATGTTTTTGAGATTAAAAACTCTCTTATAAAATCAGTTAGCCAATCGAAGTCGTCTTCAAAACAATTTGTAGGTCCCTCCTTATGTCGGAAGATATGAAGACCAAAACTCAAAAACAGACTAAAGGTTCGGAGAGACCACTTCCGGGGTTATAAGCACCAATTAGCCACCAGCGCTCTTATGAAGGATTTGATCGGAATTTACACTGACTAAACTGTAAATATCTGGAAGATAACTATAAAAAGGTTGAGTAGAATTCAAAATTTAACCATATTAGATAATTAGTGGGTTATTCAGATATCAAGTGTCAGTACTTTTGATTCAGTTTTTTAGTTTAGTTCAGCTATCATATATTGAAGTAGCTATAAAAGCTTTCAAATATTTCCAGGGTCAAAACAAATAAATAAATATTTATAACTATTTCTGTAATACAACGAAAAAAGTTCTTTTCATTTTATTTTCAAGCATTTTTTGCAACAATATCCATTCTCTTTTAGCAAAGTTCTTTTCAAATGAGTTTCCGCACAGCTCATGGTCAATGAAAAGTTAATGGAATGGAATTTAATTTAAATAAAAACTGTGGTATTCAAGTTGAATAGTTTTTTAATTTCGATTTTCTGTTTGTGCGCCACTTCATTTGCGTATAGAAAATCAATCAAATGAGAAAATTTGTAAGCTGGTTGAACAAGAGCAGCAACTGAGTGAATTCTAAACAAATTCAAGTGTGGCGAAATGCAATCGAAAATGGCAAAAACAAAAATAACAAAATAAAATAATATAAACAAGATAAAACAAAAAAAAAAAAATAAAAACAATAAAAAATAAAATAAAATAAAATAAAATAAAATAAAATAAAATAAAATAAAATAAAATAAAATAAAATAAAATAAAATAAAATAAAATAAAATAAAATAAAATAAAATAAAATAAAATAAAATAAAATAAAATAAAATAAAATAAAATAAAATAAAATAAAATAAATTAAATTAAATAACATTACATAAAAATATATTTTGAATAGAAAAAGCGATACTGAGCAGTGAAGTGGTGAAAAATTAAACAAATTTTAATTTCACTCCAAAATTGTAAGGGAAATTAAAAAATATAAAACTCTACTTAATCGTCAAAAGTCGCCAGGTAAACCCAAAAACAACAACCCCAACACACGAAAAGTGCAAGAGAGCTAGGGCCGTTGGTTGCTTGCCGGCAACTTGAACTCAAAGCGCCGCATTTAACATTGCTTCAAGTAAGTGGTGGCGCTTGTGGTTGTGTTTTGTTGGTTTTGTAATTGTGCAGCGGCGCTAACTTTGTTTGTCAAGCGAATTACAATTCGGCAACAATTTCGAAAGCACAAAATTATTTCTGTTGTTGCTGCCTGGCTGTAGTATGCTTGCAGCATTAGCTCTCAGCTAGGAGGGAAGGCAAGTTAATGCCGGTAGCTGTCACTGCCATGGGCTGCAGGTGCTGCGACGCTGCTGGCTTTAGCTAGAGGAACCGTGAAAGTTTGCGACGCTTTTTCACGTAGGAAATTGTTATAGTTTTCGACTGCTTTTTCGGTTGTTTTTCTCGCTTTTTTTACAGTTTTTCGTTGTTCTTTTGTGCCAGCGTTTTTGTGCTTTATTTCCGCTTGCTCTTTTCAGGTAGCGATGCTTTCCTGGTAATTTTTTTGTCGTTTCATTGACGCAAGAATTCAAATCAATCGTCGCTCTCTCTTTTTTTCTGCGCTCTCTTCTCCCAGCATCATCACCTTTGTTGGTTACCCTTTCTTCCACAAAGATTTCAATTATTTTATACACCCTTCTCTCTCTTTCCTCCATCTTATTACACTTTTTTCGCACCGTTTCGACTATTGTAACAATTGCGAAATTACCCAGAATTAAAGTTTTAACCTAATTCCAACGAAAAGTGCCTCTTCACACGCACACAAAAGTCCTGCAAAACGTTTCTTTGTCTGCGTGTGAGCGGGAAAAAAACTAAAAACCGCTGCGAACAAATAAAAGAGAAATTAAATAAGAAGTATTTAGAGTAAAAACCGTTGCAAACTTCACGTGAAAAAGCTTGTTGAAAAACGCAAACGGACTTTATGTTGTTGTTGCTGTTCCCATTGACCAAATTACTAAAAAAGTAATAGAAACTTCTGCTAAGCTTGCGAATAAAATGTTGAAACTAAGTGTATACTATATATAATATACAAATATATACAGTTAAAGCTCGCTTGCATGTAGCTTGTGCGGGGCGTGGCAAGCGTTTTAGCTCGGCCCGGCGACGCATGTCGTACTGCTGTAAAAGGCATTAAATTTCGACAAATTGCGCTTGTGTGGCAACATAAGTGTTGTTGTTGTTCTTTCCTACTCTATGTATGTACGGCACCGAAGCATTTGACCGTTTGTTGCTCTTTCGGTTAGCTAATGACCGCTTATGCGCCTTTTTACTGCAATTTTCCTACACTTTGTCTGCGTTTTGCACTTTTTGCTTTGATTTTTGCGCCTTTTTGCAGCAGCACTTTGTTGCTTTTTGCCGCAATTCTACGCTTTCACACTGCACTTAGCGTTGCCACTCGTATGCTGTAGTTGGCAAAAACAAAATATGTAAAAAAAATGTCTACTCCTTTCGTATTACCGCATAAGTGCATTTATTGTAGACTTTGAAAATAAAAACATACACATACAAGCATATATATGTATCTATATATGGGTGTATACATGTGTGCCTTGCAGTTGCACTAAATATTTGGCGTAAATTAAGGCAAATATTTAGCTTTTTTGGTAAGTATTATTTTCAAATTACTTTGCGAAATTGCTGCTTTTAATTACTTTTTCGTTACACATTTAGTTGCAGCGTAAAGCGCAAAGAATGCGGACAATTTTATTTTTATTAGTTTTTATTTACTTTTAGATTTTGTGTTTTTTTATATAAATATACTTTTAAGTCGTTAAAAAGCGTTGAGAAGCATGCAGCATTTTTGGATTAATGAGCGTTACTTTTGAAAGTTATTTTACTTTTGGAGCACCTGCATATTGGACTTCCGCTTCACTGAATTCCTACTTGAGTTTAAAGCATCTCAGTTGATGATTATTCGAAACTAAGGAATCCAGAAATATGCATATGTATATGTGTTTAATACATGTGAAATCTATAAATATTGCGGAGAACTGGGTGTTTGTGCGTAGAAAAAAGTCCGGTTTATAGATTCTTTGGAACAATTGAAATATTGGGGAGTCATTTTTAAATATATTATTCTTGCAGATGCAATGGATTCAATGAAATTATTTTGGTTGGAAATCTCTTTATTAGTACTCTTTATTACATTCAGTGGAGAAATTTGGAAATGTCAACTATTTCAAACGTTCGAGTCTACCTAATTAGATCGGAACCGGATTTTAATCCATGTAAGGCCTCTCAACACGGTAGCATTACTCGAAATAATCTGAGGAATGCTTGGCTATGGCTATACTCCTTTCTATGAATCTAAGGACAAATTCAATACACAATGGATATACTTATAGATGTTGTAGTAGATAATCCAATGACCAGATATTCGGATCTACATAAAAGAAACGGACTTGTATCCGGCCAAGGATTTTTAACTCTACATTCTTCATCAAAACAAATGTAACAGCAATGATTGTTAGAAATGGTACTGCTGTGGATTATATTCATAAACAGTAAATTGCAGTTTGAAGCTATCAAAACATCAAAGATTTTACTCACAATAAACGATTTCTCACGGTAAGAGGTGGTATAAGGTCTAGAAACAAAACTATCTATATGTAAGTAGCTTAAATGGAATATGGAGTAACATGAAAGACTATTTAAATTTCATAAATTGGGCGAACGCTTGTGCTTATGAAACAAACGTAACCTATGATCGGTTGAAACTAACAGGCCTAGGCTGAGTGAGGGTCTTAACAGAAGGGAAGTAGCTGGAATTCAATGAAGGTCAAACCAATAAGGGTGTAAGTTCAGAAGAGTGTAGTCCCAGATTATCGAGCGTTGTTAGGAACTTTCATGTGGGTAGAAGGAGAACTAATAAGCCGTAAAGATGACAAAATCTAACTTAAGGGATAGGTGGGTTTTAGATGATAAAAACAAGGATATTTTAATTTTTTTTTTAATATATACAATCATAATTTTCATTCATAAAGGGGCTATACCAGACATTTTCAAAAAAAATTTATTTTTTTATTTTTTCCTTATTCTATAGTTTATTTTTTCAAAAATATCCTGTGAACAGTTTTTAAACGGCAGCGTTCTAAAGAGCGACCGATCGCAAGTATAATCCACTATAGTCGAAACTTTAAACCCGTTTTTCGCGAAACGGCATTTCTCAGAATTGGTGACATCATAACTCAACAAGAAATTTACCGATCGACTTCAAATTTAAACTGAGTATTCTTAAATATATTTACTATACGATCTTTTTGATTTGTTAAAAATTTTCAATTTGGTGTTAGAAAAACGACAATTTTTTAACCTAAAAAAAAAAAACGATTTTTTTTTTTCAGAACTACTCAATTTAGTTAATTTTTGACTTTTTATACGATTTTATTTTCATAGACAATTTTTTGTTATTTCCTTTAACATCTTTTTCTTTGCATATGAAATATATTCAACTTTAATAATCTTTTTAAATATGTTTGTTCGGCCGGTATCATGTCAGCAGTTAGGGAACTTTTTTTGGCACCTCCGAAGACGCCGTTATTTTTCAATCTTTTTGTAAAAAAAAAATCTTAAAATATAGCTCAAAATATACCTTATTATGTGCAAAAAACTTCGAAACAATCAATCGAGTGCTTTCATTTAAAAAAACTCGCGAAAATCGCCTAATTTAGTCATGAGTTACACTGGTATAGCCCCTTAAGTAATTCAGCATATCTTTGATATTATTATATTTAAACAGAATTTAGGAAATTTTTATTTAAAACTCAGCCATTGACGTCTTATCTTGGCGGTTGGAGGATTTGATATTTTTGGATAATATTTTAACATATTGCGATAAGATAATAAGATCTAATACGATTTTTTCCAATTTTTTTGAACCATTTACCATTGAACCATTTATTTACCAACAGATACTATATACCACCAAGTGAATGCTTTTCCAAAGCAGTATTGGTATTAATATGAGACATTCTTTTACATTCTTCACTTATTTGCTACAAAATAACTACTCGTTATGGCAATATGGATACAACGATTTCAAGCATTTGCGCTACAACCAACCAACCAATTATAACAATATATCGTCGAAAAATTGTCAAAAACAAAGCACATATGCTGCCAACACGAATACAAGTGCAATGGAGTGTTCAATAAAGCGGATATTGGAAAGTTGGAGTTGTAAAGCGGAAAAGGAAATAATGTCGAGAAAGTAAAAAAAATCATAATAACGAGAAATACAACGCTTTACAGGCTAGAACATTTGCTGAAGGTATAAAGGATGCTATAATTTTATATACGTGAGTGCGTATTTGTAAGCGCTGAGGTTGCAAGCAGCCATAGATTTCGCGATACTTAGCGCACTTAACACAATTCCACGTATAAAGAAAAAGATAAATTGATGCCAACATGTGCACAAATATTTTGACTTTCACATGCGAGTATTTATAGGTAATATGTGTATGTATGTGGGTAGAAATGTACACAAGCGCAAGAGATCGTTGCTGAGAATGCAAGTAGTTGCGAAAATATTTTCGATTATACGCGCAGATTTCGGGCAAAGTTCAACCACTGCACACACACACTAAACACACGAAGACAACGCTGCACCTGAAGATATTCCAACTATACTCGCTGGTGGGAGTACGCCTGACCTAGTTTTATATGCGATAATATGCCGCATGAAGCACTACACTGCATAACTACAAAAGCAAATACAAACAACAACAAATATTTATAAGTACCTGAGACTTGCACTCCACAGTATAAAAAGGAAAAAGCTCCAGTGCAAAATAAGCCAAATAAGCGAAAGTCGTCGTCGTCTTCGAGCAGGCAGCCAATATCCAATCCAGCAACTATGCGGAACTAAAGCGCTACGCAGACTGCAAGTCAGCGCAACAAACAAGCAGCAACAACAACAGCAAGCGCGTAGTCATGTAGTCAGTGGCAACAAGAAGCGGCAAAGTAATGAAATTGCAATTTGAAGGATAAATAAGTGCAGCAGCGAGCAACTTTTTGGAAGTGAGACGTTACGCATTCGAACGGATATTATGCGCGAAGAAGAAGTGAGACTAAGCGCAGAAACTTGAGAGGTAAACAACAAAAATGCATATGTTTGTTGCTAAGAATAAGAACAACAAACAGGATCAGAAGCAAGAAAAAAATCAAATAAAAGAAGCACCGAGTAGATGCAGTTTCAAGCAGCAGACTGACTATCAGCGGTGTGGCTGAAGCAAAAGAAATCGTTAGAAAACTAGAGCAAAGAGTTGTGCTTGTTGTTGTAGTTGTTGTGAATGTACGTGCGAAACCCCATAATACAGCAATCGACAAGCGGAACTTATTTGGTTAAAGTTTCTCAAAAGTTGCGCTCCAATTGCAGACGCACACACACACACAAACCGAACTCAACTCGAAGGTGCAACGAATATTTGTTTATTAGATGTGTTGAGTTGCTTTGGCGGCGTAAACTCGCAAGAAATAGCGGCTACATATATACATATAAGCACATTATATCTAGGTGAAGTGTCTGCCATTATGCAGATTTCAATGCTTGCAAAAGAAGTGCAAAAGTAAGAACGAAGCCATCTACGTGAGTGGTGCAACATGGCGTATACGCAACCTGGTAGTTCACTGGCTTTATTTGCGAAAAAAATTAGTTTTAACCTGCCAATATGTATGCTGCTTAAGCGGTAATTATGTTAGAAATGTGTAAATTGAAATTATAAAGAATTTTAGAATATAGCGCTGTGGGAACACTGTGTAGGGAGAGGTAATATAGCTGCAGTGAATATGAGTAGTACTGCGACTACTTAATAAATATGGATCTGGGTTATGAGTTTATGTGCAATTTTTACACTAAGTAACTGGGTGATCTCATTAGCTCGACTTAGTGTTGAAGTAGCGAGTTGTGATTTGATTGATATTCTTATGGGAAATGGAGAGAAGTTTTGTGAAATATTTTATTTGCAATTTAAATTTAATTAAGTTAAATTCATTGGAATATAAAAGGTTTTTGGGAACGTTTAATTTTTCAAACAAAAGAAAACAGTCGATAGTAATCTGTCTGAAATAGCTGAAAAAGATCTTAAGGGTCAGTTATGATTTCTCTTATTTCCAATAGTGATATTTTTTTTTTTTTTTCAATATTTGTTTATTTATTGAATCTGCTCTTTGCAGCCTAACAATAAGTTATTAAATCTTAATTCTAATTAAAACTATACAAGCTCAACCAAGTGATTGAGTTGTTTTGGTGAAACGTTGCTCATCAGTGTGCTGGCATATATCTTCTTTTTAGACGTGATTGATTGCAAGAATGTACTAAAGCGTTAGCCAATGGGTTTGGGTGATCTCGGAGTTTGGATAAATATTTGTGTCTGCTGTTCTCCACTTCTTTCTTTACCATGAGAATACCAAGATCTTTATGGATATTTTCATTACACATGTACCATGGTGAGCACGTGATTGTTCTAAGCATTTTTGATTGAAATCTCTGAATTATATCGATATTGGTTGCACAGGTCGTACCCCACAGTTGAATGCCGTACATCCAAATCGGTTTTATTATCGCGTTATATAACAGAACTTTGTTGTCTAGGCTAAGTTTTGATTTTTTGTTTAGAAGCCAATTAAAATTTGCAGCTCTTATCTTCATGCAGGTTATTTTGCTCGATATGTGTTTTCTCCACGTGAGCCTTCTATCTAAGTGAATACCAAGATATGTTACTTCAGTCGCTTGGGGCACTAAAATATTGTTCATTTTAACTGCCGGGCACGTTTTTGGTCTTAGGGAAAATGTAACATGCTTGCACTTTTGTTCGTTTACATTTATACGCCAGTTGGTTAGCCATTCTTCGACAAAAATCAAATGATCTTCTAGTACTCTTGATGCTATAATTGGGCATTTGTTTCGGCTCACTAAAGCTGTGTCATCCGCAAAAGTTGATGTCAAAACATTACTAGCTGTTGGAAGGTCAGCTGTATATATTATGTATAGAGTTGGCCCTAAAACACTGCCCTGAGGTACACCAGCTCTTATTGGTCGTTCTTCAGATATGAAGTCTCCTACTTTGACAGTAAACTTTCTATTTTTTAAATAAGACTCCAAGGTTTTATGCATTTCGAGAGGTAAGCTTTTTTTAATCTTATATAAAAGCCCGTCATGCCACACTTTATCGAACGCCTGAGCCACATCTAGAAATATAGCAGAACAGTACTCTCTATACTCGAACGCCCTTCTGATTTCGTTAGTAATTCTATGTACTTGTTCTACAGTGCTATGTTTTGCACGAAAACCGAATTGGTGCGTTGGTATTACATTATTTTCATGGAGGAAAGGAGACATCTTTGATAGTAACACTTTTTCAAATATTTTAGAAAGACAGGGTAGAAGACTGATTGGTCTGTATGAAGACGGCTGTGTCAAGTCTTTACCTGGTTTCTCTATCATGATTATCTGCAACTTTTTCCATGAAATTGGGTAGTACCCGAAACTGAAAATAGCGTTAAAGAGCAAGGAGAGCACTGTTAAAGCAATATTTGGTAACTCAATTAGCATTTTTGGAGTAATTTTATCGTGTCCTGCCGACTTTTTTGGATTCAGCTCTTTTATGATTTTAATAATTTCAGAAGATGACGTTTCAATAGACCCAAGCGACTTGTTAGCGCTATTGGAGATGATTGGCAGCTTAAAGCTGTTCTTTGGGCAATTTGGTTGAAATACCTTTTCTAGGTGATTTGCAAAACAATTTGCCTTATCCTCGTCGCTTCGTGCCCAGTTTCCACCCAAGCCTCTTATAGGCAAATTGGAGTCGACTGGAGGCTTCATTGACTTTTGGGCTTTCCAAAGAGAATTTCGTTTGTTTGAGTTTGGACACAGTTTCTTTATATAATTGTGAGTGTGGTATTCTTCCTCACGTTTAAGCGCTGTTTTTAATTTTCGTACAGCATATTTTAGTTGAAGCTGAGTAGAAGGGGAGCGATTTAACTGCCATTCACGTCTAGCTCGCCTTTTTTCATTTACAAGCTTTTCTATTTCATTATTAGTGATTTTTCTTCGGCTAATTGGTTTATTATTTCTGTTTGGTGTTGCTATGACAGCTGCATTTGATATTACATCATTAAATTCTCGTATGCTTTCATCGATATCTCTTTCTGTATCTATTTTTAAATCAATATTAATGTGGCTACTCACATATTTTTTATATTTTAACCAGTTCGTTTTGTGAGATGTCAGACCCACTTTTGGCTCAACGAATATGGGTTGTTCACACAACTTTATTAGTACAGGTGAATGGTCAGAAGATAAGTCTGTACATGTATCAACTGTCACAAGCGATCTATCTATATTTTTGGTTACAGCGAAATCAATTAAATCTGGTAGTTTGTTGAGATCACTGGGCCAGTATGTGGGCTTGCCAGGAGATATTATATCAATGTTATTGTGGTTCATAATGGTTTGGTACAGCTGGCGTCCTTTCGGATTAATAAGACGTGAACCCCAGTACATGTGTTTTGCATTATAATCTCCACCTGCTAGAAATCTATGACCTAGCGTTCCAAAAAAGTCTTTAAATTCGCTATCTGTAATTTTAAAACGAGGTGGGCAGTATATAGCCGTTAGATTTAAATCAGAATTCCTATTTTTTAAGGATATTGTTGTAGCTTGTAACTGGGCTGTAGCATGAGATTCCCGAGCATAGTGGTTTAACCTATTTCTAACCAACACTGCCGTTCCACCGTGTGCTTTTCCATCCGGGTGATTTGTAACATACAGTCTAAATCCCGGTATTTTAAAATTGTTTTTGTTTGTCAGATGAGTTTCTGATATTAGCATTACATCTATATTTTTTTCAGACAGAAATTTAGTAATCTCTAATTTATGTTGGTTAACACCGTTAGCATTCCATATACAGATATTTAGTACGCTCATTTTTTACTTAATAAAGTTTGCAGCATTTGGTTTTGTGATTTTATTAAATCTTGTATCATATTTTGCATAGTAGACATAAATTGTGTCATACATTGCGTTAGATTTATAATCATGGTTTCAATACCACCATTTGGTGGATTTTGTGGTAGTTGCATTTGTACAGTGTTGCCTTTTACAACATTGGCATAGCTCCCTTGTACATCAATTTTTTTAAGTATACCGGGTTTAGGAATATGGTCTGTGATATCTATGATTTCATTATGGGGAGTATGTAGCATTTGGTTACGTCGTGCTTGAATTCCCTGTGATAACTTCGATTTCAAATCTTTATAAACAGGACAACCCCTGTAATTGGCAGTGTGACTTCCTCCACAATTGCTGCATTTTTTGTTTAAATCCTCTTTCTTAAGGATACATTTTGAAGTGGGATGTAAATCACCACATACCACACAAACACTGTGTAGAGTGCAATATGATTTGGTATGCCCATACTCTTGGCAGTTGGTGCATTGCACCGGACCGTTTCTTTTATGTGGTTCTTCTACGGTTACTCTACGGTGCAGCAAATATTTTAAATTATATATTGTATTAGTGATATTTGAAAAGCAAAGTGTATGCCGAAATCCTTGGACCACTGAGATGTTAGAAAAAATAATTAAAAATATGCAATAGAAAGGAAAGTCGATCACAGTCAAGTGTTCTGATCAAAATATAGATATAAAATATGTGAAACAAGTTTTGTATGTAGGGATCTTCTTCTACTTGACTGGCGTAAAAATCGCTTACGCGGTTATAGTCGAGTCCACAACAGCGCGCCATTTATTCCTCGCTTGGTCATTCTCCACCACATTTCTGCACCATAAATTAGGACGGGAATGATGAGGGACTTGTAGAGTTTAGTTTTGGTTCGCCGAGAGGGGACTTTACTTTTCAATTGCCTACACAGTCCATAGTCGCAACTGTTGGCAAAAGTGATTCTGCATTGGATTTCAAGGCTGTTATTATTATCGGTGTTGATGCTGGTGCCTAGGTATACGAAATTATCTACAATTTCAAAGTTATGACTGTCAACAGTGACGTGGGAGCCAAGACGTAATTGCGCTGACTGTTTGTTTGATGTCGGGACATATTTCGTTTTGTCCTCGTAGGGATCTTACTGAAGAAAAACTAGTTTAAAGTTCTATGAAGGTCAGCCTAAGGATTAAGCCGAAAAAATATTGTTTTATTACAGAAATTTTGAAAAAAGGGAAAAAATATAATATCTATGAAAGAGGTATTTACCAACCCAGCCAGGGTGTTTCAACAGCTATTTGAGTTTTTTTTTTAATATTCTGTACAAGTCAGGGCTTTCAGATGAACCGAAAGAATCTTATTAAAGACTTTGCTACGCTAGAAAAATATATTTTACAAACCTTCAAACCTCATCTCAACACTCTTTAAGCTTTTAAAAACGTATATTCTATAGTAATTCCCTCTAAAACAAACACATTTCCCCCCACATAAAGAGTAAACAACAACAAATAGACTTCAAATGTCAATAAACTGAAAAAAAGTATGTAAAAAAATATATATTCATGCAAATAATGAAATTAACCAACTTGAAAGCGGTCTAACAAAGAAGAGGGGAGATAGTGAAAACTAACAATTGCCTGCAATTTGCACTTGTCAAACACACTGACAAGCAACACGCTGACAATAATGAAATTTCTAACAGCTAGTGTTAGTAGTACAAAGCAGAAGGCAAATCGCAAAAAATACATATGTTTGTGTATGAATTCCCTATGCAATGAATGCATAATTGAACGAGGGACAAATTATACGGTATTCATGTGTGATTGCGTTCTAATTTGATTATCAAAGGAGCAGTTTTTTTTATTTTGCAAAAAAATATATATATATGGAGTATACATATGTATATATATATATGTCTTGTCTGTATGTATGTATATATATATTTGGATTTGTAAACTTGTGCATACTTTATTTGACGCTGTGCGGTTTTCTGTTGTGCTGATTGTCACTTTGCGGTGATAAGCGTGAAACTGGTGGTGACATTGATTTGATTCGGTTCGAATAGTTGATTTCTAATGCAATTTAATGAATGAATGAACAGCTTGTTTTGTAATATGAATAAATAATTCATATTATTCGAAATTGCGAAGAAAACAAAAGCGAGATTTTTTTCTGTGACAAAAACAGACAGATAAAAGTTGGAATATGAGGAATTGATTTTCAGTAGAAAATTAAGTAATGCGATTATTTAGTTCTAGCTGGAATGAAAGTAGAGCATAAAAGCTTTGAAATTTTTTTTATTGAATGAGTTTTCAACCTAGAAGAATAGTTCGTATTAATGATATATGCATATATTTTATCTCAGACTCTATCCACCAAATAGTGAGTACTTTAAGAATAACACATAGATGGCGCTGCTGTCAAAATTTCAATAAAATTCGAGTTATAACTGATTTCGAAATCGAATATTCTTAAATGACTTCGTTCAGTGATCTCGCTCTTATTTAGAGGCTATTTTTCAACTAAGGAAAAATAAACACAAAGTTTCTTAGCGTAAAGCGGCTGGAAAATATAAGTAAACTTGGAAAAAAGAGTTGACAACCCTTAAGTGAGGTATTGCAGGTATCAAAGCTAATAATTTAACGTTAATATCGACGAGAAGTGGAAAAATTGTATGCTACTTGAACCATAGTGTCTTTTCTGTAAATATAATTATACTATTCTTCAACTGTCATTCAATTTCCTATAGAAATAGCAATTTAATTGTGTCCAAATCCATTTCAATGTGTCTTCAACTTAACGACAATAGTTTTGAACAGCATTATGTTCAACTATTTGTTATACACAAGAATTTCCAAAAATAATAATAATTTAAAATTTCAACCGAAGATATGGTCGCCAAATACGGCTGTCAGTGCAATTGCAGACAATGTGAAGAACAAACATGACTAAAATCGCTGTCAACCGCAAATCCGGCTGTCATTCAATTTGCGAAAGCAGCACTTGTCCGAGCTAAAGAAATGCGAAACCATTTCAACAATCTCTGCGACTGTCACTGCCATTGTGCGACTAAAGCTTTGATGCTTTCTACTACATAGCATACGCTTTACGAGTGATTTTATACCTCTAAGCCATGCGGCTGGCTGGCATTGACACAAACACAAATACACACACACACACAGGCACTCATAGAGAGATATAAACACTTGAAACGACTAGCGCCACAATGCCAACATCTAATTGTAAGTCCTTCTTCGTGCTGTCCCTTTTACATTTTCCACAACTCGTAACGCCCTACAGCGCTACACAGACACACTTTATGCTTCTTCTTCTTCTTCATCCGCTTTCACTTCCTTTTTCCACTTCGACACATCCGAAATTGGTAAATTCGCCTGCTAAAATAAAATCAGCACACAGCACTTGATTATTTACTTTCGGTCACTTTTGCTCAATCAAAAAGGGAAAATCTTGCACAATTCCTTTGGGGTAATTTTTATTGATGGCCGCAGCAGGTAACGGGGTATCACAAAATACAGTTAACAGACGAAAAAGCGAGGAAAACGGCAAGTCAACTTTCATAATGCATGCTACTTAAGCGCTTTATCGCAGCTGATGTGGCTTGACCAATATATATAAAGTGTATAAAGTGCGTAAAGTGTATTGAAAGGCACATAAAAAGGATATCAGCACAAATAATAATGTACTACAAAATGAAAGGATACAATATGGCAAAGGAGTCATTTAAAAAGGATTCTATATGAAGCTGCTAAGTACATAAATGTGAAACAAATCGGCAACACACTTAAATAAGTATGTATGTATGCATATGTGTGTGTGTGCTGTACCCTTTTCGAAATATCCTTCATAAAATAGTCATAGAAATATCAATATTGTTATGTTTGTTTTATATATAAGTACGCTGTTCTTAAGCATATAGAACTTTTAACACTCGAGCTGAGTACTTTATTTTTAGCAGTGATAGGTGTCAAAACTGTCAGACAACAAACTGGCTGGCGACATCAACGGACATAAAGACTTGTACGAATATATATAGGTGTACATATGAACATTTACAAAAGCAGAGGGCAAGCATAAGTATACACGGAGTGACAGCGTGGAAAGTAGGTTTGCAGAGCAGGAAACTGAAGCACTGATATGTACACTTATGTATATGATAAATGATTACACATGCTTGTACATATATTTTGTTGCATATATATTTTAGTTGTAGTTATATGCTTGGCCATCCGTAGTTGAGTGCGAGAGAGGAAAGTTCGAAAACACGCAATGCTGCTTCCTGTCTGTTTGTCCTTTGTTTTTGTCCGTCTTCATGTCAAGTGCAGTGGTGTTGTCATGGTCTAAGTTTCACTAGTGGAGGAGCCTTTTTGATCAAACACACTCTATAAATTAGAGCGAGCATATATTCCTTCAATATGTACTCACATCACTTATAAATATTTTATATATGTTATACCACACATTACATGATTTTATGCCCGGTGTGGATACAAAATCTGGAGATGAAGTATAATATCACAACGTCCTTACCATTATCTATTAGTTCTATAATTCACGTTGGTGCAAAATATATGAAAACAAAAACCACATAAGCTTAATTTAAAATTTCCCTTTTCTGGTAGAATTTCCTGTCACTTCTCAACACTAGGAGGACGATTGTATCACAAAAAAAGTATGTTTGTTTTTTTCGAAGATTTTTTTGTTTGAATAGTTCCTCAAAACCTTGCTCAAACTCTTAACACTTTTCAAACATTTTGTTTAGCTTAAATTTACTGTTATATTTTATGATAATATTTTTCTGAAAAATAGTTTTTTTTTTAACTGAAGCCTATTCAAAAGCAGTGTTTTATCAACAACCTGTTTGCTGTACTTTACATATCATTTTTTAATTCATTCATTTTGATTTTTTTAACATAAAACAAGTAAGGAAAGGCTAAGTTCGGGTGCAACCGAACATTTTATACTCCCGCAATTTATTGATATATTTTTATTAAGATAACAAACAATTTGACCCAATTTGAAAATCCTATAATTAGGTATATGAGAGTTAGGGGAAGTTACACTATTAGAAGAAAAATATTTCCTCTAAATTAAATTAAGTTACCTGAGAGATTTACCGAAAATTTCGGGGAAAAATTACCATGGGGCACTGAATTCTTCATATTCGATACTCGGGACTTTGAAAAGTTATAGTCCGGTTTCGATAATTTTTTCACAAGTGATGCCACAGATCATATGCAGTATTTGTGTAAAGTTTTATTTCGCTACCATCATTGGTTCCTAATGTATATATTATAAAGTGAAGGATTCAGAAGGGAGTTCAAAATTGAGTTTTATGGGAAGTTGTGAACCGATTTCATCCATCACGTGTCATCATGGTGTCAAGAAAAGATTATATACCGAATTTCATTCGAATCGGTCGAGTAGTTCCTGAAATATGGTTTTTGACCCATAAGTGGGCGATGCCACGCCCATTTAATCTGAGTGCAGTATCCTTCTGCAATTTCTTTAGTTAGTGAGATAATCCACTTTTAGTAATTTTCAACCTAACCTTTGTATGGGAGGTGGGCGTGGTTATTATCCGATTTCAACTAATTTCATGGTGTGTGGTGGAGTACGTAAGAGAACCGACTGCAGAAAGTTTGATTTATATAGCTCTATTGGTTTGCGAGATATATACAAATAACCGATTTGGGGACGGGCTACCCCCACTTCCACCAAAAAATTACATCCAAATATGCCCCTTCCTAGTGCGATCCTCTGTTCCAAATTTTACTTTTATAACTTTATTTGTATTACAGACATTCGGATTTTGACTCGTCTCGTGACTTACAAACAACCCTTATGTAAACAAAACTATAATACTCTCTTAGCAAATTTTGTTGCGAGAGTATAAATACATATGTATATTGAATAAATGCTTCTTTGAGATTTATACTTAAATCAGTGTAAAAATAATTTATTTTTACTAATTTGTTGACGGTATAAACTTATTTTATCTGATAATAAAGCATTAGAGAAGACTTGGTTCAGAAGCATTGCATAGAAATCGATTTCAAATTAATCTTCATATCATAATCCATAGCAGTTACCGCTAATCTAGAATTTTAATATAATATTTCAATACGTTTTAGCTAAGTCACAAACCTTTAGTTGTCAAATTGAAGTATCAAAAAAACCATTGTATGTTATTAGAGACACATACCTGGAAATAGAAGAAAATATTATTTAATATAAACTTAACCTTCAAATAATAATAGGCGTGTTTTATTTGACCACCACAAGCTAATAGCTAAATCATGGACAAATAAAACGCATTTAGCTTATTTCATATCTTCGCTTGAAATGAATTGTGTTGGCAATGCGAGTCCGAACTCTCAGCTGATATGTAATTTATTTGAAATAAATTGGCTGAATTAATAAATCAAATTTTCCTTTCGTTTACCGCTTTTCTATGTTTTGACCTCTTAATGAATCTACAATCATTACTAGCTCCGGGATGGTCAAAATAAATATAGATAAACTTTTTATTTGCCATTTTACACATTGATAGAATTTAAATTTTTGGTTTGTTTACATTTTTATCTGTCAAAATAGGGTTTATAGCTATTGCCAACTACTTGTTTTTGGAAAAAAAACCTAACTATTGTGAATGAAAAAAAAAAAAAACGATGAACTGACAATGACTCTAGTTCAATATACAAGCTATGTTAGCTTATGACAAGCCAACATAATTATGTTGACTAAGTCTTTCATACAAAATAAGCTAATATGTAGCTTAATTTGCTGGCCAAATAAAACACGCCTAATATAAACAAAACACTTTAAATAATATATATTTGGAAAAATTTTACCTAGATATTTAAATTAACAGAATAAAATTATATTAAAACTACTAATATTACTTTGGATTATGACAATAGCATCGAATCATAAAATATTATTTTTTTGTATGAGAAAAAATTAAAATGAAAACCTAAGCTATAAGCATTCGAATGTAAAAACCCGATTAAAGCTTTCGCCAAATATGGCATCTTAAGCTGCATACCGAAGGGATTTTCCAATGCACAAAGCACAAAAATAGGCGGTAAGTAGCGTGGAAGCTGGCTGTTATGCAGACTATAGGACAGGTAAAGGAGGACAACAAAAAACGAAGCAAAAAATACAAAAACGTGTTGGGATTACGTACGCGCTGACAGGTCCACAAAGATATATACATATATTTGATAATGTACCAAACATATAGAGAAAAATGAAAAACGTGTTTCAGAAATTATTATTAAAAAAACAACAATGTGAAAGAGAATGAAGAGAGCGGAGTATATGGCTGAATATAAGTAGTCTGGTATAGACATCGGATAAAGTGAATTCACCATTTACTAATATGTATATGTGCTTGTACTACAACTAGTGACTACAGTCTGTTTTGTTGTAAGCTCATATACCTATTTCTATATATATATATATATATAGTAGTTGCATATCTTATTAGCCATAAGTCACATGCTAACCGCATTCACAATTTAGCGCTCACATTAACATTTAACGTGAACGTAATGAAACCAGTAAGCGACAATAAATTATGACTGTTAAAATTCCAAGTAAATTTGGAGTAAGAAAATAAAGTATATAACTAAATTACAAAACATATAGTAAATTGCTGACTTGGTTAGCTCAAAATTAAAAAAATAAACTATAAAGCTTTCGAATAAATTTTACAATATATTTGTCTAGATTTCAGGACCGGTTATCATAGATTAACACAATAGATTATTTTGTATGAAAGAAATTGGCAGAAGACATAGTAGGGTTGTCTGTCGCAGGATATATAAAACTATGGATTGTTCTCTTATCATCTCTTGCATGTTCAGGACATCCTTATTTTCAATAACCTATATCCCCAATCTATACCCAGATCTGGACTTTTTATAAATATTTTTTCGAGATGAAGATACCTTGACTGAGTTCTTAGCAATGCAATTAAAATATTCTTAAGCATAACAAGCTCAACATATGTGACAATATAAGAGCAAAATATTTCATGCGATTTCATACATAAATTAATAAGAAGACTAAGTATATCCCCCTACTCTTCCAAAGAAGTCACGTAAGTTTGTATGTATCAGCTATATGAGTCCTTCATTCAATGACTAAAGCACACATTAAACTGATTGTAAGCGCTTCATGTTTTTGTTGTTCTTGTAAGATTTACCACAATGCACGCTCGAATAAAGTTTTGATAAATTGACCAAAAGTGCTGCTGGAATACCAATTTCAATTATGAATAGTGTGTGCTTTTTGCAGGGGTTCGGATGGAAATGTATAAGGATGAACATGATTATGTGTGTTTGCATGCGACTGTGCAATGAACCAATGACGCGAAACATATTTTAGGCAATTACATAAAAACCGAAACGGAAATCCATGCGGAGAAAAAACGGATAGAAAAGAGTTAAGATAGCGGAAGTGGCAGGAAATCGAGATCTATGAACTGGCTGGGGTGTAAGAAATTATGGAAATATAAATTACAGAAAAGGAAGCAGAAAAAGGCAATTTAAATAAGCAATAAAACTTAAATGAATGAAAATAAAGGATGAAGTAGAGACAAAATGTGTGAATAATGAAGCAGCAACAAACAATTCTCTTCCTGCCAAACAGTATCGATAACTCTTTCTATAACTTTCAATAAAGGATAAAGCTTTCGAGACTACCGTATATATATATATTTAATTATATATGTATGTGTGCTTATGCATGGCATTTACGTGCCTGCTGCTTGCCGCCGAAATTTGTTCATGCATGAAAATTTCAATTAAACTTTTTGCACAGCCAAGAAATTAATTGATTTATATTATGCCACTTCGTTGCCACAAACCGATGTGTGTACGTGCAAACTAGTTTCTCTATGAATTCACTCTCTCACTTTCACTCACCTCCCACCTTCTACCAACTAATGTGGCAAGCGAATCGAGCAAATAAGGATTTATGACGGCGCATAACATATGGGAGTGAAGCGCGTGCCACACAAGGCTGACACAAGGCATAAGTTTTAATGAAGTTGTCAGTGCAGCAAGAAAATTTGCAAGAAAACAATCATAATCAGCAGAAGCATAGAATGATGGAATCTTTGCGGTACTAAGCGCATGTTGGCTGCTGAGTGAAGTTGAAGGAGAATGAAACTCTAATTGAAAGGGTATAGTATAGAGTTATATTTAGTTTTAATACAGTCAAATTGGTCATTGGAGTTACAGAAAGTAGTAGTATTAGTTTCTTGGAAATCAAAATTATAGAAATGTTACGCATACGCACCGTTGGTCAATAAGTGGTAATGTTAAAGTGTTAGAGAAAAGAAATAAAAACTATTTTTATTGAATATTTAAGTATAGAATGTGGCTTGCTCAAGTTTGCTTTTGGACTTTTCATAAGGTGATGTTTTTTTTGGGAGAATTAAAATCTATCAAATGTTACTCATACGCACTGTTGCTCATTGTGGCAAATTTGAGAAAAGTCATTTAGTGCTTTTAGAAATTGTAAAATTGATAAAGAAATATGTGTGTGATGTTGTTCTTAATTGTGACTTAGCTCCCTTATAGAACTATTCATCGTTTATTTCCTGACTCTCATATTCCAAGTATTTGGAGGTTAAGCGAGTAACTTTCTTTGATAATTTATATTTTTTATGGCTGTGGGATTAATATACTTCAGTAAGTCAAACTATTAATTAAAATTATTAATGTTTTAAAGCATTTAGCAAAAAATAAGAATTTACTTTAACAAATGTTGCTCATACGCACTGTTGTTCATAGTGGATACCCAAGAAAACTGATTAGGCTTACTGAAAATCATTGAGAATCGATAAAAGAGCTATGCAAACAGCTTCTATGCGATTCGTACACCCTGAAAAATCATTTTTTTACTAAGGATAAATTCGATAAAAATATCTGAATTTCCAAAATTTTTATGGTTTTAATTTAGTTTTTTTTTTATTTTATAAATTTTTTTGTAAAATTATTTAGTCTCAAAACGTGCTACAAAAATATCAATTAAATTCTCTAGCAATTTTAAAAAATCTCCACAGCAGACTCAGTTCCAACGACAAGCACATTAGTTGAGGCAATATTTACAATGTGTCACCCACCTCCAGTCCTCCTGGATTACATGCGTTTGCTTATTTGACGCATCCGTAACAAATTTACATAAATATGCATGTATGTACACATGCTGACGACGGGTCGTTTATTGACCGTTGTGTGTTGAAAAGGTGTTGATATACACAAATGGTGGTTGTTGTTATTGTTGTAAGTCCCCAACTGCGATTATTACCAACGCTGCTAGCTATTATCTACCAATATTATGTTGTGTATTATGTCACAAAAGTGTCAACAGTGAAAAAATGGAAATTTCTGTTTAACCTTTTTGCCTCGTACAACGCCACAGGTGAGCCGCCTTGAAATATTTTTTTTTCGTAATCTTTTTTTATTTGCATATATGTGTGGTTTGTGGATTTTTATGCGGTAAACACAAGGTTTGTTAGTTTTTGGATTTTCTGTTTTTGTTTTTTTTTTTTTTTTGTATGCCTTTTATGCTGTTGTCTCTTGTAATCTTTAGGTCCGTCAGGTGAAAAGGTCCTGGCGTGACGCATAAATTTGATTAGCTGCGGTGGCTCGGCAAAACACAAAAACAGCAGGCATACAGACATTTTTTTTTTTTTGTTTATTTTCTGGTATTATAATGCGTTGTTTTGTTGGGCTTAAGTCTATATATAAACATATAGTGGTTTAAATATATAAATATTGGCGGATTTGCGTGTCTTCCTTTTTAGTACAATAAACATTAACAGCGCTGCAGACACGTAAAGCTGCGTTGATATGCAAACAAATTCATGAGATTTCCCTTACACGCACTTTTTAAGGTACCTGAGGTGTAAAGGCAATAAAAAAGTCTAAGAAAATTGTGTCTACCTTGGGATAACATATTAAATATTATGTTAATTTATTATGCAATTATAATTTTTTCCCCGTTTCCATTTCGTTGGCGTGTGTCTGCACACATTAGGTCTACAACCACTGAAAACGAGACATGTTTTTAGGCGCCCACGACAAACTCGTGCTAACAATCACTTGGCATCTTTTGTTAACTGTTATCTAATAATATATGAGTGTGTGTACGTCAAATTTTCGCACTCCATATACTTGTGTGACTTGCCACCCTTTTGCTTGCTTTATTTTCGGCCGACTTCTTCCTTTGCACTCACTGTGTTACACACAACTTCACCCACAGTTTTTTGCACACTCCTCTTTTAATGCGTTTCCAATTTCACTTCCCCTTATCACGAACACAATATTATTTCCTTATCTGTTTATTTATTAAGGTATAGATATATAATATATATATATAGATGTTTATATGTATGTAGGAATGTGTGTCTGTTCTTCTCAAGGTCTCCCAGCGAGCCGCCGCTGCGTCAACAATTGTTGATTGTCTTGCCAGCTGTCGCTTCCCAACGCAACACCGAAACTCGCCGTCGAATTGCCTTCAAACACCCCACCCCTCTCAGACCAAAAGCGTGCGTACCCTCTTTTTGTTGCTGTTTTGTTGGCTTTGTGTTTTCACATGTCCTCGCTGCTGGTGTTGTCCTTTTGTGTCTGTCCGCATTTAAATGCTAATGTAATTGTATTTAATTTATTTATACCGCTGCATCCCCCCGTTACATATGTTATCACTGTCAGGCACACCTACATACATGCCCACATACACATAGCTATGAATATATAAACAAAAGCGCAGATTCATTTGAGTGTCATACACATTTGATTGTTTATTCATGTGTGTGCTTGTTGTTATTTTTGCTTTGATTTTTGTGCCGTTGTTATTTTTTTCTTTCCCATACAAATATTTAGTTAGTGTCGCTGACTAAATGGCTGAGATTCATTAAATTAGCATATACATATATTTACTTATTTCCCTTGGTGGCATTTAAGTTAGTTATTTTTTTTTTTTTTGTTATTTAAAGTGATATGTTGACGTGAATTAATTAATATGGTACGTGACACACGAGAGAGTTTTCTTGTTTTTAAAGTGCTTGTGTATTAAGTATTTTTCATGATTTTTATCTGAGATAGTTAAATTAGGAAATAATGATTTTGATATTAAAGTTATATTTTGATTGTCATGATGATTGTCATATGAGAGTAGAATGCAGATAAAGCACGCCTGGTAATAAAAAAAATATGAAGAGACTAAAATCGTATAATTTACAATAGTTGAAGTTGCTATTCTTCCATCATCAGATGGAGGAACTCTTTAAAAAAAATATCTAAACACGTGGAGAAAGAGGGACAAAACAGAAGTAATGCTTCCTTACCTTAGGCAAAGAAAACTTTGATATCAAGTTCACACTGCGGTGGTGGGTGCAGAATAACACAGTGTTAAGGTAAGCCTGTCGTAAGAGACGACTAAAATCCAAAACATGCCTATGTGTGCATGATTAGACTTTGCTTTAAGCTGGTACTTAGTCTGTGTTCTATGCCTGCTATATGGAAATTATATTACCTGTTTGATATGGCACTCTTCCCTGAATGCTCTTTCTATCAAAGAGAACAATTGTGTTCCATTTGTATTTTTATTGCCAGAATTGTCTAACAATGCAGAGTTGTATGGAAGCTCAACTGATAGTAGCTTCGGCTGCAAAATCTTAGCGGAGATTTTAAATTAATACCACGAAGAGCAGGAGCACAGGCAGTTTCGCTACAAAGGTGTTAAGTGCGTCCATGCCACACGCCAATTAGTACTAAAGGTGCAAAGCGAACTCACGGCGCTGATCGAAGCATCATATTGATACGTTGTGTTCTTGAATAAGGTGAGGTTAGGTCGTCTACGGCTGTTCCAAACATGTCTCTGTAGTAATTTGGTTATTCTTAAAAGGGGCAAGAGTAATGTGAATAATTCTCGTAACTCCCTCAAGTATAGGAATGAGTAGGTCGGAAGTAATATATATGATGTAAAGTTTTATAAAAAGCTCGGTACATAGATTGCTTTAGTGTGTACCAGATGATATCGGTCTGACGGTCAATTGAAAATTAAAGTCATTTGCATTGATGAAATTGAAGATCTTTTCAGACGAGGAACATTTGAAAGAGTTTCTCGTATAAAGGCGTATATCTGTCTTTTTAATAAACCGATATTCCCATCCCATTGAAAAATTCAAAGTATCTCTGACCAGAGACAAAAGTAAAAGTCCCAATAAATTATAAGAGCAAGTACAATATATTTTGCTCAGGAAATAATCTAAGGGTCTCCCTTTGCTGTGCTGAGGTTCATCTATTGATAAACAAGTAAATTTTATTTTAAATGAAGTAAAAATAGGATTTTGAATTTTATCTCCAACAGGTCTTTAGAGAAAAACTAGATATACTATCAAATACATTCGGTTTAACTCATATGTGCATTTTTTGGTGAATCTATACTACTATTATAGAGAGGAAAGATTTGTATGTATTATTGCAATGAATAAACTCAGAAACTACTTTGCCGATTTCAAAAATTCTTTCACCATTGGAAAGCTACATTCACCCCGAGTAACATAGGCATATTTTATTTTTGCAAGAATCTCAACTTTCTGGAAGTAGTTCCCAGGGAAGGGTATCAAAAAGACTATGTGATGGAGAATCTTAATCTGAAACTGAAAATCGTCTTGCAAGTCATACTCTTCGCATCGCAATCGCGTGCCAGAGAGTCGAGTAACGAGCGCTCGCAGCTGCCTGCTGAACTAAATATCAGAACTTCCCAAGCACGTGCTTGAGAGTCGAGTACGGAGCGTGTGTAGCGGCTTGAAGAACAAAATATTAGAAATATACAAGCTTACACTAGGCCTTCGAACTGGGAGCGTTCCCAACACCTTCATAATCAGAGAGAAAGACAACGCACATCAAAGACTAGAGGTCGTAAACAAGTTTTAGCTCATTGCAAATAAAATATAATTTCATGTTCGAATTTTCCTCATTTTACTTTTTTATAATGTACCCACGCAAGAAACGGGAAAGTATATACATACATACATATGTATGGGAGAATGTGTATCTATAAGTCTGTAAAAACTTATAACTTTTGAAATTTTTGTTTTACCATCACACTAGTTGGGTGGATACAGTAGACATTTCTAATATCATTAGAGATCCGAAAGATTATGTCACATAATTTTAAAAGATTTACTTATTTTACTACAAACCTGTTTTAGGCAAGTGACCGTGAAAAAGAATGAGAACGCTCACCTGAAAAATTGAAAGAAAAAAAAAGTTAGTAGAGTCTTTTACAAGTCTTTAACAAATAATAATAGTATAGAATACTATAATATCAAAAATATAAATCTAAGGATTAATGCATAGACTTCTAATCTGATAACTCCGTTAAGAATCGGGTCATTAATTTAAACAGAACAAAGTTGTCAAACCATCAGAACCTTGCCTTAAACTACGCTCTCTTCTAAGGAAATAAGATAGAAATATGTTGAAAAAATAGTTTACAAGGAACAGCGTCGACAATTCATATTAAATTACATAACTACAAAATTAAATATATATTTTTTACCTACTATTTCCACAGAGAATTCCAAACCCCTGAGGTATGTAAAACAAAGTATGCCTAAAGTAATACCACTCTAAACATTCACTCCGAAACGCTCTAATGAGCACGAATTTTTCAAATAAAAAACCCGAACGCTCACTAGATCAAATGCCAAACACGACAAACACAAAAAACGCGAATAATGCGCCAATGAATGCGTTCAAATAAAAACAGAAAAACAGAAAAAACGAAAAGAGGCAAATGCCAGTGAAGGCAAAAATGTGAAAGACACATATTCGCTTTAATAAATAGTGCTGCGCATAAAAGAAGTTAAACTCTGCAAGAGTAACGGTAAAAAAACGAGCAATAAGTAGAGTAGCAAAGCGCTGGCAGCACTTGGGAGTGCAACGAATGTGCAATGAGTGCACATTCACAAATGCCACAAAGTCTTCGCGTGTGTGCACCAACCAAACTTATGCAATAAATGAGGAGTGTGCTGTTAGTAGCGTACTAAAATAGACAACAACAACAACAATAACAAACAACAAAAGCGGCAAAAAAATGTAATAACAAACGACGCTTTGGCAGTCTTTATTTGCCATTCGCTTAGTGGCGTTGGCAAAAACTCGCAATGCAAACAAACACACACATACATGGATATTACTCGCACAAATATCAACTTGAAATGCAATCGCCGTCAGTGGGTCGGTAGCGGCAAAAAAACCGATTGTGTACAAAGGTGCACTGATTTGAAGTAAATAAAATGCGACTACCTGAGAGATCGCATTGCAAGCGTTTGCCAATATGGCAATATTGTTTTGAAATGCAAAAGCAAAAGCAAGGAAAAAACGAACAAAGAAACGCAGCAAAAAATTGGCAATAGCCTAGTGACTGAAGTGTGGCCGGCCGCATAGTGAAAGGTGACTTAGTGGGCTGAAGAAAATTTGTAGTTAATTGTGGCACGAGTGCAGTCGAAGAACTGGTTTGGCAAGCATGAGACAATAACAGTTGATAGTTAAGGAAAGAGACTGGCAAAAGAGTGGTGAAATAAGGAAATTAGTGTGCTGCAAATTTGTCGGATTTGTGTGAGTCAAAAAAATATAAAAATTAAGCAAAATCACAAATTGTGAGAGTACTGCTGAAAATATTGTGAAATGAAGGAATTATAAGTGTGAGATCTTAAAATTGTTATTTCTTATAATATATCCGGGACATGTCAATGGGTTAAATAATTTGGCAGTGTATAGCCAAGGCGTATGAGTAACCTTCGAGTTACAACACTCTAATACTCCGCTCTACTAAATACTCATGAGATAGACCAATAATAGAATAAATTAAGATTTTAAGAAGAAGGTATCGTAACAAATAGTCGCGGTTAAAGTAGAACATAAACATTTGCACTTCAACCAACCATCAGTCGACTCAAACTACATGAGAAATTACGCGAGTAAATTGAGCATAATCTGCGTTTGACTTCCACTTCACAGCAATTTGATGCTCAACTAAAAATATATATCACAAACTACTACCAGTTCACTAAATGCATTTAGAGAGCTCTAGTCAGAAAAAAAATGCAGCATGCAATCGCATGCATCCGCGACGAAAACCAATTCAAAGTTTATGGATGAGAACTCAATGAATGGCTGGTCTGATGTATGCGCGTTCTTATACAACCAAAGTGCCACTAAACCCCGCTCGTCAGGTAAGGCAATAAAATGTGCACCATAAAACGGTATAGAATTGCGTAGCAGTTTAAGAGTATTTCGTGAAAAAAGAGGCAAATAAAATCAAAAAACGAAGCAAATATCAAAAAAAAAAAAAAATAAATAAATAAAAATAGAAGAAGTAGAATATAAGTTGCAGCTAAAATACGCAAGCAACAACTTTTAGCATGAATAGCAGTAGCAATAACCAATTTAGCAATGCTGAAATTGAATTTTGTGCATGCAACTAGAGACAAGCCAAATAGTAGAGATAACTGCAGAAAAAGTGCGCAAATTTGTAGTTTTTGCTAAATTTTAGTGCCGAGTTTTAGATGAGTTATTAGAATCATGTTAAGGAATGAGAAAACATTTGAAAAGTACTACTTTCAAATTTCAAAAGAAAACTTGATGCCAAATGAAATCTATTTCTTTTTTTTATTTGGAGCAATTTGCTGCCGCTTTTATTTGCATATCAGAGACAAATCAAAGTTCAATTTTAAACGAGAAATAAATCGTCCAACAAAAATGATACCTATCAGGCTAATTAAAAATTTTAGAAGAATCCGCTTTTTTGCGCTTTATTCAATGATTTATAAAAAGTGTTACAGTGATCAGATTAGTTCAAATATGCTCTGTTTCGTTCGATAATCAGTTTCCATCTAGAAGACAACTTCACAATACCTCCTCGTAAAGCCCCCCTCCTTATTTCCGAAAAAATGAGACAGCCACTTTCCTTAAGCCTCTTTTGAGTTCAACTTACACCACCAAGGGCGTTCGCCATGGACAGGAACAGGTGGTAATCACTTGGCGCTATGTCCGGGCTATATGGTGAATGCGATAAAAACTCCCATCCGAGCTCCCTTAGCTTTTGACGAGTCATCAACGAAGGATGTGGTTTGGCGTTGTTCTGGTGGACTACACCCTTCCTGTTGGCCAATTCTGGACGCTTCTGCTCGATCGCCTGCTTCAAGCAGTCCAGTTGTTCGCCGTAGATGGTAGACACACTCACAGCAAAACCTTCCTGGCCGCCAATCTCGACTTGGGGACGCTTCATCGGCCTTCGACCACGACCGTTTTCGCTTGACATTGTCGTATGTGATCCATTTTTCGTCGCCAGTCACCAACCGCTTCAAAAATGGGCCGAGTTCGTTCCGTTTCTGCAGCATATGGCAGGCATTGATTCGGTCCAGAAAGTTTTTTTGCGTCAAATCATGCGGCACCCAAACATCAAGTTTTTTGTGTATCCAGCCTTCTGCAGATGATTTAAAATGGTTTGGTAAATAACTCCCATCTCCTGTCAGGAGATGCCACAAGCCGATCTAACTCGTTGTTTTCCGTGATTTGATCGGTATACGTCGTCACAGATCTTCCGCCGGCTGGCTTATCCATGGTATCGTTTTCACCCGCTCTGAAACGTCGAAACCATTCCTCCGGAGTTTGAGGTGATAGAGTTCCATCCCCCAAAACACAATTAATCTATCCGAACGTTTCTCTAGCAGATTTGCCTTTAACGAAGGACAACTTTAAAAGAGCTCGAATTTCGGCGTAAGTGAACTCCATGTTTCCACGTCTATAACTGTTAAACACAATATCCATACTAATCATGCATAGTTTTGTAGTTTATGTCAAGACCTTTCAAAGATGTATAGTATTGCCAGATACGAGCTCTGTAGCGCTTTATACATGGCCGCGAAAATCAAAAGACAAAAATAGGCGGAAGGGAGATATTTTATGTTACAGCCAGAAAAGTCACCAGATTATTTCATTTGAGATCATTGGTAATACTGTTTCAAGCTCCGAGAGCTCTCCAAATTTCGTGTAACGAGTAATCTTACTGAAATTAAGTGAACATCTTAGTCTGATTATAATATGGTATGGTGCAAAAAATGGATAAAATAGGTTCAGTATAGGGAATATACTGCATATAACTAATGCTACTACATAACAGTTGATAAGTGAGATATTTTAATGAAATTGGATGAACTTGTTTACTGTTTCATTTCTCACCACTTTTTTACGAAAGTGAGGTTATGTTTGATACGAAAACTTAACTAACTAGGTTTTCTAACTATACTTATATCTAGTCTTCTATACAAATTCAGCGACTTAAATGGTGTATTACTATATATTTTAATACAAGATCAGCTTTTTCCAGTGTTTCATGGTATATATGGTTTTAATTAGATTTTTCACAGAACTCTACCAAGGTTCCCAAAATTTTATTTTAACAACAAATTTCAGCTCACTAACTTCATATTATGCCATCACAAATAGTAACGGTGTAATTTATTCAGCCTAACTATTTCATTTGCCTAAAGCGCTTCGTCGCTGGTCACTTCATTACATAGCTCATTGTATAATTGCATGCCACAAAAGTGTGTGTGTGTGCCACAAAATGGGACAATAGCGGCATTGTTGACATTTGAGGCGCCCGCACCGTAGAGTGATTATCCAGTAAAATAAATAAAAACACAAATGAGGAGAGCGGAGAGGAGAGTGCAACAAAATTGCAACAGTTTGCTGGCATGTTGAAACACCTCAAAAGCACACACATGTGGAGAGACACACACGATCAATGAGATAAAATTACTTGTATTTATTTGTTTGCGAATTGCCTGCGTGCTCTACAAAGCGAAACTTAGTTGCTTGTGTGTTTGTTTGTGCATTGTTGTTGGTGTTAAGTGCTACTGCTGCATTTGCAGCACACAACCGACGCGACGGCTTGTTGCAAAAATGAGCATTTTAAGTGAGCAGTTTGCTGGAAATGTAGATATGTATGTGAGCTTTTTGTGTGGAATTTGCAAAATACACTTAAATTGCAACAAATGTGGCCAGCTTAATGCCACACACACACATACATCTGCACATGCAGAAATGCACTTATTGCTACACATGTCACGCCAATGCCTCGTTAGCGCATAGCTTGTAAATATATTATATGCATTTGCTGTGTGTGTGTGTGTGCGTATTTTGCGCCAATTCAATTTCGTGCCGCTTTGCAACACTGTTTGGTATATTACACATTTTATTGAAAAGCTTTTTTTCGACAAATTTCAACTCAACTCACCAAAGTGTGCGCGTGTGTGTGTTTGCTTGTTTTCCGCGCGTTTGTTTTTGGACTTCCTCAATCACAGTCGCTGTGGCGACCAATTTTCAGTGAGCGACGCGACGCGGCACGCTTGCGCAAATACACACCTATATATTATTGTAGTTGTTGTTTTTGTTGGCGCATGGCGCGTGGCCAACACTGTGCATAATTAAATGTATATGTATGTATATATATATGTATTTATTAATTTATGTATGTTTGGTGCGAGTGCTTTCGGCCAAATGGTGGCAATAATGCGGGCATGGGCTCACAAACACAACAACAACAGCATACATGTATGGTAAATGCACGTAGATATGTATTCTGGTGACATTTCCTAACCGCATTTGTATGCTTTTGCTGCTACTTGTTGTTGTTTTTGCATGTTTTTATTGTTTTTGTTATTACTATTGGTTATTGTTGTCTTTTTAGCAAATTGTTGTTGTTATTGTTTTCGTTTTTCTTATTGTTGTTGCTTTCGATATTATTTATATTTTTTTGTTGCTTTTATAATTTCTTGTTGTTGTTTTTACTATTTCTTGTTGTTGTTATTGTTTTTTGTTTGTTATTGGTGTTCGTATCTGTTTTCGACTGCATTCGTTGCGTGTGCGGTGAAAGTAAACAAATCTGGCCTAAATGCAGACGCGCATTTGTATGCAGTAAAACAACAACTGAAAAGCGTTAATAACAATAACAACAACAACAAGAAAATAAAATAACAATTAAAAATACAAGCGCTGAAAACGAGCCAAACAAATGTGGCAATTTGCGGGCTCTAACTAAATAGACCATATCTACACTAGTAAAAACTGCAACAAAATAGATAAATAACTGTAAAAATATATATGCACCGTTATGCGCATAATATCACCTTATATATATATATCTATTTTTGCAAACTCATTCAATGTGTTAATGACTGTTATGCAACATTTGCGAAGCCTCAAAGTTGCCCAGCGGCATTCATGGCACAACAACAACAATAATAAATAAGAAATAAAAGTGTAACAGTGAAAAGAGTAGTAATCAGATATTAAACGCCGATAGCTTTGTAACAACATCTTCGTTGCGAAAAAGCGCTGAAAGTAATGCGGTTAATAAACGAACGAATGTGTGTGTAAACATTAAGTAGATTTGCACTTTTTCCAAGAGTGTGCAAATATTTGTTGCATATTTTCATTTAGTTTGTTGTTAGAGTCATGCAACATTAGAGGCTTGTGTCATTTTTATAGTTTGTGGCATTTCAAACTCTAGGAAATTAAGTAATGCCCTGCATATGTGGCAATGTTGCATGGAAAATATATATGTCATTAGGTGATTTCTACTTATTGTAGACGAAACAAGTTCTATCGAATCAGGTTTCAAGACATTTCCACTGTAAAAAGCGAATATTATAGCTAAATTTTTTATACTGAAGCCAAAAACATTCAAAGTTTAATTAAAAATTATTCCCTAATAGCATTTTCACACAGCCAAATTAATTGATCAATTAAAATTTTAATTGAGAAACCAGTTTTTGCCCTTCACACTACCGGCTACTCGATAACCGAACAGCTGTTATACATTTTTATTTTTGATTTGCATAAGAATTTGGAAAGTTTCATCAGCTGAGTGCCATTTTTAGCAGCGACATCTACCGTCGTGTAGCATGAACAAAAACTCACAGTTAAAGAACGTATATATAATTATAAATACGGTCTTTGTCGCAGAGTTGCCTTTCAGTTTCAAGTCGATTAAAATTCAATTAAAAATGAATGTAGACTTTTATTTTGTATGGTTAATCGATCTTAATCAGCGTTTTTTTCGAGCAGAGGCCGGTTAATTAATCAATTAGCTCTGTGAAAATGCTATAAAGTCCAACATCAAACAAGTAATTTATAAGAGAGAATAAGTCACGATCACCAAGCTCTTAAAGGTCTATGTCATCTATTTGTCAACTGATATATCTTACCGAGTATAATAACATATTCGGAATAATAATAAATACTGAACAATATTTCTGATTTAGTATATTCCAGGCATAAATAGTCTGACAAATGTTTCAGACCACAGAAGAAAAGGAAAGGATATGTATACGGAGGTTAAAGTGAAAATGAAGAATAACATTTTTCAAAATAATACCAGTTTCGTGATAAAAGAAATACCAAACTGATTGGAACAATTTACTTTTAAGAAAAGGAACACACTATATTTCTCTCCAATACAGTAACAAAAACCTGAACACATTTTTGTGTTCTTTTTCTTAACGAACTTTTTAATAAAATATAGATCTCTGGTCATTATTTGTCTAGTTTGATTTTAGTTGAATATTATCAACTGTTATTTCTCCGGACGAGCTCTTTTTCTTGCTATTTTACTACAGTTTTGTTATTGAAGACACAATTTGAATGTGTAGTTAATGAATATTTATGTGAATCTTAGTTATCACATAAATTTGATCAAAGAGGTGGAGTCACTCTGAAAAATATGTATTCACAATACCACAACGGTCACATCTAAATTAGTTACACTAACTACTTTTGGTTGAATTTAGTATGTAAATTTCGCAGTTCTGTTAAACTTTAGGAAACTCTTTGTTTCACAAATAGATTAAGATTCTCTTGAGAGTCTGAGAAATAACACTCTGTACACTTTTATAATACTTATAAGCACTTATAATCATACTTTATCTATAATCTTACTTCTAATAAATAAATTAAAATTTGGAACTAACACTTCATATTTGTAACACAGAATTCCCTTATATATTTACACAAAACCACTCTCACAGCAATATATGTATTTTAGAAAAATAACAATACACTCCACGAGACTCTTCTTCATTTAATCACACTACACTTTCCGCGTTTAACTTGTAACTTCCGTTTTTGTTATTAGCGTTTAGAGTTTTTGGCGCTAACAGCTAACACCAAAACGTTACCGCAAGCGAATGGCATTGAAAGCAAAGTGAAGTGAAGAGCAAAGCAAAGCAGCCAAATAACAAAAAACCTAACAAAAAACAGTAGCAAGATAGCTAATTGTATATTATGTGCATACATTAACTATTGTGTATTAAGTTTAGCATAAATAGTGTTAGTGTTAGAGCATAGCGCAGTGGATCTACGGAGCGCCAGCTAAGTTACGCATATGGCATATGCAAATGTGTGAAATGAAAACGAAAGCTATGACGACACACTAGTGAAAGATATTGCGAAAGAAAATGGATAAAAACGAAGAGTACAGAAAAATAAAAGCAAAAAGCGAATAGGAAGTGAGAAAGAGTGAAAAAGGAAAAGGTATATATACATAAATATTAGATATATAATTATATGTAGACTACATAAAGGTATGTTTGAACGAAAGCAGTGAAATTGTGAAGACGTTAAGGTTGCTAATTAGCATGCCATTTGCATATTTCTGCTTTTTTCGAACATTTTATTAATTGTCTGCGCTATTATTTTATTAATTTACGTTCAAGTGGTTGGGTTTTTTTAACACGAATTTTAGCTTTACTTTTAATGTTACGCGTGAGTTGGCTATTGTGTGAGGCCACAAATGGTTTGTGCGAGGTAAGCTTTGTTCCGTGACGTTTAGTATATTATTTATAATATTACTTTGAAAATTATAATAATATTTGATTTAGTATTATTTATAAGACCCCTTTAGCATACTATATAGTAAGCTAATACACTATGAATGCTGAAGTGGTATACCACAACTTAAACCAGTCTATCTTATAACTATATAATTAAGATCAGAAAAAATTTCATCAGCAATTAGTCGCTAACAGATCATCTTTCATCCACCAATAGTTGTTTATGAGGCATCGTTACGATATTTTAATACCTCTTTAAACCGCTAGAGGGCGTATTCATTCTTTCTTTTTATGCTTTTGAGTTATGCCACACTTTCAGCCAAAAAGTTATTTTTTTATAAGCATGTCCATCTGAACATTAGTTCAGCACTAATGAGGTAATAAAAATTCGGAAGATTAATTAGAGATCACTATTTTTGGTGTATTTTTTATTGAAGGTACACTTCTTCGCTTGCATGGTCAAGAAGAAGAGAGAAATTGTATAAAGCAATGGTTTCTGGATTTTTTATTTGGTTGCTTAAAATTTAATGGTTATGATGTACACTGCGCGTCAGGAAAATGGTGTTAGGACATAGAATAGTCGATGATTGAAATGGAAATATAATAAATTTGAGAAATATATGTACATATGTATTTCAACGGGATCTACGGGAAGCATCAAACTTATTAGAGAACACAGTAGTTCACAACAATAAAATTCCATTATACAATCCAACTAGACGAAAAAATATCAGATCATCAATTATTTACTAGACTGATTTCAAAAATTTAATTATATTAGGCCACTAATAGATATGGATATATTGATTATATAATTATAGAACGATTTTCTGTTATTTTATTTGACCGATTTACTCCACAATACAAGTGGACAATTGCTTTCATATTCTTGAGCTGGTATTGTATGAATATTCTTCGGACCGATATCTGAAGACTGAGATTCCGTATGAAATTTAACCGTAAAATATACCTGTTCATGATATGGAAAAAGACAGTCGGTTGACTAGTTAGGCTTGTGATTCATACGAATAGCAAAGTGGATTATAAGTAGTTGATTAAAGGGCTACAATCAGTTTTTAATATTATTATATCATGCGATAGTGCTTAAGTGTAAACCATGAAAAATTAGGCGATTTTCGTGAATTAAAAAAAGTACTTAATCGAATGTTTCGAAGTTTTTTGGACATAATAAGGTATATGTTCAGCTATATTTAAAGCTTTGAGTAAATTATATGAAAATTCGAGTGCGTTTATCTATACTATTTCCCATCGACGCTGTGATCTTTCGTTTTCGAGGAGTGGTAGTCAAACAAAGTCTTCATAAGGGAGTTGCGGTAAACTCTTTTGTATGAGCGATATGATGAGTTTACAAAAGTCAGAAAATTCAATTTGCATCAAGTTAACGAAGTTAAGTTAAATACTCTTCTATCTCATTTTCTATTTTTTGTATGAGATAGTTCCAAGGTAGCACAACTAATCTTCGTAACAAGTCAAGATTTATATTATTTTTATAATTTTTGGAGTTAAATATTCTGACTTATAAAATGTCAAACTCTTTGTATTTCTACACTTTAATTTAATTACATCTTTATTTTCATAAGGATCATATTATTTTAATAAGAGGACAGAAACAGAACAACAGAGAGGACAGAGGACTTTACCATTTTGGATAAAATTCGGTTCGTAGTATTTGCTTGGCATCCCAATAACATAGTTTGGAAATGGGAGAAATCGGTTCATAACCACTCCTACTTTCCTTATACCACAATTTTGAAGTCCATCTCTTGCGTTCACTGGTGAGCCATCACACATCTTAAAATCTCCGAAACCGGACTATTTAAAGGCACCAAATACCGAACTCGAGGACCCTATTGTTTGTGACTAATTTTTTTTACCGAAAATATACTTAAATATCTCAGATATTGTAAAGAAAATTAGATCTGTTTTTTCTACCAGTGTGCCTCTGTGTCAAAATTGAGCAAAATCGGATTAATACTTCCTGTAGTCCCCATATCTTATATACGGATTGCAAACTTACGGTGAACTTGTTACCGTATATATCGGTTCAAAAATATTGAAAAATAACGAAATTATGGGCGGCTAAAATGATTCCGGCGGAATGAGTGGCTGAAACACAAAAATTCAAAAAGGTTATTAAAGTTGAAGCATTACAATGACCTATCATGACCTATGATTATTTAAAAATATCAAAAATTACAAAGATGGCATAGTTCTGAAAAAAATGTAGGTTTTTAGGTAAAAATTGGTCGGTTTTTAAATAAGAAACTGACAATTTTCAACACATCAAAAAGATACGCGTTTAAAGTTTCGACCATAGCAGGTTATACCTGCGAGCGGTCGCCCTTTAGAACGCTGTCATTCAAAAACTATTCAAGACACGACCTATCACTGGATATTTTTAAAAGCATAAACTATCGAATAAGCAAAAATCGTTTTTTTTTTTTAAATTTCACAAGCCTCTTAAGGATTTGTAATTTGCAATTTTTTGCCTTCTTGCAAAATAAAACTTTAGTAAGTTATAGTTTATTTTAGGTTTTTAATCAATAAAATGTCGCTTGTAATAAGCAAATATTGGGTTTCTTTTTAATGATTTAGGAGATAGAAAGTTAAAATTTTTCAATGGAAAGTGAGATACTCCCCACTCGTCATCAATATATTTATACAATTATTTAACTTCATATTTAAAACTTTCGTATAAGAATCACCCATCCCATCATTGGAGCTTATAAACAGCTTTGATTTAGGATGAAAAAAAATATTTTAGTTTACATACATAATTGCCTTGATAAGTTCGAGATTACTTAATAAAAACCAACCTTAAATAAAACGAAATAACCTAACCTACTAGTAGTCATGTGTGTATGTATATAAATTTAAGTATAAAAAATGCCAAATATCCGCAATGACCAACTCGCATGGCCACATCAATGTCAAGTTGAAAATTAAAAAAAAAAGTTAATAAATAAACAACCGAAAAGCAACAGTTTACATAAACATACTCGTACATATCTACCTATATTGTGTAAATATATCTACGTAAGCTAAGAAGCACAACTGGCAGCGACGGTGAGACAGCTGACTTTGGCTTTGAATTTACCGTGTATGCAAATAAATAAACAAAATTTAAAAAAAAAAAAAACAAAAAAATTGGTATATTTATATATATACGTACATTTTAAATATATACATACATGTTTATTTATATGTAGTCGCGTGCCCGCTTGACAGCTGCTTGGCAAGTTGAAAATTTTCTTTTTGCTTACACTTTTGCGGTGTCGGCAAGTTTTGGTGACTTTGGTCGTTTCAAGAAGCGCATACAACAACAACAACAGCAACAATGAATGGCAAAATTGTTGCAAAAGCCTATACATAGTGGATAATATACATAAATAAATTAAAAAAAATCAGCGTGTTAAACTTTCTCAAGTCGAATTGCAAGCAAAACACCTCAAAAAACAAAATAAAAAACTAAAAAATAAAAAATATAATTTAAATAAAAACTCGACACAATTTGGCTTTGAACTTCACTTAGCTAAACGCCACACATATACAAGCATATTTATAAACATACATACAAATATACACACATTTTGTGTCAAATACTGCGCTTGGTTAAGTGGTTTGTTTGCCATTGACTCCATATGCCACCGGTGTGCCACTTGTGCCCACCCAAATAGCATAACATGCACATACATAGTTAATAGTTTGTAGCGGCATTTTGCTTAGTTGCAAGTATTTCAAGGTATGCACACACACACATACTTAAGGAAAAGTTGTTGCTTTGTGCAAACTTCAGCTGCACCACTTACCACACTTAATGAATACAGATTTACACACATACATCCATACATATATAAAAATATATATTTGTAGGTATATAAGCCGCTGTGCTACAAACACTTTACTTGGCTGCGAACGTGAAAGTATAGAGACCTGTTTTATATTTCCTTTCCAACTCCAGCTGTTAATTCTCTTGCTTTTTTTTTGCTTGCAACATCCACCAGCGTTGCGTTGCGTAATAAACGTGTTGCAAGCAAGCGAAAAATTGCGTAACACTTGCCGGTTTTCGCATTTCTTATTGTGGTACCGTTATATATGTGCTACACAGTGGTTGGCGCCATGCGGATGTGCGCAGGCGTAGACACTATGTCAAGTTGCTGGAGCGGAAGTGTATTTGGGTAACAGTGGTACGCTAAGTGAACGCTAAGAGGAAAGTTGCGGAAAATTTATGGATTTTATTTGAGTACAAATGAGAGTATGGAAAAATATATTGTATTATGCAATATTATTCGCGGAAAATGAACTGGATTAGATTAAGGTAAAGTAGTTCGAAGCAAATAAAATTGATTTTTATTTATGCAGTTTGATAATAAAATAATTTCTCCGAACTCGTTTGGTGTTTAGATTGCCAGAGTGAATATTTTAATTAATTTTTTTTTTTAATTTCAAATAATTTTAAAAATATTTAAATCATTATAAAAAATATTAAAAAACCAAAATATGAAAAATTTAATTTAATATATTCTTTTACATAAAACTATATGTACTATTCACTATGTATACACATATCCATATGAATGTATATATATACTTAAATTCACGCAAATAAAAAATAAAATAAAAATAATTGCAAACTGTCAACTTAAAAAAAAATGCTTTTAATTTTTCCAAAATTAATCTAAAAATTATGCAGCACGCCCTCCAACAGTCACTCGCTAAAAAATCGGCAATCAATCAAAGCTCGAAACAGTCTAAACAAACTTTCATAAACACAAACACACTTGCATATATTGCCATATCAGCGCTGGCAGACATAAATCAGTGTCATTGAAATGCATTTAATTTTTGAAAATTTGTGCGCATAAATAAATACACACGCTTACTAATCAACATATCTGCTTGTGTACATACATAATTTATAAAACAGCGGAGAATTTGTTATCAGCGTAACAGACAACAAATTTGTCACGGACATATTTTACAACTAATTTCGGGCGACCACGCCCGCCCAGCAGACACGCGGATATGCAAATTTGGGGAGATACAAATGTATGCAGGGCGATGTAAACAGATAATTAATGCGCTCAAAACAAAAAAGGAGGAAAAAAAATTAAATTAATTTGGTTTGACGGTCTTTCATTGAGTTGACATTTTTGAGCTAATTAATTTTGTTTGAATTTTCATATGTTTAAAAATTTGAATTGTTTTTTATTTTTCAATTATAGATGTTTAATATGCGCTTTAGTATTTTTGGTTAGGTTTATAGAAATATGAAGCGTGAAAACTGGAAGCAAATATTCTTATTTTAATCCCAATAATTCATCTGAATATATAGAAATAATTGAAGTATTTGAGAACATAGATAGTTGTTGTTGGCCAGATAGTTAATTAGCATCCTGAAGAGGTGCGTTAGATAAGCATCTTCATTCTATGAATGAGTAGATTTATTGTAAGTTCTATGATTTGGTGAACAAAGAGTCTTCCTTATTATTGTAGGTACCCAATGTTCTACCACACAAGAGTTTTGATCTAAGAGTGCTGTTGAAGAGTAGTACAAATTCCATTGGAATGCCTTTTGGCGATGAAAATGGATCTAACCAAACGTAAACTAGCTATGATAGAATTCAGTAGGTCACAAACATTATCAGCAGTTCTCTCATTCATTCTTGAATATCATTGTAAGTACACCTTGAAATATGCTCTACCTATAATACAATGAGTAAGTTGTACATATAATTTCTGTCCAAGCATAAGATAGATAAAATCCTAACCTTCTACCCTCTGAACTGGTATACATATACGAGTACATACTGCACTATTTGCATGACAAGCACTGACAGATGTTTCCCAAAAACAAATCACTTTCGTGATCATAGTTTCTCTTAAGGTTGGTTTTTTTGGAATTGTTATAATAATATTTCGGATAAAGCCAAGAAAATTGAGTGATTTCAATGGAATAAAAATTTTGTCGTTTTAACGTTTGAAGAGATCTTTAGACGGATCGGTATCACTTTATCTCAGATTTAAGGTGCCTAATGGTTGTAGTCGTAGCCGGTTTCTCAGCATAGCTCATTGACTTGACGTACTCTACCAGAAGTTGGATGAAAAAGTCCAATCATAAAATAGATCTAATTGATCATAATATTTCTTTAAATGATTCGTTTACAAAAATGTTCGATTCAATGAAATAAAAAGTTGTGAATAATGACCCTGCAGCGCTCACCACTGAAGGAAACGTTGGCGTCGGTGTTTTTATAGTGATTTTCCAAGAAGATTTATAGTTGTCTTTACTATGACAGCCATCCCTCTAAAGACTTGTTTAGTCCTAAAAACCTTATGGAAGAATATGCATAAAATGTAGAGTTCCTATTTTTACACCCTGAACAGGGTATACTAAGTTTGTCACGAAGTTTGTAGTGAAGGAAGCGTCGGAGACCCTATGAAGTATATATATAAATGATCAATATGTTGAACTGAGTCGATTTAGCCATGTCCGTCTGTCTGTCCGTCTGTCTGTATATATACGAACTAGTCCTTCCTTCAGTTTTTAAGATATCGTTTTGAAATTTTGCAGATGTTATTTTCTCTTCAAGAATCTGCTCATTTGTCGGAACTGCCGATATCGGACCACTATATCATATAGCTGCCATACAAACTGAACGATCGGAATCAAGGGCTTGTAAGGGAAACTTCCGCATTTTACTACATATATTCACGAAATTTGGTTTGAGTTATTATTTATAGAAAAAATTTAATCTCCGAAAAAACCGAACGATCGGAATCAAGGGCTTGTATGGAAAACTTCCGCATTTGACATGGTATCTTCAAGAAATTTGACATGGATTACTGCCTAAGGTAATAATATAATCTCCGAAGAAATTGTTCAGATTGGTTAACTATATAACCTTAATGTTTCTATCAAACAACCCGGCTAAAAAGAATTAGTAAAATGTTCTCTTTTTTTTTTGCAAATCGAGTTGAAACTGGAATGTAATTCTGCTGGTTTTGTCCACGTTGGAAATTTTGAATGTGTTTATTGATAAAATAGCATTGGGTTGATGAAACTTAGCAACTTCTTAGGAACAGAAAAAAATCTATAACAGCTGATCGTAAATCGAGAGGCGGTTGTGCAAAAGCAAAAACTGATTACTCAATTATAATCTTAATGTACTAAATTTATTAGGCTGTGCGAAAAGGCTTTTATAATTTCAAACTGAATTCCCTAGTTGAAAATCTGCTAGTCATAGGAGGTTATCGCTACTATTTTATTAAGATTAGTATGATTTTAGTAAATTATGTTGTATCTACACAATTGTTTCACTCTAAGGAGCGTATATATTTCTTTAGTATATTATGTTGTGTCCACACTACTGGGTGGACCCAAGGAGGGTATCTGTTACTCTTTCTAAATATTTAATGTTAACCTTGAGTTAACAGTTGACCTTATCTTCATTTTTAATCATTATCATTAACACTTTTCAAAACTCCAAAGCCCAACTACTCGCACAATTATAAATGTTTCTATGTATAAATGAGCAAAGTAAGCCCCACATGCGTGTTTGCAACAGATCCATGCGCTTTGGCATTTACACAATTCACCATTTACTTATTGCCTCTAAACACACACTAATAACGCCGCAGCGCCAACAGATTTCAATGCCAAACATTGTGTAAATATGTACTTATGTATGTTTATATATACAGTTGCTTGCGAAATTGCCAGTAAACAAGCAGTAGCCAGCAGCTTTTAGTGCAAATAGCTTAACAACCTTGAACTGCGTGTGGCACACTTTGTTGGACTGCGAAGCAATTTAGCTAGCCAACAGTGGCTGGTTCGGTAGCAGCAAAGGTGAATTTCACATGCGTTCCCCATATGTATGTACCATATGTCTACTATGTTTCTGTGTGCAAAGCAAGCAAAATCAGCATTGCAGCCGCGCCGTGCGTATGCATTTGGGCCACATCCATTTAACAGTTTATACACCCAGTTGAGCATTGAAGCGCTTGGCTTGGTCAAGTTTGTGGAGTGATTGCTGCATAGCGGTTGTAAATACGTACATATATACGCGTACATATGTATTTTCTAACAAGCACGCTATTGCTTTAGGCTTAATATGGCGCCAACAACAACAACAACAATGCATTACAACAATATCTCGTCTACAACAACAACAACAAAATTATTCCAACAAATGTGCATCCACAACAAGAATAACAACTTTTCATTTACACCAACAACAACATTAGTATTCCAACAACAATTATGCTGGTCTAAAAGCACTTGGCAATGATGTTTGAGAACAATCGATGACATTTTGTTTGTTTGCCAGCGTTACTCATTTAATTAGAGTCACCTCGAAAACAAGCAAACACTTACACACATACATATATACACACATATGTTCATCGACTTTGCAATGAGCATATAGCAGTCAAGTGAAAATGAGTACAAGCTCATTCATGCATATTTAAATATAATTACATGCATTTAGTTTCACATTTGCATTAGCTTGACTACTGTAAACATTGGCAGCCCTGAACTGCTGGCGCTGCGTGATGTCAGTGAACCTCCATAGGGGGGTTGGAGTAAATATTTTATTGCGATAGCTGAAAAAATATTTTATGAAGGCTGATGAAATTGTTTAAAAATGCTAATTGCAGATGAATGGTTTTCATTGTTTAAGATTTTTCTTACAAAAAATCAAAAAAATAATTTAATTTTTTTTATTTTAAAAATCGAAGCTACCAGTTAAATTGACAATTCAATTGCGTAAAGTTTAATTTTTATTCGAGTAAATTCTGTAATAGCTAAAAATATCGATTTTCTTTATGTCTGACAGCTCACCTGAGCCATTTACTAAATTTCAAAAACGTTCAATTCAAATATGTAGTAATCCGTTATCGTCCAATATGCCAATTAATCGTCACAATTCGCTGATGTACATACTCGTAAAGGGTGATTTTTTAAGAGCTTGATAACTTTTTAAAAAAAAAAAACGCATAAAATTTGCAAAATCTCATCGGTTCTTTATTTGAAACGTTAGATTGGTTCATGACATTTACTTTTTGAAGATAATTTCATTTAAATGTTGACCGCGGCTGCGTCTTAGGTGGTCCATTCGGAAAGTCCAATTTTGGGCAACTTTTTCGAGCATTTCGGCCGGAATAGCCCGAATTTCTTCGGAAATGTTGTCTTCCAAAGCTGGAATAGTTGCTGGCTTATTTCTGTAGACTTTAGACTTGACGTAGCCCCACAAAAAATAGTCTAAAGGCGTTAAATCGCATGATCTTGGTGGCCAACTTACGGGTCCATTTCTTGAGATGAATTGTTCTCCGAAGTTTTCCCTCAAAATGGCCATAGAATCGCGAGCTGTGTGGCATGTAGCGCCATCTTGTTGAAACCACATGTCAACCAAGTTCAGTTCTTCCATTTTTGGCAACAAAAAGTTTGTTAGCATCGAACGATAGCGATCGCCATTCACCGTAACGTTGCGTCCAACAGCATCTTTGAAAAAATACGGTCCAATGATTCCACCAGCGTACAAACCACAACAATCAGTGCATTTTTCGGGATGCATGGGCAGTTCTTGAACGGCTTCTGGTTGCTCTTCACCCCAAATGCGGCAATTTTGCTTATTTACGTAGCCATTCAACCAGAAATGAGCCTCATCGCTGAACAAAATTTGTCGATAAAAAAGCGGATTTCACATTTCGAACCGAACACTGATTTTGGTAATAAAATTCAATGATTTGCAAGCGTTGCTCGTTAGTAAGTCTATTCATGATGAAATGTCAAAGCATACTGAGCATCTTTCTCTTTGACACCATGTCTGAAATCCCACGTGATCTGTCAAATACTAATGCATGAAAATCCTAACCTCAAAAAAATCACCCGTTAGTTACTTTTGTATGTATGTACACTTTAGCGTTCATGTATAGCAGTTTGAAATCGGTTGGTAACTCATGTCCGAATTCACTGAAACAAAGCATTCCATGGAAGCATAATCAACGGCATTGTTCTGGTATTTCAGCTTAAACTGTTATCTGGCGAAAATCATGCTCAGTGATTCATACAAAGGCTTACATACAGACATACTGAAACTGAAATGCTGTGCTCAGAAAGTGTGTTTCATGAGAAAAGTCACGGTAAAGCAAAAATCGGAAATCTTGAAAATTTAATTTGTTTGAGCTTTTATAGTTATTTCTAAAATAGATACTTCTTAAAAATAAAACCACTTCATGGTCCATAAAAATGTGGAATCATATTTTTTTCCCCTGAAGAAGGCAATCTTGGACTCAGTAGCTCTCTTAACAAACACAAATACCTCTTTTTGGGATTAGAATAAATGAAAATAATACTTGAGAGCCTCCTTTTTCAGATTATCTTTTATGAGGGGTGACATCTGGATCCTTTTCTTTTCGAGAAAACTTATTAAAATTTAATTTGACTCAAATTAGAGAGTATAGAAGATGGCAAAATTTTAAAAGTGGACCCAGCTGTGGTTTGGGATTGTTAGATCTTTATAGAAACAGTCTCTTAACGAACCAGACTTATAATGATTGATATACAAACAAGGTTTTCTTGTCTTGAAGTTTTAAACGATAACAAGGGTTTGGAAAACTGAGAGAGTATTTTATCTTTAAAATATAAGAGGGAATTATCTAAAATCAAGCAAAGTTGATTTAAGTTTCAGGGCTGATTTTAGAGTCAGAGATCACATCGATCCCACTAGGACAGTTGAAACGCCTGACTTGCTTTGAGTTCAGTCCCCTAGGTAATACTTCTCACTCACTTAATACTTGCCAATTCACACGGTTCATCGGAGGCATGGTATCATAGATGCTTTAATCTCAATCTAGCGAAAACTGTACTAAATTTTGGAAGAATTTTCTCCAAATATATTTCGGCTCCAGTATTTGAAATCAGAAAAATATACTCTAGAACCTCCATTGAAACACTCTGTATTCCTAACACCTCCAAACCCCTATATATCCAACATTTTGTTTGTAAGCGAGCACGACTAATCCTCGTACGTCTGTATGTAGGTATAGGTAAGCTAGAACGTAGCAATTTGCAGTTATCCGGAAAGCCGGCAGCAAGACGAGTCGTATCGACTCAACTCAACGCTAAGCCGCTTAAAGCAAAGCGAATGCGCAAATAATGAAGCAAAGCGCAGAGCAAGTGAATTGGAGAGATAGAGTGAGTGGGTAAAAATGAGGGAGAGAGGAGGCGAGGAAAAGAATAGCCGGTGACGGTATAATGTTTGGCGTAAGCGCATTTTTATCCTGTAAATTTCACATGCAGCTAACAACGTTTATACCAATTTATTTCATTTTTGCTTGCTTCTTTTCAGGCAGTTTCGGTCATTTGCACCTATTGTGAGGCTTCTTCTTCTACTGGTATATGGACTATGCTGGGGTTTTGGATTCTTTTTGCCGCTTTGTGTTGCCAGTTAATCGCCTTTAAAATCCAATGTACATTTTTAAGTCATTTAAGCGCAGGTTTTCGTATTTAGTTGCGCTGTTCTTTTCAGAATTTTTTTTAATTTTCTCTTTTGCTATTTTGGCAGACATTGCTTTACTTGTACACTTTTACTGTCTTTTTGTTTGTTTTTTGTTGTTATTTTTTTATTTCTTGTAGTAATTTTACTTTATTTTGTTTTTAATACTCTGTCTCTCTCTCTCTCTCTCTCTCTCTCTTCCAATATGACTTCGTGTTGCCTTGCGGCCTACAGGAACTTCAGCAATTAAGACTTCTTCGTACTTGCTTGCTAAGTTGTTTTGTTGTTTAGCGTCTGTTGCGGCAAGTTGCACAAGTTTATTTTCTCATTAGACTTGTACCCACAAACTGTCTTGGAACTTTAAACTAACTCAACTAGGAAAACCGCACAACAGCAACAAAAATGTGGGTTAAAGTTAACTAAACAAACCGCTTGCCACAAAAGCAGCGCTGGAAGTTTGCCGTTATAACAAATAAATCCGTTACCTGGTATTTACAGCGTGCCACATGCCGCACTCTCTTTAATTTGCCAACAGCATCCCTTCACAAGCGCACTCTGTAATCTTTCGCAGCATCTCGAAGCGAACCGCTCCATTTTCAGGAGTGGAGGAGCGGCCAATTTACGGCAAATTATTGAACGGAAGGCAGCTAAACGGGTGCGCTAAATTAGAAACATACATATGCCTGCAGGTATGTTCAATAGTTAGATGTGCGTTTGGACGCCTAAAAGTAGACAACAACAAAACTTTAAACTAGCGATTTCTTGTAGGGCTTTCGCTTGCACCTTTGATAGCCGATACATAAGCCGGCAACGGTCAGTTTACAATGTATTCTCGTTCCCTTTTCTGCCACTTTTTACACAACTAGTTTTGGGCAGCGTTAAGAGCATAATATCAAGGCGAACTTTTAATGCAGTTCACCACTTTTTGGGTTTTGTCAAATTAAAGGCCTTAGGTGAGTGCCATGTGTGACAGGAAGTAGAATGCACGAAACAGCAATGGTGCAAATTAATGTGAAGGAAGTGTTAGCTTTCAGTACATATGTGACTACTTAGCAAGTGGAACAAGAATAACAAACAATTTTAAGTTTCTAATATAAGAAATTCTTAGAAATATACAAAGATGGTAAGAAATTGAAAACAAAAGGACGGAACATATTGAGAAAGGTGTCAAATATGAGGGCTTCAAGTGAAAGTACATAAGTACGACAACTTGACAAGACATACTTTAATTTTTCGTTATAATATCGATATGGGGATTAGATCTAGGTCTATACCGGTTTGAGTATACTGTTTCCATGAAATTGTACTTCAGATAACATACAATTGGGCCCATTTTTCGGCACAAAATTCACTAGAGTAACCAAAATCGTTATATACAGTATGTGAGGGCTGGGGTAATTTCTGGACCAATTTCACTCATTTTCATCACCAAGATACAGGACTATACGTTTACTTAATTTTGCTAAGATATCTCACATATTAACGAATATATACAGTATAAAGTCCACAGGAAGATATGAGATATGTGGGGACTAGAGGAAAAATTGACCTGATTTTGTCCATTTTTGGCATAGAGAGAAGAAAAAGATTTTCTTTTATAAAAAATATCTAAGAGAGAGAAAAATTAGTCACGTGCACTGACGTCCTCATGATTCGTATCTGAGTCCATGAAAAATTATAATCCGATTGAGAAATCTTTTAGGAAAAACGTCGGACCTCCAATGCTATATTTTTTCAATGTTTTATTCCGTCATTTTCATTGTTAATTAATTTATTTATTGTAAAGAGCATAATTCAAATAGAGCTTAATATGGTGTTATAGAGGAAGTAGGCGTGGTCGTAGACGATTTTAATAATTACTCAACTGTATAATACGATAATCCTATGTTCCAAATTTGGTTGAAATTGGTGGTATAGTTGTTGAGATATAAAATTTCGCCGGAAAGTGACCACGTCCATTCTGAAATATGTGTACCAGATCATATGCATCTCTACCTCTCAGGTGAAATCTCACGATTTTGACGTTTATCTGTAGACAATTATAGCACATAAAGCATTTGTTTGGAACGAGGGCGTGGTTAGTATCTGATGTCCGATTTCACCCATTTTATAATAAGACTCTGGAGAGAAATATTTCTATATATAGTAGATATTTGGATAGGATTCTTAAAGTCAAGGCCATTTAATTCTAACTTCAAAGAAGGAAGCAGCAGGTTTTTAAATAAAATGTGACTTAAAATCATTATTTAATCTCAAATACAATATAAGAAACTCTCAACTCACAACCCGATCTAGCATCCGACACTACCGCTTTTTCAATAAATTGTGCAGCAGTCGAAAATCGACAATCAACTTGCAATAAAAAATACGCACGCATATAAAAATAAAATGCGCGTTGCAAGTAAGCAACTTGCAGCAGTGCGATAAAATGCATTGCGACCAAATTGAAATAAATTCTCATGTAAAAGGGCAATAAATTTTTACTAACCCACTTTGCAGCAGGAAGTTGTTGCGCGCTTTTAGGCGCTCAAACGACAAAATATATATATTGCAGTGCAAAAACAACAAATCGAAGTCAAAATGGCGATCCACAGACAGAAAGAATCGCCGTGACACGAACACAGGAAGAGTTTCTCACACATACAAGCGAAAGAGTAAAAGTTGCATGCAAACAATTCACTTAAGCGCGCATTGCCTTGCCACAAATTTTAAAATTGCAACACACACACACTCACACTCTCACAACGCTGTTTATTAGTATTTGTTTTATCAATTTCACTATGCACGCATTCCGATTGTTGCTGTAGCGGCTGCAGCGCGATGCGTTAAAATCGCCGACAACATCAAGGTTATATTTCTTAATAAATGCGCTTATTGTCAGGCCAACAACAGCAACAAGAAAAATACAACAATAACACTTGCACAACTTGCAACATAAAACTTTTATTTATGAACTGGCAAAGCGAAGGACGAAAGTAGTAACTGTAAACTGACTCTAAGTATAACAGAAGTAGTAACAGCAATAAAAAAGAACAGCAACAATAACAACATTTACAACCGGCTGCATGTGTTACAGTGCTGCCAGCATCAGATATAATTCAATTAAGTAAAACTATGTGTGGACGACACAAAAGCAATAAAAATAAAAACAAAAACAAGAAAAAAATTGCAGCAAAAGCTTAAAAATGTTGCATAAAAGAGAAAAAATAAGTAGAACACACAAAAATTAGCACTGAAATGGAAACTTAAAATGCCCGCAAATTCCGACGACACACGATGCGCTCATAAATTTCTTAGTTTTAGTGGATTTTATTGCGCAATTCCGCAAAAGTGAATATGGCGCAAAACTAAATGAAAAACGGGGAAAAGTTTAAATTTGGAAAAATACAAAAAAATAGTAGTATACATATGATATAAAATAGTAGTAAAGCGCAGAAATGCGTGGATGCTCGGATTTTTATTTTGTGTAGAAATGAATTTATTGCACTTTCTGTGCATTGTGGTAGGTATATACAAAAATTATATATAAATTAATTATTTTTCCAAAATTTTTCATATTATGTATCTTTTTATACGAGGGCTGCTATATATATTTCTGGCCTAGGTAACACTAAGTGTTGCCAGGTGCAATCTGACATTTCCAATGGAAAGTTTGACATTTTTTAGCATAACATCACTCAGAACGTTTTGTCATTTAATCGTTAATTATTTTATTTACAGGGAATTAAAAAATTCATCTCGGCCAAAAAAAGGAATTAACTCGTAAACATTTTCGTGCGATCATTTTTCACAACTTTCGACGTGGATTATCGCGACAAGAGTGCATCGATGAACTAAAATCTTTGTATGGCTATGAAGCACCAGCCTATAGCACTATGAAAAACTGGTACAACGAATTCAATCGTGGCCGACGCTCGCTCAAAGATGAATTCCGTGAAGGTTGTGCCAGAAAACATCGATGCCGTACGTGAACTGATAATGCAAGACCGTCATGTAACATACCTTCAGATAGAGGCATGCCTATGCATTTCTCCACCAGCTTACATTCAATATTGCATGAACACCTGGCCGTAAAAAAGGTTTGTTCTCGTTGGATCCCGCACAATTTGACAATCGCTCAAAAAAAGGCTCAAAAAAAGTGCTTCGAAAATTGGTTTGAGCGCATGCAAAAGTGTATAAATCTTGACGGAGAATATTTTGAAAAACAATAAAACCGTTTTCGTTGATAAATATTCCTATTTTCATTATTAGGCCAGAAATATATATAGCAGCCCTCGTATTATAAGACATTTTTTCATTATATAACTTAATGAGGTTTAAGATTTCTCTTCGATTTATATATATAATTTTTTGGTTTCCTGGATCAAATGATCTTTCAGCACCCTTGAGCACAAATTTTAACTAATTAATGTTCTAGAAAGCTACTGTAAGGAATAATTACATCATAGAAAATATATATTAAACTAAATATATGTATTTTAAATACTTCCCGACAGAACTAGTAGATATTTATCTTAAAAAATTGTTTAGAATATGTTTCTTGACTACATTTACCCTATTCTTAGATTTAACTGGAAAATTCTTTGGAAACAGGAGTACGTAAGAGGACAGCCCCCAAACAAATTTTTTTTATCATAAGTTGCTTACTTGATTTTGAGTTTCACAAATCGTTTTAAAGATACAGCAGTAAGAAGACGGAGTTGTCTGAAGCGCTCAGCTGGCAGCAAGAAGCTTTGAAAGTTTTTTTCATATCTCAGAACGGCTTGAGGCGAATGACTTGAAATTTTTAGGGTACATTGAGCACATGTAAACACATAGAACGCTAGATTATTGTTTAATAATTCCAAAAACTTCGATTCTTATAGCAAAATACTAAAAAACGCAAAATGTCTTCCAAAACCCCAATTTTTGGTATATTCACATGATCGTAGTGGGTTCCATGTATTTAAGCTTACAGTTTAAAATGCTGTTATTTTTTGTTTCTTTCCCATAAGCCAATCAGCCAGAAGAGTAGAGAAAGTGCGAGGCCATTTTTCGAGGAAGGATTGTTCAGAACGCTCTAACTCATGTTCTAAATAATATTTATAGCTTAAAAATTGATGATAATTAAAACACATGATAATTAATTTGATGCTCTACCTATTTACTGGTCTAAAAGGTCCCTAAAAACAGACCCTCATATGGTATGACCCCTTAAAGGATTGTGAATCAATGTTACTTACATTTGTAAGTTATTAGTGGTCCTATTTGTGGTATGTCCTGGAACAAAACTTTTGATATTTTATACGCTTAAATCTTACATAAATTTTGCTACTACTTCATTTCGTAGTTGACTTATTATAATAAGTATAATTTGGTATAATTATAACAAAAAATATTTGATCATCCATGTTAAAGAGATTTATAGTGAATTTAATAGAATGATCAGGGAATCAGGGTAAAATCATCATTAAAAAATTGGGGCTTCTTAAGCGCTAATTGAAGTCAGAAAAATTTAAAATATAATGCTTTCTTTGGAATTATATTTGAATCCTAAATTAATTCGAAAAATATATACTATTTTTAACTTTTTTGAGAAAAATTTTTATACGGAAGAAATATTAATTTTGCCCATCAATATAAAGTTTTCCTTGATGTAATTTAGAAAAGAAGTTACACAAAACAAATCAGCACTCATAAATCCACACCTACGTACAAAATAGTTCAACAAGAGCGCGCCGCGGCATAAGTGAAAACGCAGCAGTGAGCTTACTGCAACCAGAAGACACGCCATGCGCCAACGAAATTTCCTTCGCCACCAACCGCGCTGTGAAATTTTAAATTATGAATCATATCTACGCCGCTGCGTTGCGGCAAACACCGCGGAGCGGCAGACAGATAGCCACGCACAACATAGAAAGCTCCTGCATGCAAATATGCCGCAGCTGCTGCAGAAAGCAACTTGTGTGCTTCCTTTGGTCGCTTGCCACCACACGTTGAGCGCGTTGCATGCCACATGGCGCGCCACCAGCGCCGCCACAGAGACCGCCACCGCCATAGCAGGCGTGCATGTTGCATATCTAAATTGCGGCAAACGCTGCGTGCCGCAACTTCAGCGCCAACAGTGTTTGCTTGCCGCCTGCCATTTAGAACCGCACACATATACATACGTGTATGTAAGCTGGCTTCCTTTAACGCCAGAGTGTTGTATCTAGTTGCGCACTTCGTTTCGCATTCGCATGAGGCGCACACATTTCATCGGCCGCTTTGTCCAAACACTTTGCTGACGCCATTCATTTGCAGATTATTTTGTGCAAACACACACACACACATGTGCACTTACAACGCGTTGGCAATAATTTCACCGCCGTCTCGCCCATTCTTCATGCATATTTGCTGCAAAAGTATGCCTAATTTATGTCTATGTGCGTCGGCATTGTTTTTGCTATTGTTGCTATTGTTATCTTGCTGTTTGCCCTTTGCTAATGCAACCATTTTGGTGTTTAATAGGTTTTTGATGGAAAAAGCCAACACACACACGCACACACATTCATGAGAAATCGCACATCATTTGCGCTCCATCGCTTCTGTTGCCCATAATTCAATTCGCAACTCATACTCACTAACTCATGCAAACAAAAACACGCACACACACACATACTTATATACGCGCTCACGCAAGCGTTGCAGAGTTTTCTCTGCTTGTCGCAATAATTCAAATTATTTAGAGTGGATTAATTTTTCGCGTTACTGCGAAGTTTTTGCTGTTTTTTCAAGGCAGTTTTATGATTTATGCGCTGCGGCGCTTCTATGTTTTCAAGTGAGTTGATAAAATTGTTATTAAAAAATTGCTTCTAATGAAAAATATCGCTGTAGAAATTTATTTGAGGTTAGATTTGTTTAGACCTTGGTGTCTAAAAATATACCTGGTCTAGATAGTAGTGGTTCTAGAAGGTTATTGAGAAAATATTTTGGTATGAAACCTAGAACTACGAAGCAAAGCATTTTTTAGAACATTACTGCGCTAGCACTAACCATTAATATTTATAAAACCCTTTGGTCATCTTCTAACTATAGATAAGAAAGTTCGAAATGATAGAGAAATATTATCAGATAGTGGTATGGAACATTAGATATAGAAGTGGACTTTTAGGCTATTCTGCTGTATTACATTTCACTAAAGCCGGCTTTAAGGATGCTTGCAATGGCTAACGTATAGAAGAAAATATCAAATATCAAATCTGTTAACCAAACGGATACAGAAATTTAATATAATTTTTGATAAGACGGTAAACATTGATTGAGAGAGAAATATTTAGGACGACTAGCGGACACAACAGACGTTGTCCTGTATGATATTTCAAGCTATTAGAGTATTAAATAATGTATGAAATGACCCACATGATAATATTGAAATATATATACCTATGTATAATTGAATTTAAAATTTGTTACACCGACGATAGCAACATCCAATTACAAAACCTTCAAAGCAAACCAATTATAAACAATTTTATAAGTATACATTTAGGTGGTTTCTATACAGTAAGAATGGCGCCATCTATTTTTGGCGAATATAAAACATCAAAAACATTTTTAATATAAAATTAATTAAATGCTCTATTTAAATTGGACAACAATTTAACTGAAACACACAAAATATTTCATTCAAATCGGTCCAGCCGTTTAGGAGGACCTCAGTGAGATACAGAAGAATTTTATGTATAAAGATATATGGATCAATTTAATAAGGTTTGTAGCCGGAAAAAGAAAAAAATTCTTTATATAAAATTTATTATATAGTGGCAAGCGGAATTCGGGATTGTTAGTCGTAGAGGAGATCATTGACGAAAGTGAATTTATACTAGGTGAAGAGGTCACTCTGCGGAAGTATTGGACGGATAAAATTAGGCGGATAGTTTTGGGCAGTTTGTCTTAGAAAGTAGCAGGGGCTTCCCCTCCTCGTCCCATGTTATCATATGGCAAAATCGACTTTTTAGCTGGGTATTGAAATAAACCGATTTTTTCTTGACATTGAACGTAAGTTTGAAATGTAATTTCTTCGTTTATCGAAGTTAGTCTCCGTTAAAATCGTAATATGTACTGAAAATTTAGATGGGCCTTATTTCAGTAGTGTATAACAAACGGTATATCTAACTGATTAAAATTCGGCCGCCATTAAAAACGTTGGCTGGTCAGAAACTAGAACAAAAGATGGAATGGAGTCAGAATTTTAATAGATTACATCTAGTAAGAATTTTCAAAAATCGATTAACAAGCATTTTGAAAGTGGGTAATCAAGATTTCTCGGAAATGTACGAACCGATTAGTCTCAAAGTTTTACACAGGTTTCTGAACTATATTTTCTTGTACTTCAACGAAGCCTTTTTTATTATCGATTAAAATAATTTTTTATAAACAATTTAAGACCAAAATTATAAAATTTTTTTTTTTTGTTGAAACCGCCATTTTGTCAAAAAAAAAATTGTTTTGTGTATTCCTTCGATTAATTTCATGATTATACATACCTTTAACGAAATCGTTTTGATTTTTTTATTTTAGATGATCCACTTCAGAGATATGGTCACTGAAAATCGGTTTTTTTGGGATTGGTTTCTGCAGATCTGCTGAAACCGCATCAAAATCAGTTATTTTTATAAATAAAAAAATATTCAATCCACTTTAAAGTTACCATAATCTGTATATAAATACTTAGAAAAATAAATTTAGAAGTTCTCTCAGAAAAAATGTTTGAAAAACCTCATTTTTAGGGCTCCCAGCCCTTAATTCGAATAGTTACTTCGTATGGCGATATTTACTAAGTACCACAATCGTTAAGGTTGATTACGAAATATACAGATTCATTATTTTGTGAATCTTTCAAGCAGCCTGGTGGATTATATTGAGAATTCTTAATACCATTTAATACAACTGATTTTTTATAAAACCAGCAGAGTATACTGTAGAGACTCATAACCAAATGAATGATGGTTTAAAGTCCAAATGATATAAATTTTAAATTTATGGCAACAATATTGTCTTAACTTGATGAAATTTCATCGCATTTGAAAAATGGGTTTGCAGTTTTTAATGTAATATATAAGTCGATTTCTTACTCACTTTCAATTTAAGAGATCACCAAGAGAATTTTATATAGACTTTTGGCATCAACTTCTGAATATTTTTGTAACATTTACCTGCAAAGAAAGGAAAGTTATTTTTTATTAGTATTGCCAGTTTTTTTTAAATGATTATTTATAAATATTGTGTATAAATATATTTTTCAATCATCTTACTAATTTAAACTTTTTGATATACATAAAATATATAATGAAATGGCTATAAATTTTATAAAATAAAACCAGCAATTCCCACACCTCTTCAAATTAAATTTCCAAACCAACATTTATAAAAAATACTATATGTGAGTCTTTAATTGCGTACACAAGCATGGATGGCTGCCCGCCATTCACCGAAGTCAAAATTAAATTAAAGAGCAATAACAAAACACATACAGCGCAGAAGACAGTCTGTAATTTACAATGCAAAGGGCGTAAACAACTACGACATGAAAACAAACGAGCAACAAGACGATGCCAAAAAACACACGAAAACCTAATGAAAGGAGGAAAGGATGCTAATTTAAAATATGCAAAAGAAACACAAAAGACACGCAAGAGATACAAGAAACCCGGTGAAGGCGGCGCTAATTTCACATAGAAAACAACAAGCGCCGCTTTGCCGACAGACTTTCAACACGCTGCGCTAATTAAATCGTTGCGAATTTTATAAACACACTCAAGCGCAATGGCAAAAAGACACGGCTGAAGAACAAGCTTTGCAAAAAGCAAAAACACTAGCAAGTACTTGTTGTTGTTGAGATGTTCGTTGTTGTTTGGTTTGTAACTGTGTTGTGTACTTGCGAATAAATGAATAAGTCGTGAAATCAAAGCTGACACGCCAAGTCGGTGTCATTTCGCTGTTGAAAGCATGCTTACTTTGAAGTACCTACTTAGATCTTTACATATGCTTGTATATACAAATATACCGTTATGTGTATATGTTTGCCTTTGAATTTGAAATTTCATTTTACAAATTTCAATTTGTATCTTCACATGTGTGAACTTTTTATTTGCTTTTATTTGCCATCAAATCTGACGCTTGTCGGCGCACTTAAAGCCATGCTCGCTGGCTGATTATTTGGCAAAGGCGTCTCCACTTAGGCGTAGAAGTATATTCAAATATATGTTTATCTACATTTGTTTGTAATAATGTAAATATAAGTAGATATCTGTGAACAAGCATGTATAAATGTTAAGCATGTCGGCGCATGTAGCGTTGTTATACCTTGTAGACATATTTTGATTTGCTTGGAGTACAAATATGTAGTTGTTGTATACATGGTATGTTGCTTTGTGTTGCAGTTAATTTAAATAATATGTAGAAATGTGGTAATAAGAATGTCTGCAACATAAATTAGATACAGAATTTAAAGCTTCAACATATCTAAGTTCATTTTCACTTTCCAGAACATGATAACTCAACAAAAGCAATATGATATTATCAAAATTTACTAAAGATACTTTATTTTTAAAGAATTATATAATAAAAATGTAGTTCTAGATAACACGGGAGCCTTCGTTGAAGTCTTTTATTTTCTGATAATTGATAGCTGTTAGAAATTAATTCCATGTTCTTTAATTTATCCGAGGATCTAGATTACTGTAAAAGATACTACTTTTAATATCTTCCAAACCTTATTATTGAGCCCAAGCGCTTCGTCGCAATATAAGGATCATAGTAATCCGTTAGGAGTTTTTACGGGTGTTACAATGTATGGTCGAAATCAGTGAGATTCTCTGCATTTGCGGAGATCTACCCCTTAACCTAACCAAACCTAACCTAATATCTCCCAAAGACAAGAGTCCGTTATAGGCACATGTTGTCTCACACTGAATATCTAAAGCCACCTCCATTGGAAAATATTTAACTAAATACAAAAAAACAACAAATAAAAAAAAATACAAAAAACAAAAATATTTTTTTTGCTTATATTCAAAGTCTATATTTCAACGAGTATTTTGAGATGCCTCAATAATTAATTATGATCATTAGAAGTCAGAGCGTTAGGAACGCGCCGAGAGTACAGTGTTTCTTCATTTGCGTTTTCCTCTAAACCTCATTTTCGAGACCGTGTACACGATAACTCAAAAACTATTCAACCGATTCAGTTGAAAATTAAAATGAATGCATATTCCTAAATAGATTTTCCACAGATCGACGTTTTTAAGGGTTTTTTTTTAACGACTATGCAACTCTGTTCAAAATGTATCACTTTTTAAGAAAACTATTGCTTTACTTCTTTCAGACAAAAATCATATACACCACCAAGGAGTGCGCCGGAAAAATTGATCCACGCAAATGCTTATATCTCTGCCATTTTTAACTGGAAACTATTTTTTTATATATATAAAGCTTAAGATATGTATTAAATTAGCAATAAATGTTAAGAAGTCCTACCTCAAATAGTTTTGTCAAAATTTCTTAAAAAACCATCCGATTATCATGCGTTCAGGGTGGTGTAACCCCTTAAAGAAGATAATAACTGAGGTATCATGAACGGCACTTAAGAGTTAGCTTTATCAAAGCACATAAGACTTTATGAGAGTACACAATAATTATAAATTTCATACAAAAAAGACTAAACTAAACTTAAATAATCTCAAAACTCATTTATGCCTCCTGGAAAAAGGATATACAGCCCCTCCGTAAGAAAAACGGCTCTCACTCACATTATTAGGGAGATATTTACTCCTCTGGGGAGTGATTTTACCATAGATCCCAGTATTTCATACATACCTCTTCTAACCAGTCTGAGAGAAAAGTTCTGCTTTGAGGCTTAGAGTAAACATACATATATCGGTTTGCAAGTGCTTTTGGTCTTTTTTTCATAATCTCGTGTCAATCTAATGATTTTAAAACTGATATATACCTATATATTTTATTACAAATATATGCCATTCCTTCAACACTTACCCTTAATGCTTATCAAAAGTAAAACAATAAATTTTGTAGACAAATTTGCACATGAAATATTACACAAGTTACGCCATTCTTTAATAGTCCACACTACAGTGCCACGCCCATAGCAATTACCCATTAAAATGCCATACAAAAACTCATTTACAACTATTTTAATGCAAACCGCAAAAAAAAAACGCATTGAAACTCTTTCTTGAGCACTTCCTTTCGGGCAAAGAGTGAGAAGAAGACTAAGCGAAATGGAGAAGCAAAGTTAAATTAGGTTGACACACTTTCGCTGAAGCAACTGTGATTTTTAAGCCAACCGCAAATAAGAAAACTGCAACTAATTACTATCAATTTCCTGCCACACGGGCCGCCAAGCAGAGGCGAATATTTTGTGGCCAAAAGTTGTGCAATTAAAATTTTCGACTGTGAAGATACGCGCACTACAACCGCAGAAGAGTAGTGAATTTTGTAGCGAGTTTCAGCTGCACGTCACAATTATAAACAATTTAAAAAGTGTCCACAAGCAATATTGCATGCAAATACGAGTGTGTGTAAGTGCGCAGTTAAGTAGTTGCAACACAGTTGCAAGGACTGCGACTGCACATTTCAAGTATATGCGTGTGTGCTACACTGTCTATGGTAATGATGGTAGTATCTGTGTTGGCGGCTGGTAAAGAGTCAACAACATGAAGCGCCTACGTCTACAACGCAAATACTACTTGGTAAATGAGTGGCGTTGGCGGTAAAACGGTACAAAATTTACATTTTAAATTCTCGGCAAATACTCGAAAATGTCCTTGTTGACTTTGCCTAGCAGCCACATGCACTTACCATAGATACATACACATCTACCTGTGTATACGGTATGTAAATATGCTGTGCGGCAGTGCACGCTTGACTGGCACTCATTTTCGTATGCTGAGTGAGTAAGTTAGTTGAGAGGTGAAGGGCGCGGCGTTTAGTGAGACAAGTATTTTACGGGGGGGAATTTTACAGGTACAACTACATGCTTGAATGACTATATAAGGGTTGACTGAGAGTAAAAAAGAGTAATTAAAAAATATATAGTTCATAAAAACTGTTCTCAACTCCTCATAAATAACCCTGAGTTTGAAGATAGATAATAAAATAAAAGATACAATTATAAATAATGAGAAATGAATAGCAATTTAAATTAGAATAAAGATTTAAGATATAAGATATAAGATATAAGATATAAGATATAAGATTTAAGATTTAAGATATAAGATTTAAGATATAAGATATAAGATATAAGATTTAAGATTTAAGATTTAAGATTTAAGATTTAAGATTTAAGATTTAAGATTTAAGATTTAAGATTTAAGATTTAAGATTTAAGATTTAAGATTTAAGATTTAAGATTTAAGATTTAAGATTTAAGATTTAAGATTTAAGATTTAAGATTTAAGATTTAAGATTTAAGATTTAAGATTTAAGATTTAAGATTTAAGATTTAAGATTTAAGATTTAAGATTTAAGATTTAAGATTTAAGATTTAAGATTTAAGATTTAAGATTTAAGATTTAAGATTTAAGATTTAAGATTTAAGATTTAAGATTTAAGATTTAAGATTTAAGATTTAAGATTTAAGATTTAAGATTTAAGATTTAAGATTTAAGATTTAAGATTTAAGATTTAAGATTTAAGATTTAAGATTTAAGATTTAAGATTTAAGATTTAAGATTTAAGATTTAAGATTTAAGATTTAAGATTTAAGATTTAAGATTTAAGATTTAAGATTTAAGATTTAAGATTTAAGATTTAAGATTTAAGATTTAAGATTTAAGATTTAAGATTTAAGATTTAAGATTTAAGATTTAAGATTTAAGATTTAAGATTTAAGATTTAAGATTTAAGATTTAAGATTTAAGATTTAAGATTTAAGATTTAAGATTTAAGATTTAAGATTTAAGATTTATGATTTAAGATTTAAGATTTAAGATTTAAGATTTAAGATTTAAGAATTAAGAATTAAGAATTCAGTTTTAAAATTTAATTTAATTATTCAATAATTAAATTGTAAATTGAAAATAAATATTAAAATAAATTAAAGAGAGCATTATTCACTAAGCTTGTTCTTATCGATACTGACTTTTCACTCAATGTTGCTTTTATTACAAACACATTAATGATATATAGTTGCACATGAATGTACGTGTCGTTGTGTGCGCATGTTATGCGCGGCAAATTCGATTAATTTGCAAATTCAATTAATTTCGCATTTCAAACAAACAATCAACTCAAACCCATACAACTCTTGACGGCTTTATTCATTACCACTGAAGGTTAAGCTGCTGTTACAACATGCAGGAAGGCAACAAATACGCATATCCGTTAGCTGTAACACCAATAAACCACCGCTAATACGGTTATTATCAGAGCATATCTGCGGTTTAAGTGCTACACATTGTTATCACTACAGTGGCATTCAAATTGTTTATGCCACACACACACACACACATGTATTTTTACTATGTATTCCACAAGATAATTCGATTTATTTATTTGCTGATATCAATAGATGGGAGCATGCTTGTGCAGAAGTAATTGAGCTCGATTACGTGACCTGTTGCCACCCACAAGCATGCATTTGTGAGATATGAGTACTTGTGTGTCTGTGCGCATACTTTTCTGTCATGTCACGCTCATCGCTTATTAATAAATCATTAAGAAAGCATAAACTCAATCGACAGAGCAGCTAATTTATAATTAATTTATTGTAATACATGTAGTATGCGTTACGCGGTTGGCGGTTGTACATGGCGTATGAGTGACATGCGTGTCTGCATTAAATGAAGGTGTTGTGTGTGCGTCGCGGCATGTTGTGGCATTCTATTTACTTGTTTCAACAATTATGACGGAAGTTGAAAGCTTAATTCGCGAACAATCAATTGCAATTAGCCGGAAAATTTACAAAAAAAATGTAATGCGAGTGTGGGTAATTAAATTTTACAAAATAATACAAATGTTAAACATGTAAAATTACAAGTAAGGTAATTCAACAGTACAGTTATAAACAAATAAACAGAAAAATCTGAAAAAATAAGAGTTAAAGTATTTAAAAACCAATAATAAAAAATAACACTTTTTTTGTGTATTATGACTTTATTCTAAATATATGTTAAATATGGTTGCCAACTGACTAAAAAAATTTACTCAAATAAAATATATATTTATAGGAAATTGTGCCAACATAGGTTAATAGTACTATTTTAAATAATTTTTTGTAAGAATAGGGTTGCCAACTGACTTAAAAATGTATGTGAATATGATTGCCAACCAAGAAAAAATTTGTAATAATTGTTTTTTTTGGTAAAAATTTAATATTTGCATTAAATTAAAGCTAATTTGACAAAATCCATACATTTTTCAAAAGAGTAAAAAATATATTCAATTACAGCATTCGTTTCTAATAATGATGGTGAGTTAATAAGAATGCCACACTGATCTTAAAAATCAATAGAGTACTCATAAAAACTTGCACTGCAGCTAAAGCAGTGCAATCAAAACAAAAATTCAGAAGCAACTAGTTTTGTGGAAGCCTTGTGTGCACACCAGCAGCTACACTCTTGCGCTCAAATTAAATTCACGCCACCATTGCAGCTTCTACAACTAACTTCCGCACAGATTGCATGGCAACCATAGTGCTTCTTCGCTTCATAGTAGTAGAAACTAATCTCCGCTCACTTCGAAGCGAAATTACCTTTTCTCCAACTCAAACGCAGAGAAAAAGATAAATAAACGAAAAACAAAAAATATATAAGAAATAAAGAATCGCTTGCTTATTTCCCCTGCAGCATTTTGTTTTTGCAATTTGTACACCACAGTGGCGGCGGCTTAAGCGCTGCAACCATAAAGTTAAAGCAGCGGTGGTGCAACGATTTGTTATCTCAGCGTTGCGCTGTTAGCGGCTCAGCAGCACAAAAGCACCTGCGGGCCAGAGTTAAGGTGTATGCGAAGTGGCTTTAAATGGAAAAGTTGTTCCGAGGAAGTTGATTTTATTTGCGCTCATTTTTATCAGCACACTTTTAGTGATGCGCTGTTGCTTGCTTCGCCACTTTTGCCTCATCACCCCACGAGGCTCAGAAGTAGTATTTGATGAGCTGCAGAAGTGTAATAGAAGTGGATTTTGGAATATTCAAATATACAAATAGAGGCTTAAGTGCTTTTGGTTTTAAAATAAAATATTTTGAAAATAGTTTACTAAGTCCCCAAAACTGGATTTCTATATAATTTAATCATATTTAGGTTTTGAAAATTACTTAAAATATATGATAATAGAAACTTTAAATGTTTTTTATAGTCTTTTCGCACAGCCTAATAAATTAAGTACATAAAGATTAAGAAACCAGTTTTTGCTTTTCGCACAGCCGGCTACTCCATTAACGAGCAGCTGTTGTACATTTCTTTTTCATCAGCTGATTGCTATTTTATCAATTAACACAGTCATATTTACAGCGTGAGCAACAACTCATAGAACTGTATGTCTCTTTCAACTTGATTTGTATTCGATTAAAGATGTAGTAAAATATTATATTTCCTTTGTATGGTAAATCGATTTAAATAAGCGTTTTAATTGAGCAAAGACCGGTTAATTGATCAATTAACTTCTGTGCGAAAAGGTTATGAGATGACAGACCAAACTTTACAGAATATTCAGAGATTTTAGGTTACGATTAAATTTTTTTTGAGACAATTGGGTCTCTCTTGGTCAAACCGAGAATTTGTGAAACTTGTTTATATGTTCTATATAACCCTGTAGACTATAACAAAATTCTTTCTGCAAACTTTTTGAAAATTTACAACGTTATATTAAGATTTTATTTGAAAAGGAACTTAGAACATTATCGAGCATCTTCAGAATGTGACTTCTAACATAAATTCAGCAGTACATAATTTATTGGAAAATTAAATTTTTGTATTGCTGAAAACAGCATAAAAGTAACAACGCAGTCATTAGGGTTGGAAAATATAAAAAAAACGTATTACTAATTATTATACCCAGTGCCCGATTGTAAGGAAAAAAAATTATAAAAATTATTTCAGTTGCAACTGAACCCACTTTATCCATCTCCTGATTCAATATAATTTTTTTACAAAATTACTTCACAACTTCATACTTCACACAATTTTTATCGAAATCAACACCCACTTAATTACATATTTATGTGTATAAAATGTGTGATACATATCCCAATCCACAACGCAACTCAATAACATTCACTCTATTTGTATTAACACGCAAGCTGTCACACGCTATTTGCAACATTGAAGCGCAATTGCTGATGCAAATATATATATATATACACATGTGATGTCTACAAAAAAGTTGCAAAAGAATTATAATTATATTACATTGACAAGTGCAGCAGCATAAACAGAATGATGCAAAAGAATGGCGTGCAACATATGACAACAAACACAAGCAGACATACACATACGCTGACGGATATATATGTATGTACATTGATATATACGTACATATATGTATGTAGATTTCCAGCTGTTTATATAATACTTTTTTTTAATACTTATTTACATATATATTTTCATATAAACATGTTAAACCATTAACCGACTGACGGCTGATGAATAACCAAGTTGTGGCCATCCAAAGTGACAGCTGAAACAGGCGAACTAACAAAGCATAAAAAATAATTATAAAATGAAAACATTCAGCGGATAAACCAAAAATCATGCAAAAAGTAAAATAAAAAAAACTTCAATAACAAGTAAGGAAGTGCCAAGTTCGGTTGTTACCAAAGATGTTATACTCACGCAATGTTTTTATTTAATTTCAATAATATAATATAGAATTTTACTCACATATTCGTAATATATATGGTATAAAGTCCATTGAAAGTTTAAAAGTTTGATCATTGATTTCACTCATTTTTGGCACGGGGACATATTATTAGAAGAAACATATTCCCTCTGAATTTCTTTAAAATATCTGAGAGATTTACATATATTTTCAGTAAAAAATTTGTTAGAAGCACTGAGGGCCTCATATTCGATATATAGGGTCTTGAAAACAAATGGACCGATTTAGACGATTTTTGGAAGGACAATGTCACTCTTTAAATGCAGTATGTTTGCAAAGTTCTCTTCCGATATCTTCACTAGTACTTACTTTATATATTGTAAAGTACACGATTCAGATCGACTTCAAAGTTCTGGTATATGGGAAGTAGGCGTGGTTGTGAACCGATTTGGCCTATTTTCACAGCATATTATTGGAATGCAAGAAATATGTTATGAACCGAATTTCCAATTGAAATTGGTCGAGTAGTTTCGGAGATATGGTTATTGACCCATAAATGGGCGGAGCCAAATTTTGTTTACCGATTTCAATGCAGCTCTTCGGTATCTTCTTTATAATGAATTTTAAGGTATCTAGCGTTTTCCCTTACTGATTTAAAGAATTTTTAGTACTTTTAAACATAATCTTTGTATGGGAGGTGGGCGTGGTTATATACCGATTTCCTCCATTTTTGGACTGCATAAGGTAGTGCCTAAAAGAAACGACTCTGGAAAGTTTCCTTGATATAGCTTTGTAGTTTACGAGATATGTACAAAAAACTTAGTTGGGAGTCAATTACAACCGTTATGTGAGCAAAACTATATTACTCTCTTTGCAACATGTTGCGAGAGTAAAATGAAAACATTGAGCCGATAAACCAAAAACAAAAAAAAATATCTCAGAAACAACAATAAAAACAAAAAACAAATTTCATGGAATACGAACAGCCCAGCAAGCGGCATAAATAGCACGTCGAAAATGCATTTAAGGCGTCTGGTATTGTGTTTACCATATGTATGTACATAAATGCAAATATATATATGCATAAAAATATATTTGTATGCGGTAAAAGTGAGAGTATGTGTATGCATTGGCGGCAATGATAACAAGCCGCATAGTACAATAATTTTTTATTAAATTAAATTTCACGATTGACAGTTGATATGTAGAGAATGACATGCAAAAACAGGCAAGTAAATATACTTTACATATATAAATATACATATATAAATGTAAGAGAGAGGGAATATATATGAAAGTGTGGCCAATTGTGTGCATATGCAAATTAGTGGGCGCGAGCGGCAAAAACTCATAAATCAATATGCGGCAAGTAATTCAAACAGAACTACTTTTCCAAAAAGGATATTTATGTTGTTGTAAAAACAATACAAAGAACGGTTATTTGTTGTTGTAAAATTAATTCAGCGCAAGTTGATACACAGATTGCTGTTTGCCGTTTGCCAATTGCGGCAGTTCATGCAACAACGCCTTTGTCGCTGCAATCAAAAATGAATATGCATGCACACACATACACCCACACAACAGCACTCATTAGCTGATTTAATTGCGAGTGTATGGATAAAATAACAATAACAATGACTTACTGTACTCATTTAACTACAATGAGCATGTATGAGTGTGTCACTTTATAACCGCTTGTAGCTGTGCGCCGCTACTTTTGTTGCCTATCTTAAGGCGCACGGCGGCGGTGGTGACTTCAAGCGTCGTCACGGCTGAGTTGACTTTTTATCGGCAATGTCAGCAGACGACAACGCCTGCAAAATGCAAATTTCGCGATAACGGTAAATGTAAATGCAACGCACTGATAAACTCGAGTAATTTCACCACTGAGTGTGTAGGTGTGTTCGCTGTGTGCAATTTGCATTGCATTCCGGTAATTACAGTCGCCCACAAGCAGAGTGCTGCAGGTAAATAGACCGACAGACCCGCAAGGCATATTTTATATATTTAATTTATTTTGCGCGCTACAGGCGCTAGACAGTCTTTTAACTGTTATCTGTGGCTGTTTGTGGTAATTTTATGCTTTATACTTTTTTGGCGTAAAATATGGTAGTTATAATTTGGTACTGTAGTGTACTGTACTGTTTTAATTGCTTATTTTTTTTTTTGTTATTTATTTGAGGGCCCAAAAAGACAACACGGAGATTTTATTTATTGAAACGGAATGGGAATGACATTTAAAGCATTTCTAAACAACGGAAGGAGGCGAATTAGTTAAGAGGACAATAATAGCAGCAGAGTAATATAAAGTCAATACTTAATTTTTTTAATGAAGTGTCCGTCTATGGTCAATGCTTAATATAGAGCAAAGTCACATCACAAAGTACAAAATCTTGAAAAAATCGTCACTTGAAGTATAAGAAAGTATTGTACCATCTTCCAATTCGGGTTTAATTTACTTCCAGTTAAAGAAAATCAAATTTTCATGAGGCTTTATACCCTACTGAATAGGAAGTCTAAATTTAACAATCTAAAGAAACTATCAAAATTTGGGAAAATTCAGAAATTACTTCGCAATTGATAGCAATTGTAAATAAAAATAATTTTAATATCATTTAAAGCACCCTAAAGGTAGGCATTGTCAAATTATGTTGCCTACATTTAGGCGCAACGTTAAAAAGATGCTTAGCAATAGTAAAAGGCAACAAAGTAGCAATATTTCGTATAAAAAATATAAAAAAGGGAACTTATACAGTGATCTCCAGTTAAAAACTTGAAATATTTGCTCTCTATAAGCTTATTTGTAAACACCTAAAGTTTTGCTATAGAAAAAGTGGCTTCAACTGCAAATTTACAATCAAAGATAAAGCTGAACTCTTTAAAAAAGAAATCAACCGCATTTTCATTTTATTTTCTGCTCTGCCAATCGACTACTGAGTGTGGCAAAAACTATCGTTCCATGAAAAACCCGTTCTACTTAAAAGTTCGAGTATTTACATTGATTTTAACACTAACCCATTTACGGTAACTTTTTCGAACATTTTATTTCGGCTCGTTCAGTGCGCCAATATTCAACCAGGTAAAAATATATATGTAACTACAAAAAGCATAACGAATTCAACAATCTACATAAATTGAAATGAATGTCAGTTTTAAATTGCAACAATCTATGTTGCCGGCAGGGCTGTGCTGGAGCGTGTGCTGGTGGAACAACACCTGGCCATACGACATGCCTACAGTTACCAATACAGTCTGTAAAAATATATATTTGTATGTGTATGCCTTCCACTTGTGCGTACTGCGTTACCAATTTGATGCGCTTTCATTTGACCTGCAGCAGCAGCAGCATTTACAGTTCCAGCAGTTATTGAAGCAGCAACAAATTATTATTGAAATTAAAAAACAAAAAAATATAAGTTGTTGCTACATACGCACACACACACACGCACATATATATAGATATAAAGCAATCATATCCGGTTATCTGTTGGAGAATGTTCAACCACCTGCAACGCCTGTTGACCTGAATTGAGACTCAGTGAATATATATATGTGTGTGTACAGCAGTTTATATAAGCAAGCCTTCAGCAGATAAAGGACTATGCGTGCCGATGGCTCCATTTAGTTTACACACACTCGCTTATACATATATATATATATTGGTAGTAGCGACAGGAAATCGTGTATAAAAACAGCGAACGAATAAATACGGCGAAAAAAAGTGGGGGGAATGTCACAACACAAACCGCCACATGCATTCAATTTTAGTGCAATTAATTTGATTAAAATGAAATTGATAAAGTGCAAGTGCAGAGTGGAAAGTTGAAAGCACCGGCGCTCTATGCGGCGGAAAAGAGGAATTGAAATCAGCGCGTAAAAAGTACGCGCAAACAAATTGATATCGCCGAGACTGACTGGCGACGAAAAGCAACGGAGACGACGACAGCGTGGCGTTACGCATAAGCTGCAAGAGTATATGAAAATGTTGGGGCTACTTTGTGGCACATGTTTTCGAATTGTTGTGCCATACGTGAGACGAGAAGCTTTTAAAAGAAATCTTTTTGGACAAACTGATATTCAAACAAGTAAAGAAAAGCCTAAGTTTGGGTGTAACCGAACATTTTATACTCTCGCAATTTATTGCTACACTTTTATAAAGATATCACACAATTTTTTTTATTATTATGTATATTTTTGGCTCAGAAATTTCACATATTAACCGATATATGCGAAGTAAAGCCCTCCGTATTTTTGAAAAATTTATAATAAGGTATATGGGAACTAGGAGAAGTTATGACCCGATTTTAATAATTTTTGGAACAAAGACATACTTTTAGAAGAAAAAGAAGTCCTCAATTACATTATAATATCTAAGGGATTTAGCGATATTTTCAGTGAAAAATTATCTTAGCCACTGTGTTCTTCATGTTCAATATCCGTGGCCTTGAAAAGTTATAGTCCGATTTCGGCAATTTTTTCAAAAGTAGTACCACAGATCATATACAGTATTGTGCAAAGTTTTTTCCCGCTATCTTCATTGGTTCCTTATGTACCTATATCTTATAAAGTGAAGGAATAAGATGGAATTCAAAATTGAATTATGTGGGAAGTTGTCGTGGTAGTGAACCGATATCATTCAATTTCCACATGTGTCATCAAAGAGTCAAGAAAATATTATATACCGAATTTCATTGAAATTGGTCGAGTAGTTCCTGATATATGATTTTTCATCCTTAAGTGGGCGACAGCACGCCCATTTTCCATTTTGTAAAAAAAATCCCAGCGCAACATCTTTCTGCTATTTCTTCTGTAAAACTTAGTATTTCTGATGTTTTCCGTTAGTGAGTTAGCGCACTTTTAGTAACTTACAAACTAACTTTTTTATGGGAGGTGGGCGTGGTTATTATCCGATTTGAACTATTTTCATGGTAGTTGGTGGGGTACGTAAGGGAACCGACTGCAGAAAGTTTGGGTTATATAGCTTTATTGGTTTGCGAGATATATATAAAAGACCTATTTGAGGGCGGGGCCACGCCCACTTCCCTAAAAAAATTATATCCAAATATGCCTCTCCCTAATATGAATCTCTGTACATTTCATATCTTTATCTATGGCTTAGTTATCACGCTCTTTCGGTTTTCGCCATTTTATGGGCGTGGCAGTGGACCGATTTTGCCCATTTTCGAAAGCAACCTCCTCAGGGTGCCAAGGAATATGTGTACCAAATTTCATTAAGATATCTTAATTTTTTCTCAAGTTATCGCTTGAACAAAACTATAATACTCTCTTAGCAACTTTTGTTGCGAGAGTATAATAATCACTGAAAGGAAGAGGAAGGGATTCTATAGTTTTTGAATATAGTCTAGCGGATTACAAATGTTCAAAGCCCAAACATCTAAACCGGATAAGTGCTTAGAACACTTTGGTAGTTGTCCCGCATAAAGTCGGTATGTATCTTATACTAATACATCAGCAAAGATTCCTGATCGCTTAAATAGATGGAAATCTTCGGCTCGACTCGATTATAGCTTATTTTGGAATTAGAAGACACTAGCAATGGAAACTCATAGTTGCCTTAAAGACGCTCCCTAGTTTGTCACCTACATGAAGACTTTGCGCATAATATTTCAAGAATTTATATAAATAAGTAAATGTAGTTAATAATTATCTCACACTTAATTATAAATATTATAATCTCTATGTGCATAATTAAAACACCACAAGAGTAATTATTGCTAATACCATAATCCACTGCTTTATATATTTTTATATTTGTTTAAATAGCATTGCTGTTGGGAGGGCAACATCAATTAAATTCAATTCTTCTACTACACAATGTATAGCAGCATACTCAATTACATGCAAGTGATTATCTCCATACATACCCACATATACAAATGCTCTCCCGTATGCATATTGAAACAGCATTTAATTTATGATGCTCATTTACCCTTTTCACATCGAAACTTTTCTCGGGCACAGATAATAGTTTAGCGCACACAATGGACCGACTGCATGAATGGAGGTTGTAAAAGTAAAAGCAACAACTAAAACAAAGCTTAGAGACAGCGCTTAAACGTGTGATAAGTGTAGCAAATGACTCTTAAAACTTTATAAAAGTGTAAACTGGCAGGTGACACAGACCCACATACACTTTCTCACTCTTCCACTTCCACTCAATATGCATAAATGCGCATAATGAACAATTACAGTTGCATTTATCACAAGCAATTTTATACAACACACAATTCAATGGAGACATTTCTCAACAGCCCCAAGGGGAAAATTCAAAATTGGCATCAAAGGAGTGTAGTTGCAGCAGGGTACACATGCAGAAGGAAGATATGTAAGCAGTCGCTTGGTGTCGGTAATAAAGCACTTGTAGCAAATATATGCTTATTACGTGTATATTGGCTCTGTTGGTATTCAGCTTATGTGTAAACCAGTGTTTATGTTTGTAGTGTGGGAAATAGGGAGTTAGACTATAAATAGTTACTACTTTTAATTCGATCTCTGCTTTACAGTGACAATAAATCAAATGTGTAATAGTAAATTGTGTGTTTGATTAATCTACTTTTACATTGAGATAGTTGGTATATGGCATAGGTATGTATATGATTATTGGATAGAATGCGAGATTCTGCATATAAAAAAAAATAAATATTTGTAAAATGTTATAATTCTGATTTTTTTTTTGTTTTTAAATACAAGAATCCGACCAACTACAATTTTTCAGACATTCAAAATAATATTCTGATGATTTAGTTATAAATATGGGGCACCATTAACAAAATTAAATTATTTGAAATGAGAGAAAATTTTGAATATTTTCCAAGAAAACAACAACATTTTAATAAGGCATACCATATTTGAAAAAAAATTATAATTTCCAAAGTTATAGCTGTGTGTGTTGACCCAGTTTCAATAATAAATGCTTGCAGTGACAATCATAAGTCCTTGGAGATTTATCTGAAATCAATCGGATAACAAAATTAATCCTAGGGCCTGATAGAAGCTTTTTTTCCAAAAATTAACAAAATGGCGGCCTCAGGAAATTTTTTTCTAAAATTTAGAGAAAAAATCAATCAAAAATTGGTCTTAAAAATCGAAATTTTTGAAAAAATCCTTAGACCAGGCCTGAGTTTATTATGTATTCTAACAGCTGTGTAAATTTCATTAAAATCAGTTAATACAACTGAACGCATATTTTCCAAAAAAATGTGAATTTTTGAGAGCATTTATTCAGATTTAAGCGATTTATTGTTAAAATCTATTGGATTGTGGGTTATAAAACAAGACTAACCAAAACAATATCTAAAACTATTTAGCATTTACGTATTGATGTAAAAGATGGGGCACCCTGTATATTAATTTTTGAAATGGGTTTTTTAAAGTCATTAGTTTTGGTAATTAAGGGGTTATGGGTTTCGTGGGTTTAAAAAATTTTATTTTTGTTTTTTGGCTTATTAAGTTCTACAACAGCTCAAGATTATTGTAATAAATTTCCAAGGTATTATTGATACTCAAATCATTAAACTCGTCTCGGAACGGTGTTTTCAAAGTCGGTTGTCAAATGTTCTCGAAAAATACTCAACTGATATTGATGAAATTTTGCACAGGTATTCGAGATGCATTTTACTCGTGTTTGGAAAGGATTTTTTCTTTTTTCTTTTTTCAATTACAACTATTTAAAAAATACAAAATTTCAAGCAAATTTGGCCGAAATTTTTAATTTTTTTGGAAAAATTTCTGCCAAAATTCCAATTTTTACTTATTTTTGTCTTTCCTTCGATCAAGCACGAGTTTATGGTCTTACCTAAAACACTTATTTTTGTTTTTTTCATTTTGATTGATCCTGTCAGGAGTTATGCTGACCACGCGGACGAAAGGTGCCGAGGGGTCATCGGTAATGACGTCACAATGGAGAAGTTTTAATTGTTTCTTTTTTTTTTTTATTTCAAAAATTATTCTCTAAATATGTATCTATAAGATAAAAAAAGGTTGAATTAAATAAATAATTTTTACATAGAAAAAAGATATTGAAAATAGGTTTTTTTACCCGACAAAATCCATGTAACTCCTTAATTTTTTTCGAAACGGAGTCCTTATACTAATATATCGTAGAGCAACAGCGTCTCTGTGTATATTAGAGACCCTCTCTAAGTGGTATTAATACTAGTTATAAGCTAGTCTGTAATCAATTTCCATACTGGGCTTTATGCACACGCATTATTGTACTTTGTTTCTCATAATTTTTTGCTACGTCGATGCCTTACTTATATATGCAACTGTTGAAAAAAAAATCAAACGTCTGAGTCAAGAAAGAACTTAAGCTCTCTCAAATGTAATTAAGTCTACAAGCAAAGCAATTTCGCGTAATTAAAATCGAGCTGTTTGTACATACTTATTAGGCTGAAAAACTTAAGCGATCTAACGAGCATGAGAAAAAACAAGAGTTACAGAGAAATACAAGCAATCAAAATGATCAACATATGAGTACGTGCATTGGCACACTTTTACGCAAGCTTTGTGGCGCTATAAAATGCAGCTGTACAGCAGTAGAGCAATGTGCTTTCAATTATAAATCCACAAAATGACTTTAAAATCGAATGTAACATACGGATTTCGAAGTGGGTTTATGGCAAAGTAAGCAAATGGCCAATTTGTTTGTGGGTCACACACATACACATATGGGTATACGTACATATATATAGAGAGTGATGTTTTAACAAGAGAGAGAGGGAAAGGACGACGTGCGGCGTCAATCGGCAAATAGGTGAATGAGTTGCTTGTTTGCACAGTTTGCTGCTTGACTAGCTGCCTGCTCGCCTGCCTTACTGCCTCACTGGCAGCCTCTTGGGTGCGGCAGTTGCCGGCGGCGTGCAGGGCACAATTGCAAACTGATGCTAATTTACTCGCATCCGTAAACAAATCGATCGAACTGGGTCAAGATAAATCAACTTTGAACCGAATGCAGTCGAGTGTGAGTGAGGCAATGCTGGCTAGCGATGGACGGATATGGGCACACGAGATGCTTGAGAGGTAACCGGGCGGGGTGGTGTTTGAGAAATTTACTTTGTACAAAGCAAAGCTGCAGATGAAGCCGAGGCCGAAGCTGCAAGCGAAAGTGCCTTTGTGAGTGTGTGTGTGTGTGCTGTAAATAAATAAATAGTTTGCATGCAAGGCGCTCCGCATGTGAGTGTGTGTGAGTGTATTCAAAGGCAAATAAGATACACTGTATATGTGAGTGAGTGTGTGCTGCATGGCGAAAATGTGATTAAAAATGTGCGCGCGCAATTTGGAAATTAAATTCCGAACTCAAAGTGAAACTGAAATTCGTAGCATTAGCGTTTGAGTGCCTTGCGGCGCTCACGTGCCAGCTAACAAGCAAGCAAAAGCAGCTTTTGCAGGCGAGCGCAACTCCGTGTATGAGTGTGTGTGTATGTGTGGCATGTCCGTGTTGTATGCACGTGAGAATTTTGCTTCATAGTTGTAATAATAACCAACCGTAGCAGCAACAACAACTCTTACATACTTGCAACAAATTATTGTTGCAAGCTGCCTCCACTAGCTGAGCACGTGTTTGACAGCAGCTTACAGCAGACACCAGTACACAGTTACTTTCAGTCTTGGCAAAATTCAAAAGCTCAAATGTAATTAACAAGAAATAGTGCACACTCCACTACCAAGCAAACGTGCCACTAATATATAGCAACAACAACAACAACAAGAGCAACATTAAACTTATGTTTGTTGCAATATCACGTGCCATAAGTCAATGTTGCCGAGCATCACTTTAGTGGCAGCGTATTGGCACAAATAGCGTTGGGTATTGCATGCCATGCTCGTGCGCGATAACAAGCTTTCATAGCATACTCATATATTACGCTGCTATCTGCTGTTGCAAGTTCAAAAGTTCGCAGCATTAGCGTGCCCGTTGGTGGTGTGTGCGTTGGCACTTTGTACTTGCAACGCTGCTAAAAGCAACGCTGCGCAACTGTCAGTTAGTATGCCCATCGAGCGGTGGTTGTTGTTTCCATTAGCAGCCTGCAAGCCAACAATCCAGCTGTCAGCAACTCAACTATCGTCAGGTGTCGGCTGCAAACAGCTAAAGCATATCATCAGTTGTAGTTGCCATATTATGCAACATGTTGCATGGTAATATGAGCACCGTTTTGGTGTATGCATTGATGTTTTGAAACTAATGGATTTGTGAGAAATACATTAACGGCTAATGAATATCAATAAGGAATTATTTCAGAGAGGCGCTCGTAGCTTGGAATTTTTTTGCTGGAATACTGATTAAGTTCTTATTATAAGCGTGATAGAGTGTGGGGCTGGCAGATATCTTCAACTGCTTTTATGGCAACCGATAATGATCAAATCTTTGGGTTCAGTGGGTAATTTATTAAGGTATGATGATCTATCTACCTCGAAAAACAAACTCTATCTATCTACCATAGGCGACCAACTGTGCATTTCGATACAAATATCCTCTTTATCGTTTTACATCGTACAGGCACCGCACCTCAGAAACTCTTAGAATAGAATATGTACCCCTGAGAAAAGTATTTTTCATTCAATAAAATTCGGTTTAAGAGTGATTACTACTAGTATGTTCGATATATAAATTATGGCTCGATATGAGTTTTCGGTTAAGAATATTTTACTCTTTATAGAAGCCTACTATTTTTAGCAGTTTTATCTTCCCTCTCCTACATTAATACGAGTGATTCATAAAATAATATAAGAATACTAGATCTTCAAGATATCAGCTACAACTGTATTGAAATTCGTCGTTAAGGTAAGAAAAAGTTTATTTTCTGTAGAGGTACGTAGCCATATCTTAGCCACATACATGTCTCTAGGGTCAAGCACTGGTCGATAAAATCGATTAAATCGCTTTCCATCGATCTTGGACATTTGTGTCAACATTAACCCAGAAACTTTTGTAGCGATCTGTTTGCTTCCCAAACTTATTCTCAACTGAAAATGTCATTTTTTGAGCCGAATTCTCGACATTTGCGGGAAATTTTGATTTTCATTTTTAATTCCAAGAACAGTGCGGCTGAGGCTCATTGAATGCTTTCGGATACGTACGATGAGGCTGTCCTAAGTGAATAAAGCCTTAAATTTACAAAAAAAAAAAACAAAAACGGCGGAAGCAAAACTCTTGAAAGTAAGTTACTTGAAGATAAATTTTTTATATCTGAAACTGCGACTGTTTCGAAAATTGTGCCGTAGGCATAAAGTATTCTCAGACTATAAGGAAAATCTTAAAAAAAAATTAAAAAAATTTAAAAAATATCAATATTGTTCTATTAAATGATATTTTAATACAAAAAAGGAAAAAAATCTGTACATAGTTTCCTACTCACTCACATATAATTATACTCAAAGTCTAAACGGCGACTCATACCAATAAATCAGCAACAACAAGCAGTTAGCTACAGCGACGAATGCTTACCTGCAATTAAAGAGAAAAAACAATAAAGAGACTAATTAAAACAACAATTGACAATTGATGGGTATGCATATATGTACATTTATTAAAGTCAAACCAATTGTAGCGCAACGCTTGAATATATAAATAAATAAGTGTGTTTTAAACGCGCTGAAAACCGCAAAGCAACTTATCGACAAAATCAATTATTTTCAAGCTGCATTATTTAGGCCATAAATTGAGGCCGTTAACAAATCCACACCGTAAAGCTGTAAACAAACAAACGAGACGCGCAAAACCTTGAGCAACAAAAGTACTTAATAACCGAACAGAAATTGAGAACAGAGTTGAGTGGAACAAAGCACAGACGTACAAACAAACATAGCAGCAATTTTGAGCGCCAATTGAGTGAGGCTAAAAATCTACAGAGCAATACACCACATTACATAACAATTTCGCTTAGCAGAGTTGTAGAACAAAAACAAAAACAGAAGCAAACGCAAAAAGTTGAACACTTGAATAGAACGCCAAAGTCACGTTGCCAAAACGTTTATGAAACGGCTTGAAAATTGAAATTGAAATCGGAAAATCTACTTAAACAGGCATATACATATGTATAACTGCACACATACAGAGCTAAAGTTGTTGGAGAAAAAAGGGCAGCCTGGTTGAGCCGTGCGCTTATTTGCGGTAACCATACGTTTTGTTTGTGCGGCATGCCAAGCTGCGGTGGGGCCCACTACCAGCAGCAACCGCCACCAATAAAAGTGAGCTGCTTGCTCATCAAGCGGCAACCAGCAGCGGCCACAGCGCATTCGTAGCAGCTCACCGCAGAAGGTTGTGACCGCAGCCGGTGCGTTGAAGGTGAGCGAGTTGTATGCTATGATGTTGTTCTTGTTGTTGTTCTCATGTTTGTTACCACCAAACGCATGGGAAATTTATTAACAGTCAACGGTTGAAGGGGTGGTGGCGCCACCGGCAATAATGAACACCACTGCGTATGAGTAACTTTGTTTGTATGCATGTGATCAAAGGTATCACATAGACATATACCCACAACGCCCTTTTATATTTGCTTGCGTCGCGCCAGTGCCGAGGGAAAAGCGCTACACTCCACCTAGTGTTGGTGGTGTTGCAGGCTCGGTTCAGCGTCTACGTCGAAGGGTTAAAATTAAGGTTGCATAAATAATGTGGGTAAAAATTTAATGGACTATAATATAAATGATTATACAAGACGTGCACAAATTGCAGAGTGGTGTTGATGGAGTGTGTTGTTGCTTTGCTTTGTGTTTGTTTGTGCCTTGAGCACGGGTGCAAGAGGGTTGCGTGGTTGCATGTATATACAGATGTGAGTCAAAAATCAAATGTTGCGGTTTGTCAGAGTAAATTATGTGAAACATTTATTAAAATGTGAGGTAAAATGAAAAAAATTGCCGATTGCTTGACGGGTAGTCAATAAAGGCGTTAGCGTTAAGTGTGGGTGGCTTGAGGTTGAGATATTTTTAAGTCATTTATTTTAAAGTTACTATATATGCTAGACGGAACAAAAGCTATAGTTCACATTTGACGAATGTTGACTATTTTCGCCGATATTAGCGGATGTTGATTGCCATTCGGAGATGCTTATGATATGAAAACTGCAAATATATCTGTTTAGTTGTGTATATTTAAGAACAACTTTGATAAATGCAAAGCCTATATGCAATATTGTATGGAAAATAAACCAAAAAAAAAAAAAAACAATAACAACATTAATAAGAAATATATTATATTTTTTATAAAGCGGTTTTATAGGTTTGAGTGCCTCATTTTATAAAACACCAATAGATCGCATATATGTACAAATAGATTCATTAGTCTTCATTTAAAGGGGTTACATGGGTTTCGTGGATTCAAAAAATCTTTTTATTTTTGCTTTTTGGCTTATTAATTTCTACATCCCATCTCAAGAATATTATTCTAAATTTTCAAGTCACTCCGAAGATTAGTTTCGGAGATACAGCCTTTGGAAGGTGTGCGCTCCAAGTCAGCTATTATTGTTACTCAAAACTTTGAAAGCGTTTTTCTCGGAACCGTGTTTTCAAAGTCGGTTGTCAAAATTTTCTCGAAAACTACTCAACCGATCTTGAAGAAATTTTGCACATGTGTTCGAGATACAATTTACTCGTGCTTGAACGAAGGTTTTTTTTTCAATTACAACTATTTTAAAAACTCCTTAAAAAAATGTCAAGCAAATTTGACCGACATTTTCATTTTTTTTTTTTTTTGGGAAAAATGTCTGCCAGAACTCCAATTTTTACTTTTTTTCGTCTTTCCTTCGTTCAAGCACGAGTTGATAGGCTTACCTAAATCACTTATTTTTGTTTTTTCATTTTGGATGATCCTGTCAGGACGCACCTTTCTTCCGAGGGTCACCGGAAATGACGTCACATTGGAGGAGTTTTAATTTTTTTTTTGAAAATTTCGGAAATTATTCTTTAAATATGTGTTTATAAGACAGAAAAAAGTTTGAATTAAATAAATAATTTTTTACACAGAAAAAAAATTGAAAATAGGCCTCTTTTTACCCGACAAAACCCATGAAACCCCTTAATACAATTCAAGAAAAGGTCAGGAAGATATGGAATACTTCATCCGATTAAAACCCGAAAAAGAGAAAAAATATAAATTCTGGCAGCTCTAAAAGAAAAAAATTCAAAGAAACAAAGAATATATAAGGACTTAGCGTACCTGAAAGGCGCTTCTTTATATGATATGAAATTCACATGAAGCGAAAGATGACACTTGTCAGACGAAACTAATGAACCAAATATAATATCCAAGCTGAAATGAAGATAAAGGAAGCGAGTAAGCTATATGCTCCTGACGAAAGTTCTCATGTTAATTGATTGATGGTAAATTTTCGAGAAAAGAGCAGAGCTTAGAACTAGCTAGTAGAGCATCAGGCGAATCCAACAGAGCTATTTTCTCTCATACGAATGAGAACCGACTTTCTTAAATATAGTAGGTTAGTCATGTTTCTGAATATTATTTCCTTTCAAAAGTTCAAAATGGCCCTCGAAAAAACAGTTTTGGTTCGAACAAGTAAGAAAATTTATTAAATGAAAAAGAAATTCTCAATGTATATACCAACTTAAAGTCCTCTTATAGCCACTTCCACTTCCGAATATAGTGAATTTCCAAAAAAATTGCTTCTGCTTGGTTAAATTCGATGTCACATCAACACTACGCACTGGCGCCTTCTATACATTTCTGGAGTTGACTTTAACATAACACTTGCAATGCAAACAACCAAGCACGCATATATACACAACCATCAACACATACATATGCATATTCACATGTATATGCACCCCCTGCTGATGAGTAGAGCATTAGTAAAGCATAAGGCAAACAAAAAGTGTGTCATCCTCAAACAAACAAAGCCAAAAGAACAAAAAACACGAGAGAGAGATATGAAAGGAAAAGAGTCTGGCTAACATACAGCCTGGCTGCTTATCGAACGCGGAGCTTTTAATGCTTGCTTTGCATACGCGACAAAGGCGACGGCACGTGCATATGTGACATAAAACAACAATAACAACAAGAAATGAGTATGAAGGAGCGGTAGTCTGGTAGAACGCGTGTTGCAAGTTTAGCACGGGGAGAGGATAGAAGGTAATAACCACTGTAACAAGCATATTAAAAGGCATAATAGCAGTGTAACAGTGCAGCAAGCGAGGTATACGGCTGACTGCTAGAGCCAATTTCGCAATGCAACATGCCGTTATAATATGCATTTAAGCGTTACAATATGACGAGTACTTTATGGCATAGCATATTATCTGTTTTAATGTGATGTTTTAGGTAACCTGTAGTGAGTTGGAGTAATTTGTAACTGGTCCTAACTAGTCCAATTGGTACTAGTTATCAATATTTGATGGAAATTAATTTATTTACACTAAATTTAAGAATATAGTACCAAGACTGGTCCGCAACTAGTTCATTTAGTACTAATCTCACTTTTAGTAGTAATTTTCCTTTTTTGCCATCGCATGTTGCACATTACATTTATGTATGCGCACACTATGGAAGCACACCGTGATAACTGTGTATATACGCGCTAGCATTTAGGTCAATGAGTGCGCAAACGGGATAAGTACAGACGAGATTTGTGCGTCCTGTGTCTACACACACACACACACGCTCACTTGTAGTCTTTTCGCAACGCCCTAATGGCATAGAAGATTCCGTTGGCTGTAAATGCTATTATGAGCGTGTTTTGCAAGGCTTACGACCGCGCACGAGTATATGCTCGGACAGCGGCGCGTTGACAATAATTTGCCTTTTGTTTTTACCGTTCTTCAGTCTTCCATTCATTCCAGTTGTGTGGGCGTTGTGTTCTTTGTATTTCATACGCGGCTGCAGACTCTGTTGCTGCTGCTGCTTGGTTTGCTTTGGTCTTTGTCTTGTTTTGAGGGCGTCGCTAAACACACTTTGTGCACGAGATTAGCCTAGCAGGTTGCTGGGGTCAGTTGGCTTTGCTTGTACTGCATAGGTGCTGAGATGGGCTTAAAGTAAGCTGAGAATCGTATTGTTCCATCTGCTCTTTTATTTTTTTAGAAATGCTGTTTCTAGTTTTTGTCGCTCGTAGGAAATTTAAATTTCTTGCTTGGTAGGTTTGTTGGATGGGTATGACCATTTTTTTTTACTTTTTAAAGCGATCTTTTTCAGCACCCTGGTATATTTATACACCAAAGATCGATTTAAGATATATTTTTCGGGACTCAACTGCTATCCAAATAGTGATTGTCTTAAAAGATGCCTGAATACGCTGATTTGGTTTTCATTGGTTTCCACGTTATTAAATTCAACTCTAGAGCACTAAATTTTAACCTCGTCCATTTGAAGAGATAGGATTGAATATGGCTTTTCAACATTTCGTCCAATGTGGAACAATTTCGACATCCAGGCATACAGTCTGATAAATACAGCGTTAAGTCGGCCAAAGTAACAAAGGTTCACATATCTATTCACTGGAACTAGAGAAAGACCACTTTTAAAAAATTATGTTCAGAAATGATATCCAGTTGTGCTTCCCTAACTCGAATCACAAAATCCACAAATGAAGAATGACTTCCAAACTACCGAAAGTAATTTGCAGTAAATGTGACTTCTATTGTCAATTCAAGAGTTCGAGTTATGGAGAATTTCGAGTTAAAGCAGTTCAAGTTATGGAAGTTCGACTGTATATTAGAGGTTATCTTCAAACTATGTTCTATTTGGATGTCTTTGTTGTTATCAAAACTGTATATTATTATGTTAAATAAGCTCATGGCATTCATGGCTTGGTTCAAATCGATCAATCAGTTGGTGAGATAATATATTTCAACAAAAAAGTGGGCTGTGCCACGCCTGCTGAGTAATGTGTATACCTTACCCATACAAGGACTTGCTATCTGAGGTTTAGAAATGAATTTAGCTCTTCTAATATAGTTTCTGGAAGCATTTATGAATCGTTCGGAGTTGCGAACAAAACCGTTATATGGGAAGTGGGCGTGGTTTTCCCAAATTCTTACACCACAGGTTGATATTATAAGGTTCTTATGGAGTTTCCTAGATATAATTTCAGTAGTTTATGCGGAACCATGGTAATTTTTTCATATATAACCACACATCACCCAACCCATTCCGACGTCTCGTACGAAATTTTAGTTTTGGTAACTGATTTGTAGCCCTCAATGTTTCTTCGTAGAACTACTTCTTTGCGGGCGTAGAATAGCTAAAATATTTCTCTTAATCCAAATATCACAAGGGTATCTCTGCCTCACGCAACGCCTTAAATACCTATACGGATGGCTCCAAAATTGATGATGTAGTTGGTGATATACATATACTGTCCGGAATTAGGCATAAACAACCGTTCAAACTGCCGAACCACAGCAGTATATTTCAAGCAGAGGTCTTTGCTATTGGGAAGGCAGCAGAGCTAGCTTCCAACGCACAAACTCGTTACTCAAAAGTCTAAGTAACCTCGTTTCGAATATCGGCCAAAAGTGTTTTGAGCAGCAAAGTGTCGCCAGTATATGCGGCTACACTTCAACTGGGTGCCAGGCCATAAAGGCATCATGGTCAACGAAATCGTATACGAGATTACCAAGAAAGGTGTACAGCTGTCACCCGGAAACATGATCGACATCGGAAAACCCACGCAGAAAAATCAAAGCTCGCTGGAATTATCTACCGAGGTGTAAAACCCAAAGGTTATGTGCAAAGCGCTAGATCGACAATATACAAGGTCCCTACTGGCCCTCGATAGACCATGGGCTGTAGGACCATGATTGGCATTCTTACTGGTCACAGCCTAGTAGCGGCAAACGCCTATAAGATGGGGCTGTGCAGGGAGGAATGCAGGAAGTGTCAAGAGCGGGCCACCATCCTAAACTACTCAGAGAACATGTGAAGGCACTCCATTCTGGTATCGCAAAGGACCATAACTGGCATATGGATGGCTTGCAGGCCTACTAGTCCAACATAACCTAACCTAAATACCACTCATCTCAGGATGCCAAGGAGCATGTATACCAAACTATATAATTTATATTTTTTTTCTTCTTTCTGTTTTATTTTGTACTTCCTAGTTCTCATTCAGTATAGAAGACATATAAAGGGGACAATTTATTTTTCCAGAATATTTTATTACAAAAAACTCCCATCCGGACATCTTGAAGTTTGCAATGCCCTTCAAGTAAGCCTTTCTCAATATTCTACCATTACTATAATACTTTGTTCGAAGTCAAAGTTGCCTCAAGAAATGTTGCTAACAAAATTTTAAAGTAAATAATTAATAGCAAAAGTACAAGAGCAGAGAGCACAAGAAATTTCCTAATTAAATATCTTTGTGACAGAATAAATTAAATTTGTGCACACAGACACAGCAAAGAAATTAATTCACACACATACACAGACACAGACACTTAGATGGCTTACCACATTGACATGGCCACAATACCACACATGGTGTTCACACTTAACACTTAGCACACACACATACATGCTAACATATAATTGCACTTATGACTACATATGTATGTGTGTGTGTGTTTGCTATAGAGTATATGCCAGCAGTCAAACCGCAATTTATTCATAAATATTTGAGCATGTGTGTGTGTGCGTGGTTAATGCTTCAATTGCCTTCCAAACAAATGAACACACACTTGCGCACAGTCACAGAAATTTATTCATGCGGCGACCAAAACTGACTTTCTTCGCAGCAACGACGTCTTCTCAGGCGCTACTTAATGCTGCTCGCTTGCGCGCTTGCCAACAATGTAACGGGACAGCTTTAATCTAACGTAATTCGCTTAGCACTTTGCTATAGCTACAGCTACTGCTACTAATAATTTCCGCTTGAAGACACATGACGCACAACAACAACAACAACATAAATACAAAGCTAACAACCTACAACAATAACAACAAACTTACGCTATATTTATAATAAAATTTTCGAGTACTCACACTCACCACACACGTGTATGTATGTATGTATGCAGCATGTGGCAAGTATATGTATACATATGTCGTTGGTGGGGGTGAGTCTAATAAAGGCATGTGTAATGTTGCCTGGTTGCGAAGGGCGTACGCTTAAAGTTTCACCAAAAACCTAGATGAATATCTGGCAGCAGCATTGTAAGCCAAAATCTGGTTTATGCAGATGTGTGTGTGTCATATAAAATCACTTTTTCATATCCGCCAGCGACGATTAAGCAAATTATGATTGGCGTTGGTGTCATGTTGTTTTGCTGTTGCTGTTGTTGTTGTGTTGTTGTTGTCACAATTTGAAGATTTCATCTAAAGCGCCTGGCACATGAACGCTTTGACATTTGTCGACTTAAATCATTAAAATGACAGTTGCTCGTGTGAACCACCTCCACTGCTGTTGTGTATGAGGTAATGGTAAAATTTTTTTTTTTGTGTGCGGCTGGCAAATGTAAGTGAGCGTGAAAAAAGTTGCGTAAATCCATAAGCCAGCTGCTGCTGCGAAATTTATCTTTATGTAGAATGCGGATTTTAAATTTGTGACACAAAATTTTTTTCTTTTTTTCAAATGCAGGGTGTTTTAATTGCTGGCAACGTACAGGGTGGTGAGATTGGAAAAGTTAGAGTGAAATTTAAAAATATGAGATATTCTTTAGAATATAACGGCATTGGCTTCTCAAACTTCTCAAATTTCTCTCATGCTAGTTAAAAGAATTTTTGTAAATATCTCATGATAGTATAAAAAAATATAAATTATCCCATGCGATATAATATTATTAATAATCATATTAAGCGCATGATATATTCCTCGATTTGAATTTTTGTATTTTTATTAATACATCTATTGAAGTTAGGTCTTAATATTTCTTGAAATTTCGGGATTTAAGAATAATAAGAAGTCTTCATAATATCTGAGATGGATATATTAAGTATACCGAAATTTCGGTATCGGTATTTGGGGAATCTTGAACAAATTGAGTTTCCTGTCTAAAAAAATTCTGAAGACAAACAGGTTTAATTTTTTTTAAGGAGTTTTCTACTCATCCCAAATGTAGGCAACGGATTTCTACTACAGTTTATGTTATGATGAAATAAAGGGGCACATAAAAGATGTTAATTTATGTACACGTTTTTTATAAATCTCGAAATACCCGAAATTTCGGGATTCATAAAGATATTAATTGTATTTGTATTGAAATTGAAATTAAAATTGTAACTTCAGCCGAAATGTAGGCAACAGTTTTTAGACATCAGTTCTCCGGAATATTTTCCGCTACAAAAAACATACGCTAAAACAGAATGACTCACCGTGCACTAAAACATCAACACCGACAAAATGCGACTATTGACATTGAAGCCTTAGGTGGCCTTTACCACCGCCCCTCCACTTTCGGCTGTGATACAACATTTGGGCGACGGCTTAACCTTCACTTTACCGGCAGCAACAAGAACATCAACAGCAGCTGACACTTGTACAGCCGTAGGCGAAGTATCGACTTAAAGCTGCCAAGTTTTTCACACAACCATGCTCGGCGGCAACACAATCATGAATCCTTAAATTCCTCAGAGGCGTACACTGAGACGACGACTGCCAGCAGCAGCTGTGAGCCGCTTGAGCACCGATGCGGCGGTGGCAGATCAAAGCAATGGCAAGTGACTAGCTACTTATGGTTTGGTTTTGTTGCTACGGCCGTTCATTCGTTTATATGCAGACGGGCAAGTGCTTGCTGCGTATCAGATTATTGAAATGGGATTATTATGATAACATCAGGGTGACAGCCGGATTGAGGTGTGCCGCCTAAATGCGAACGCAAAGGCGCAATGCCAGCGAAAAGCGAAAAGGACAGCTGCTTGCTTTCGTGTGTATCTGTGTTCTTGTATGTGTCTCAGCCATCGTCTTGTTGGCTATAAGCGCCTTTGCGTTGGCGCGTTAATGATAACATATCACCGGTAGTTGTGGGAAATGAAAATGCCGGAAACGCTATGCGCTTGGCGGTGATGATGGTGAAAAATGCGAAAAAATAAAAAAAAAATAAATGAAAAATCAACATTACGCTTTCGCTCTCAATTCGCGCTTAAACATTTATGGTGAGGCGGGAATTTATTATTTTTTTCATGTGATTTTTTTTATATATTATTTTTTAAGCACTTACTCATTGCATTATGTCTACAGCGGATTTAAATTAAAATGACAGTATTGGCTCAGAGCGCACTTGCTGCTTTGACTTAGTCATTCTTGTCTCGTCTGCTTGCTGCTGCAAGCGATTTTAACTCACCACAAATTCTAAGATTTACTTTGCTTATTATTATTCTCCTTATTTCTTATAACCTTCATTCTCCTTCGTAGCTTTTTAATGCTGTTATGTTTTCTTCCATCAACAGCAATGCTTTATTTTAATTAGTAGTAGTTGCTCATACGCAGCGGTGTTCGTTGAAGGCACTCAGAAATTATATGCATGCGGCTCAAAGTAATGAGATCTACACTTATTTTTCTTTCACTTTTAAGTTTATAATGTGACTTCTTCTTACACTACACTAAGCTAGTTAGTGGTCGACAGTGTACAGGAAGACGAGCTTCCGTTGGTAGAGGTCAAAGGTTACAACTCCTTTATTTCTTTATATAGAATATGGAATAATATTTTATATCACTACTTTATGATATTTCAGAGACTCAAATAGACTTAGTTAAAAGGTGAGATAACTTGAAGAGGCTTAGCTTTTGGCTTTAAGAGTATAGATACACTGAAAAAAATGCTCAATACAATTGGAGAAATTGTTGGAAATATGTAAAAAAAATTTTTTGTTAACAAAGGAAATTAAATTGAAAATTAATTCCGGAAATTTTCTGTAAATACTACTGGATTCCCACTTAATACTATAATCAATAAAAAAAAGTATTTTAAATCAAACAATCCACGTTATTTACTTTAATTTATCTGCCATATTGAAATTATCTCACGTATATTTTTTTGTAAAGCACATATTTTGATTGCAGATTTCAAAATTAATGCCACACTCACACACACACTCATACTCGATGTCAGACGCGATTTTCCGTCAATATAAACAGTCAAAGCTCGTGCTGATAGTGGCAGCTACAAGGGCAACGTTTACATTTGGCGTTAATACCTGATTAAGTACACCAACATGGCAGGAATAAACAAACAAATAACGGTAAAAGCACACACACACAACTACAACGACAACAACAACTACAAGCATGCCAAAGGATTTAACTCTTTCACATACAGACAGACAGATAGCTATAAATGTGGCACAAACAAGGTCAGCTATGACGACAGTTTAATATACATATACATATATACTGATATATATATATGAAAATGCAAACACATGCTACAACAAATACCGTAAGCTCCATTATATATGTATATACAGCAAAAGGTGAGTATGGAAAATTTATTTAGTTTGTCAGCAAAGCTGTATATACCGACTTTAAGCGCCTTATTTGCCTGCATACGCATCCACACACATATGCTTATGCATATGTATATAACTGTAATGCAATGCAACTGATAAGGCATGTGTGTCACGTTAGTGTTGCTGCGTCTTATTTGCTGCGTTTGTGTCACTGCCAATGAGATTATTTAATTTAACATTTGATTAAGCAGTCACTTATTGTCATTTGTGTTGACAGACGCACTTCGGAGTGAACGATTTAGTTAGAGAGATAGCGGTGAGGCGAGTAACAGTTTTGAAGTCACTTGTCATTGTTGTGAAATGCCAGATCTGCTTACGAACTGCTTATTTGTTCGAATACTCGAGACATTTCTATTTGAATATATACGGTTATATACCAATATCTACATCTATCCATGCAAATATTTGACTATTTGAGAGTATAGTATGAGCTTCTGCAGTTTATTGTTGTTTGTGCAACTCAAATTCGTAGTATGTGAAATTAGGCAAGCAGTGTAAGCTTTCTGCAGTAATATTAGACGAGAGTATTCCGCTTGTTTATCCCAAAGCACAAGCAGATATTTTGTATATTGTTCCATATGTATATGTTTGGTATATGATATCAATTGTAAGCATATATAAAACTGCACTAGTAATCATACAAAATGGACAACGAGTTACCAACACAAATTGTTAAATTGAAAAGTGACTAATGGCTCCAAAAATAATCCAAAGAGCATATGATTTTAAGATACTCTCGAAAGTATCATCCTATATATATATATATATATACATATGCTATATATATATATACACTCAATGAGCTTACTTATTCTGCATGCACGAAAAACTATCAAAAATTCCTGACTTTTTCATAAAAATAATATAATGAGACTAATAAACATCCTTTTATCTCCAGAAAGACAGACCTTTGGAACTAGTAGCAGTATTTACTTAGTTTTCGGGAGCTAAGCAGTTGTTGGGTTTTTTTAGATACCCTGACGACTATGAAGTGCTGACCCAGTAAGAAAAAAAAATATGTAATGGAATAACTGTGGTCTGTCTCCTAAGTCCCTATCTAAAGAAAGTGGTCATCGTAATAATAACCTTTAGGTTAGGTTAGATTAGTCTGGTAAGCCAATAAGCCACTCAGGGACCAGTTTTGATCTTTTGAGGTTTCAGATGGAATGCAGTCACGTAATCCATGAGGAGTAGGATGCCTGTGCTTGGTGCGAATTATGAGGTACCGAAATGCTGAAGCCTTTGCCTTGACAATATAGGACCAGCGCACAAGAGATGGAGAGATGGTACATTGTTTCCCTGGGACCTTCCTCTTAAGATTTTCTACAGTCATCTCGATCTGTCAGTCTCAATTTAAAGCGTGTGCTGCCATCAGACAGTGGCGAGTGAGTATTCCAACCATACTCCTAGAGTCCCTTCTATCGATTGACATTGTGTATTTCTCATCATAATTATAGAATATGTATATCACAATGTTGGATGGTTAAGAATATAATTCAACATCTCTTAAATTAATTGATTGGCTGGATTGTTGTATGGATGACTGAAAGATTGTCTGATTCCAAAAGGTCTTCAATTAAATTAAGATCAAAAACTCGCTGAGCCGGCCGATAATAGAGTATTCCCAGTGGTGATTGCCCTTTTTTACATTAGACTCAGCTCCTGCCGTTTCCACCGGACCTGGGTTTTGAAGGTGAGATACTTGGGCTAAATTTGTACCTTCTCATGATCCATCCTTACACTACGCCTCATTCATAGGCTAACCGAATCTGGCAGTTTCAATTTTTTTTTTTGCTACCAAAGCAATCAGTCTCTAAAACTAATTTCCACAAAGGATTCAAGGCATCGAAAAGTTCGAATGTTTTTATCCGGACCATAAGTTTTTGCTTAAAAAAATATTTTTTTATTTTTAATTTTAACCAAAATGGAATTCCAAGTATGTCTTTATAGTACAAAGGAATGAGAAAGTAGTAGTTTGAGAACCAATAAGGAATATTACTTTGAATTTATTTGTAATAACTTCAACACTACTACGAAAAGACATTTCACAATTTATAAAGAAAAGTTCTGAATTAAAGGTATGTTTGCATGAAAAAACTTGTCTTCCGAAAGGATGGTAATTTTAAAATTTTTTTTTTTGTAATTTAAAATATTTATTGGTAATATCTAAAGTAGAGGGGTTCCTCTTAATTGCTTTTATATACTTTTGTCAATAAAATACAAAATACTCTGAACCATATGTGAACCGAAAATAGTTGACAATATTAAATGCATGTCAAACAATTTCAGTTGAAAACTTTTGTAACTTTTTTCATTAACAATGAGGCGAACTTAATTTCTTTCCAGCATTTTTTTTTTCTAGTTTTCAGTTAAAATTCGATTTTACAATTAGCTCATAAATTATTCAAAAAAAAAATATATATTTTTTAAAGTTACTTTGTAATGTTAACTGTACATGTAAATACTTTTAATTGTTTGAATTAACTAAATAGTGTGAGAACGAGAACAGCTGGCATAGAATATAAAAGTAGAAGTGTTAGAAAAAATTACAGTATTTAAATTAAAAATTAATAACACATTCATAGCACGACAGACAATATGTGGCTCAGGAGAGGTTACTTGGTACTAATTGAAAACAGCAACATAGAATTAAAAGTTGTTAAAAAAATAAATACAAAATAATTGCGTGAAAAATGTGCCACAACAACAATTGAAAAACAGAATGAAAAAAAGCTGAATAACAGAAACCCACTCAGAAAGGTTATTTCACACGAACAATAATGAAATTAGCAACAGCCACGACAAGCGACGGTCGATAATTATTGGCCTAACTCGCATGGCTGACTCGCAGCACGACAAAGGCAGCAAGCTGACACACATAAGTACCTTGGTACATATAGATAAGACTCCAGCATTGCTGTGGCACAATAGCAACACCGCCAGTCAACCGCGAAGATGACAACGCTTAATTCCTAATTATGGTGACAAATAATTAGCGTGACAATTTGTAAGCGGCGCAGCAATCTAATTAACAGCAAAGGGAAAGACAGCCGTACAACAACAGCAACAATGTGTGAAAAGATGCTGTGCGAAGGAGAAAAGGAACAGCGGACGATAGGGAGTGCCAAGAAAGGGGTTGGAGAGAGAGGGAGAGTAAGTATAAGAAATAATATTTATATGGAAGTATATATAATTCTAAAGAGAGCTATAGACTTCTATAGGCTAATATGGTATTTTTATGCGAGTTTTACTATCACTTGTTGTTGTTGTTATAGTTGTAGTTGTAAAATGAGTTTTGAACCTATTTTATATATACTAACATATTTATAAAATTCCATATTAATGTATGTGTAGGCGCAAGTATTGCAAGAAAGCATCCTTCGCCGACAGCATGCGAGTGAAAAGTAAAATTAAATTACTCCAAGTGACAATATCTCATGATCCATTCCGTTATAAGTGCAAGTGAGGAAAAGTGAATTTTTCAAGCTTAGCGATGAATAAATGTATGCCCGTACATATGGTATACAAGGCGAAGTAGTGGTAGTAGGCGCGTGTATGTCGGCAGGGTGCCCTATATATTTTTCAAATGTTACGTATACGCCACAGCGAAAAAATTGTATATGATACAGTGGGTATTAACAGTGGAATGTGAAAATAAAAAATTAAAAAATAAAAAGATATATAAAATATATAAAATATTATAAATAATTATAAAAAAATTAAAAATATTATAAAAAATTATAAAAAAATATTAAAATATATGCTTATATATATTAAGCATATAAAAAGGTCCTAAGTCCAATTATTACTTATTCATAATTATTGATTTTTTTAATTTTTTTTTTTCAATTTTATGTTCCATAAAATTTACTGTCTTCCGCATTTTTATTTTATACTAAATTATTTTTCATACTAAAATTTTTTTCTTCATCTTCCACATTCCCATAACACTGTACCTCAACCGTGCCGCCAACTGTATCTATACCCCACCACTGTAAATTCCTTTATAACACTGCCGTTACTAAGCTAAACAAATTGCTACGCACAATTTTCAAGCTATACCAGTACTTTAGCGCGATACACGCTCTACATCTTGCGCTGCCTTAATAGAGTTTTGCTACTCTTACACTTCCTACGATATGCTCCCAGCGCGTAGCTTAGCGCTGTAAGTGTGGCAATCTGCACAGCGCGAGTTCATTAAATTCCAACAAAATGATAAATTTACTGGCGCGCCAGCATAGACAATTATACATATGGATACACATAGCTGGTGTGCGGTGGTGTGGGGAAAAAATGGTGGTGGATATGCAAGATTCATAGTTGATACTATGTTATGCTGGCAACGTCAAAGCAAAGATTTTAATAAACTCCAAGAGGCTTTCGTAGTTGTATATTAAATATGTTGTTGTTGTGAACTTAGTGTGGCATATATGTGGATGTCAAATGTTAGATATACATACATTAATATAATAAATAGTATACATTTACGTATATAGATTAATATATGAGTTGATATACCCACACATTGAATATTCTTTCTTGAGGCAAATTTCTATTAAAATTTGAAGAATTTTATGTAATGTCAGGTCTTTCACTTAATAACAGCTCAAATTAAGAAGCCATTATCCGGTTTTTTATAATAACTCAATATATTAGTTGGCAGATTTTATAAATTTTTTAAATATGCTCAAAAAAACTTTTAGTCAGTTAACATTTTCACTTTAGCAATCTCGCAAAGTAGTCAGACAAATTTTCCAGAAATATAGAAGAACTATAGAAAATCTTAAGAAAATAGTGTAAACTTTTAGAATGTGGAAATAACTAATGTCTAAATAACTAACAGAAATAATTGAAGTTTTCATTACGAAAAATGCAATTTGGAGTTGCCACCTGGGTAAAAATATATTGAAATTTTTTCTAAATTTTATTTTTTGTATACTAGTTTAGTTAGCAAAGTTATTGAAGCTTTATTTATATAAAAATAAATTTGGTGTTGCCATATGGGTTAAAAAAATTACAAAATTTTTATAATTTTTTTTTTTGTAATTTTGATTAGTTATAAAAATTATTTAAGATATCTTTATAAAAAATGCAATTGGGAGTGGCAACACTTTTTTTTCCAAAGTTATAAATTTTCTTTCTTGTAATTTGTAGGAAAAGTTATTTAAGCTATCTTTATAAAAAATACATTTGTTGATGCCACTTGGTTAAACAAAATTTAAAAAAAAGTCTTAATAAAAGGTGAGAATTTATTTAAAAAAAAAATAAAATTGAGCTTTTTGACGCTGCACCAACTTCATTTTTCATTCCAAAAAATTTGGAGTTACAAAAATTATATAACATTTATATGAGAAAGGAAATGTATTATATTCCCTCATCTGAAATACAAAAACAATTTATTGTTATGATTATTTATTTTATATTGCGTCAATTTCTAAAAATTGTTCATTGCAATTCAGTTTTGTTCACCTATTATGGATATATATATGCCTCTTATGGGTACATAGCGTATACGTAACATAAATTGTTTTATCACTTTAGATCATATATTAGTACAAAAACAAAAACAAAAAAAGGAAAATTAAACTAGATTTGCCGCCTTCAGACAATCAACTGTAGATTTCATAGTCTACAGCAATAATATATTGCTATCTTCAGACCCAAATGCTTCACTGACATATGTGAGAACATGCCTCACAAACCATCCCCCTTTTGCGATATTTAATTGTGAACTTGCATGCTGCGTTTTATATAACTTTTGACATGTTTACTGCTCAACTAATTTTTTATTGATTCCCCTACTCTTTAGAATTGACAACTGTTCCCCTGTAGTTATAAAGTAATCACGTATCATTTCATTTGTTTCGTGTTAAAAAAGTATGTATTTCTGAAGTCTAGCCATTAGCGCTAATGCCTGGTAAAACTTTCAAAGAGTTTATTATTGTTATTGAGCTATCTAAATAACCATCTAATGCAATGTCTGAAGCAATTAATGTACGTTAACCTTGAGTTTAAGATGCGAATAGAGGTCATAAATATTAATTAAAACCAGATAATAATATGATGGGTAGCAATTATATTTGGTGTTTTAATAAAAGAAGAAGAAAAAATACAATTAGTTTTGAAAACTACGCTTACGTACACCAACACAATTGCCTTGAATTCTTGTGTTAATGAAAAATAATAATAATATTACGTATACGCCCTGTAGTGCTTTGACATGAAAAGTAAAACGAACAAGTATTATAGTGAAGCCTTCAGATTTCGTTATTAACTTTTGTCTCAAAAATAGAAGGTCCAATAAATTTGGACTTTGGAAGAGACATTGTTTTGGTCTAAAGCGGTTCTAGGTTAGATTGCTATTGAATCAGCGTTACCAAAGCAAGTCAAAGCAGTTCATTTTGTTGATAAAATATTTATAAATAAAAAAACTGCCTCACTCTGTACTATATTAATCTTAATTAAATTTCCGACAATATTTTCCGATCGGCAGTTACCACGCATATTTAAGCAAGCAAGCCTTCCAAGAACTACCCAACCACTACTGATAATGAGTCTACCAACGGGCCAGTCTACACACAGCCAAGCAAAGGAATTTTAATTTAATTTTGCGGTGACCAAATTGAGCGGCCGCTTGCAGTAAATTGCCGTTTTACAACGGAAGGTCATAATTCAGCGAGGAAATTGAGTGTTTGTGTTGCGTCTGAGTATAAAGTGCAAAGTGCAAAGGCACGGCGTGTGCTGTAAAGATGATTACGTAAGCCAGTACGCGTCGTGCGCGATTGTTTTTCAATTTTTAAGCGGCTACTTAAAAATCCGTTATTTTTTTCACACTACAACAACTGACTGTACGCCGCCATTGACGTTATGAGCTCGAGGTGATATTTCTGACAGCTGCGCTCGCAAAGTTGGCGGCTAGCAGCTTGATTGTCTGGTTGGCCGGCCGGCTGCTTAATGAACTTATTGCGCGCGCTGCCGACGCTGCCGATGGCATGTTAACAGCTTGGTTGAGAGGCTTAATGCGACGCCGTATGCAAGCCTTTACTGAAGTTTGTATGTATGTTTGCATTGAAATACTGCTTGCCTCTTCAGTCAGTCAGTCAGTCTGTCTCGGCAGTGTTGCGCTAACGCACTTTGCTTGATTGTTAAGCAATGTTAATTATATAATTTCATTTAACGAGCCAGCGTTCTGTGCGAACGAAACGGGTGCTGATAATGGCTGCACTGCAGCGAGTATGACGGCCAACGAATGCGTATGCGTTATGCATAAGCTGACCGGTTGGCAGGCGGAGCGAGTGGTGGCGGTGAAAGGCAGCATAGCGGTAGAATTTGTAAACTGTAATTAAAATTTGCGAGCTCTACGAATGGCTACAATGTATGAGTGTGTGTGTGTAAGAGTATTTGCTTAAAGCTGTAGCAGTGTGTAGGTGTGTGTTTGTATATGCATGCCGTCAATTGTAGTGACTTGCAAGTGTACGAAGTGTTAAATTCGCGTTAAACGCATTAGTTTTACTTACAGCTGGTTATTGTAATTGAATTGCATTTAAAGCGTACCTGCAATGGAAGGAAATGAATTAAATAATTAATATGTATGTATATAAAAATGTCGAGTGTAATTAAGTAAAACAATATTGAAGCTTCAAAGTGGCATATTTCTTTACACATTAATTCTGATTAATTGATTGAATTGCTGACAGATGTACACAAAGACCAGCACAAAATTAATGTATTATTACTTTTGATGCAACTAATAACACTTAGAAGTAACTCGTAACGCCAAAACAAACCAACAGGTTTGCAGTTCAAAACGTCTTTCAATTTTTTCTTCAAAATTTTATAAAATAATATAATTTTTAAATTTTTCAATTAATTCTCATGAAGTATCTCAATTTTATTGTAAATAAATATAAGTAAGTATTTGAAAAGCATATATTTTAGCCTTTTGGGTGTGAGACCTCGCTAAGAAAGAGTCAAAAAATTCAAAAATGCGCCTAAAGGTAGGCAACTATTTATTTATTTTTAATTTGGTAGGGTTTAAAAGCAGTAAATTCCATGAAAGTCGAATTGGAATGATCTAAAATCAGCATTGCTCAAATAACCACAAAATAAAGCGATATTTTTTTAAGCTAATTACCTAAAAACTTCTATATTTCGAACAAGAAATGTTCATATGGTCTTTATTATATGAGTATTTGCATTTTTATCCGGGAGATAGAGATATCGAAGAACTAGGTAATTATATTAACATTATTTCAAATCCACTCTCTATTCTTTAAATTAATTTTTCATTTGCCAAAAGACGTAAACACTCCTGCTATCTTATATTATTTTCCGGCAATACATAAGTATCAATATAGTATAATTAATTGGTCTCGTATCGTTATACCGTGCAAATAATCGAGGCATGTGATTGATATGGAAGCTTTTAGGGCATTTAGAAAATATTTTCTATTAAAAACGTACGAAACTTTATTCTTAATTAAGTTAATTAACTTAATTAAAAAGGAAATTTACATAAAATGTTCTTAATTTATAATGAGACAATTTACAAATTTTTCATTTCGTATTTAATTGACAACAAATTAATTATGTCGTAGAACACTATGAACGCTAAGCTAATTAACAACAATAAGGTAAATGTCCATATTTTAATGCTCCAGCAAAAAGAAATAATTGAAAATCAATTAAGATGATTAATTCTGTCTCAGTTAATTTACGTACTAATTGAACAACAATTAACGTTATAATTGTCTCAGTGGTTAACTTGCTAATTGAACATCGATTAATTCTTAATTGTCTCATTTAATTTACCTACTTAATAACTACTCTTAATTGTCATGTTAAATGAAATTAAAATACCAAAAAATAATATACACTTAGTACCAGTATAAATTTTCTCAAAGAAAACAAACACTTAAGAGCGAAGTTCGCACTTTTCGATGCAATAATAAACGAAGGAACTAAACAAAAAGAAAACATACTCAAAATATTACAAGAAGTACTAAACAAATTCGAAGAAATTTCAGTGAAGTGCTAAGTAAAAGCTGCTGATATGCAACTCAATAACATCCATTATTGTGGCAAGGACATAAGTTGAGAACAAAAAGAAATTAGGTCACATGACATAAAGTGAGAAATTGAATACTCACACTTAGTAATTTTTACCTCCGTAGCTTAAAACTAGGTTTGTAAGATAATAATTTTAATTACACATATTTTTTGATTAAGTTCAGTGGTTACCTACTAAGCATGTCTGCATTTAATAAGTTAGTTTATAAGCTCATAGCATACTATATATTTATGATAATTTAATTTTCTTGTGCCAAGCCAATGCCATGAAATAATATTGATACTCCTTGCACTCATAACCAATTCAATCATTGCATACTGCCTTTGGAGTAGCCAACAATTTTGTGCTGCTATTGCTTTTGCCTGTGCTCTGTGTGGCATTTGGCAAATGTTGAAAATTTTCAATTGATTGCACTCAAAGCACTTGAGGCACGCACTTTTGCACTTGAAGCACTTCAATATAGTTAATTACTCTCGTTGTTGACAATGAGCATTGGCTCTTACGAACACCGTTATGCGTATATGAGTATATACTCGGAATAACTACCTGCATACAAGCATATTTAATATTTATATAACGGTATAATTAATTGTATTGCGGTGAGTGAATGCGAAGTGGTGAGTAGTACGAGTCCGGAGTGCTGATTGAGTGCATATTACTCATACGCCATGGTGTCTAATTTTATGTGGAAAATGTAATGTAAAGAAGGGAAGGCAAAAGAAGAAAATAATAGTCAGATATGATCAAAAATAAGTTTAAAGATGATGATGACCTAGATATTTTTTAATATAAGAGAGCCGCCAACCAACGGAACATGAATTAAATATTTAATATTAGAACACAAAGAATATTAAAATAAATGCAGAATTGTTTGAATTGAAGATTATATAAAACAAAATAATTGATGTATTAATATTTAATAAATACATATTTTCGTTTGTTCCTTCTTATCATGCAACTTTTTCTCGCATGCTATATATTTTTTGTTATTTTAATAGCTAATTTAATAATTAAAGGTATATAAACGTGAAAAATAAAATTGTTTAATTAAAAAAAAAATATTTTAATAAAGAATACAGTGCCGTACAAGAAAATTCAACAACTTTCAAAAAAAATTTCATTTATTTATAAAAAAAAACTTTTTTGAAACTAAACTCTTTATCATAATATTAAAAAATACAATTTTTATTTTGACAAAAATATTGTACAATATTTTTTTATTAATTTTTTAATTTGTATTTAATTTTTATAATAAATAACCTCCACAAAATAAAAAAGTTTTATCTATATAATATTAAAAAAAAAAAATATTTATTAAAATAATAACTATACTCATTTCAATGCGCACCACTGTAATCGCGCACAATTAGCAGCTGTAAGTACACAAAAGCATAAAGCTTAAAAATTACATTATCCAAAAAGCAATAGTTGCAACAAAAAGCCAAACAAATGCAATTAATTACATTACATTTGTAAAAAAACTACAACGCTGACAAGCGCACGCTGAGCTTTGCTTTTTGCTTTTGTTGTATATCATATACACAGTCATATTCACATATTAATAAGCAAACACATGTACTTACTGTTGCTTTGAGCAAAAAAAGTCATTAAATCAAATGTAATGAACGCACACTGGCGCACAAAAGTTATGCACCAACAAGCAGCTGATGTAATGCGCTTTACAAACACTCATACCCACACATGAATACACCGAAAGAAATATGTGGAAAAAGCTGCATGGATTTATGCAATTCGCACAACAATGTAGTGGCACGAGGCCAAAGCGGCTATTCATTAACACGCGACGTACATACGTACAATTAGGTGGCGAGTATGTGATCATGCGTATGTGTGGGCATATGTAAATACTCATTAAGTTATGGCATTACTTGTCAACAGGCAAAAAGTATTAGCACGCAGTTCAATTTAATTAATCATTGGCAAATTAAGCGGCTTATCGGCGTTGTGAGCGTTTATTAGTAAAACGCCGGCATAAAAGCATGATAAATCCTACTACAATTTAATAAAGTGATAAAAGTACTTGTAAGTCGTGATTAAAAGGTACAGAATTGCAATAATCATGATTTTATTGATAATTTAGTGAATATTTGTAATATTTATTGCAGACAGTTTATGCGAAAAGTGGACATATTTGGGGCAGCTGAAGAGAAAATTTACATCTGAATTGTTTTAGTTAATTTACGCATTAATTGAACAACCATTAATATCTTAATTGTCTTAGTTAATTGACCTACTAATTGAATACCAATTACCTTCTTAATTGTCTCAGTTGATTGACTTAATTACTAACATTTTAATTGCATCAGACAATTTAATTACTAATTGAACAGCAATTAACATATTAATTGTCTCAGTTTGTTGAATTGCTAATTAAGCAGCAATTAACTATTAATTGGCTCAGTTACTTGAATAGCAAGTAACACTATAATTGTCTCTATTAATTTATCTCCTAATTGAATACGAATTAACGTCTTAATTGTCTCTATTAATTTATCTCCTAATTGAATGCGAATTAACGTCTAAATCTCATTAGATTTACCCATTTATTGAACAACAATTAACATCCTAATTGTTTCAGTTAGTTGAAGTGCTAACTTAACATCAATTAACTCTTAATTGTCTCAGTTAATCGAACACCAAGTTTGAAAAAAATTAACTCATAATTGCCAGTAGACCTCTTAATTGTCTCAATTAAATGAACTGCTAATTGAATATCTTATAAAAAATATCAGTTTCATTCTAAGAAAAGTTCTGCGGAAGTACAATCCTGACACTATTTACTGTTTTACTCGATGATTGTGTTGAGTTTGGATAAAGTATAAAAGTCCCTACTTGAATATAAACCAGGTTGCTGTAAAGCGTAAACTCAATTGCGATAGCCAGTCTTTGAATGCATTCTTTTGCGAACAAATTTAAAGCACTCAAATCAAACCAGTGAAATATCATAAATAGGTCAACGAAAGTTGATGAAAAAATCGAACTTCTCCTATTAAGTCAGACCAATAACCTACATTCTATGATGAATGAGAATACAGAAAAAGTTCGAAATATAATACAGCAATATGCACGCATCACGCCGATTGCCACAGCACACAGAAGACTACATTGGTGGAAACCAAAAGCGAAAAGAATATGCATTGAATATGCATAAAGTAAATTAATCCCTGTAGTAATATATTGCGGTCGCTTGTTGGCCAACACCAAACAAGAGTACAGAATGGAGATGCTGTTGCTGGCACCAACGCCACAGACACCACCACCACCGCCGCTGCTGCTGGTGGTAATAAACTGACCGACTGACGCGGCACGCGCTTGTAGGAGTTGGCAGTGGCAGTGGGATTTCCGCTTCAACGGGTGCAAGCCACCAAACACATACATACAGCAGATAGCCACCACTGCAATGCTGAATAAAGCACAACAATGTAAGCGTATGCGTAAATACCCAACTGGTTGGTTGGTTGGCAGGTAGAGTGGTGTAAAAATCTGAAGAATGAATGGAAGAAAACGAACGAACAAGAAATTGGGTCAGAAAGTGTGCTACGGTGGTTGGAGGGCGAGATTCATGCTCGCATAACTATTTACCACCCACCCACAACCCATAGCCATATACTTCACTTAGCACTTTATGCGCGCATTTTTCACAATACTGATTACTTAATAAAGTTATAAAGTTCATTATGGATAGTAGCTTGGAAAAAATTGAAAAAAAGGCGAGAAAAATATGGAAAAATATTAAAAAAAGTTGAAAATCGCATATAAAATTCCACAGCAGCGCAAATGAGAAATTATTATGAGCAACTGTAAATGAGTGAGATATTTCAGATTAATGCAAAGGTGAATAATGCAAGAGGCAGAGTTGAAAGCAACATCTCTCTTACTACGCACTCATACATATTTATAGATATTGACCTTAATTCAATACAGCAGCGTACAATATGCTTTACGAGTTACCGTTATTACTGTACCAAAAATACTACTCAAACCGGCAAGCGGTGCACGATAATGAGCAAATGAGTATTTGTGTGCGGAAAAAAGGATGCTCGTTAAAAAAAAAAAATAAATAAAAAGCATATTGTCAGTATAAAAAGTTGAGTTGTGGAAAAAAGTGTGAAATATTCGCTAAGTGAAATGAAAACGAGGTCAAGGCGCTTTGGGTTATCGCTGTGGCAGCAGTGAAAAGAATGCGAATTTAATTGGCAGTTTGGCAGCTATGCTCCTCGTCTCATTGTTCGCGCATTTTTAAGCTCACTTTTTTGATTTTTTTTTAGAATTTTTCACTGCTGCTTGCAGAAGTTGATAAATTATGCGATTCTGTGGGTGGATTCTAGCATATTTTCTAAAAATATGTTGGTATAGAGGGGAAAGTGAATTTGAATTATAAATGTGAGTAAGCTAATCAACGCATTAAAAATGTGGCTTGACTCTATAGAAATGGGGAAAGACGCAAAAATATTTGAAATTAATTAACTTCAAACAGAATAGTGAGACAAGTAGTTGAGTATATTTTATGGCAAAATGTGGAAAGTTATAAAATCAGTACAAATGATTCAACTATAATCAGAAATATTTATATATATCAAATGCAAGTGAAATCGTGTAATTAAGAATATGAAGTATTGACCAAGAACCACAGACAGACTACAATACCACACAGACTTTAATAAAGACTTTTGCTCGGCAGTCGTGTTAGACATCCTATCAGTCTCCCCCACCAATGACAAGTCAACTTTACTCCTCAAGCTTATTAGACTTTTTATAGTGAAAGCCTTTTCTTTTATTTATCCATTCTCGAGCTATCTTAGAATATCAAAAGTCTTTAGTTTTGTGATATTTAAATACCAAAGTATCTTAAGTCCATCTATAGAAGTATTGGAGGGAACTAATAGGATTATCATATAAAACAATTCCGGAAGTTTAAAAGATTTTTTTAAGTTACTTCTGTGACTATAGGAAGTTCGAATATAGTCTCTATAAGATGTGAAATGGTAAAATGGTTCGACAGTAACTCCTGTCGAAGCATACGATTTATCTCTAGTGGTAGAAGAAAAACACCTCCGTCAAGAAAGATAAGTCAATCTAGGCAATAGTCTCTCAAGTGGTCTATAACTCCTCAGTATTTATATCTGCGAATCCATATCAACGTAAGAGATACCAATCGCTGGACGTTCGTCAACTTAATCGCAGATTTAGTCATAGATTTACTCATCCAATATGTAAATATCGGAGTTTGCTGAAAGTCAAGCTTTCTGAGCGTTTATAGATTTGATCTAATACTTGAAATAGATCAATCTAAGCGGTACATTTGTTTCATAAATAGATAATCCTGGGCCGGACCGAAGTTTTTTTTCCAGAAATTATAAAAATGGCGGCGTCAGGAATTTTTTCCGGGTTCTCGGGAAAAAATCAATAATAACTGGTCTTAAAAAATCGAAATTTAAAAAAAAAACTTCGAGCCGTCTCAGCATAATTATATATGCTAAAAGCTGTAAAAATTTCATTAAAATCTACCTAGCGGTTTTCGAGTTACAGTTGTCACCAGTGTCCGTTGTGAAGTGCCTGATCGCTCTCTGTCGAATAACTCGAAAAGTATTTATCGCATCAACTTCAAATGTTCGAAGGATATTTTCAAGACATTACACTTAACGAAAATGCATATTATTGTCTGCTCAACTAAGCTATGAAATTTAAGCCACAACTAAGTTAGCAACAACTCAAATGTTCCATTTTCTCAAAAACACTAACTCAAAATTAAGTTTTTAACAGCATCATCTCAAATGAATATCTTCCACCAAACTTTTACAACGAATATTAACCGCTTGTAATGCATTACACGCTTTTAATGAATTAGCGCAAGTGCACCTAAAATTTTCCCTACCTTTAACTACATTCTGTAGCACACCCAACGCCTTGCACGCAACGGAAATTCATGCTCGTTGAATTAACGCACAACAATTTCTCACCTGATTGATGAAACTACTCAGAGGTTAAATATTATATGCGTGCACAACCGCATTTTTGATGAGCCATAAATGTTTGCAACTTAGTGTAAAATATGCTTAATGCAACATTTAACGATGCAACATGAAAAATCGTTAACGCAACTACTACAATAACCACAACAACAAGAATATGCATTGCTTGCTTGCATAAATAGTCACACAAACAAATACCGATATGCAGCTGCATAGCGATAAACTTGCAGCACACACAAGCATGAGTATGAGTATACACCCAGGTGCCGCACTGCATTGTGCAACGGTGCGTATAGCCAACGTACTTATTCCGCTTTTGTGCTACATTTTACGCAACATTTACGCCGTTAGCCAAAAGATTACTTTGTCACAACTTTTGCGTCCGTCGCTCTGCCATGTGGCATCACACAAACAAGTGGAGCCAACCACAGCCACAGCAGTAGAAAGATGCAAAAATGAGAAACGCAAAACATAAAAATGTTTGAAAAAAAAACGGAAAAAGTGAAAAGCGAAAATCTAGAGCAAAACCACACGAAAATAGCAGGAAATCTACGCACAAAAACCATATATAAGAGTTAATGTGTGTTAATTTTCAAGGTATTAACTGTGAATTTTTTCAAGCACTTCATTTTCACGTGAGACTATGTCTGCTGTTGAAATGCGAAGAATATTTTTCAGCCATAAATTTGACTAATTTTTTACTTTAATCAGCTTATGACTTTACTTTCCTTTTCATGGCATTTAAATTAGCATATCATCACACTTCGATTGCTAGGTATTTCAAAATTTCTTGGTAGAATTTGCTGAATGCCTCATAACAAAGTTTTGGAACCCTTCAACAGGTTGCTAAACAACTCAGCTGCAATTCCATAATATATTTTTAAGATCTTGTGGCACTTAGCGCTTATTCAGCTTAAGAGAATGCTAGCTGCATAGAGTGCTGAATATGAAAGCGCTTGTAAAACGTGGTATGATGATGCGCTCTCGCTTACAAATCAACTCATTTTTAGTTGTTTTTAGAGATTATAGAATATAAACTGATCATGTTTCTTTAAACATTTCGAAATACCAAATAATCTAGCTTTTGAAGGTTAAACTATGTAAAGTTTGGTCAAGACCATGATTACAATTGTTCGAAGTGATCTTCAAATCAGAAAGCATATATATTTTAGGTCGAAAGTCTTCCAGCAGTTCGCAAGGATTTTTATTTATTTCTTAGATTTCATATTAGAGTTTGATTTACATGCTCAGGAATAAAGTTTTGTCAGAACTAATTTATAAAACGATGTTTTAAGCCCTTGGAATAAACAGCGAGTTCGAGACAGCTCAACACTTTTCCCTCGACTGTCAACTGGTTGGAAGAGACAACTCAACACTCGGTTATCCAGTTTTTGCTAGACTGAAGTTTTAACATTCTGTATGTCATATAGCTTCGTGAAACCAGGCGAAAGGGCTATGATCGATACTAACCGACTAAATGGGTTTGGGATAAAGACAAAGTACTTCATCGATACCTAAAACGTATCGGCACCCCAATAGACCGGTGTTTTAGAAGTCGAAGTGATCCCGTCATAGAATATAAAAATGTTATGAAAAAAAAATGAAAAATCTTTAATTCATAACAATGTAAACCATCATATACTATAATCTATTTCTCAACCATAGTCAAACCGGTCTCCGTTCGCCTAGGAATTTACATTAAACTACTGTACAAACAAACTAAGATCTTCACTAAATATATAACTCATAAACTATCAATTTAAACACGTGCTCGCACTTCAATAAAAAACGAAAAGACATCAAAAGTAAATTGATGCGAAAAGGTGTGGACCATTATCAAGATAATAATACCCACAGACATACATACTATAGATAATCAAATTGCAGATGATGATGTTCCAATGGAGGTGACCTTCATTTTATGATGGAGTGTGGAAGTAAATATAAAAACAAAAAAGCAGAAAACTTGTTGGCTCTTTCAAAATTTTACAAGGTAAAACTGTTGCTCCCAACTACATCGCATCAATGTCATTTCATAAGCAACGCTTGTCATTTTATTTGACGTGAGACTCGATCGAAAAGTGATTTGCGTGAAAAGGTGTGGTTGAAAGGCTATAAAATAGAGAAACTCAGCTGAAGTATAAAACAAATAAAAAATGTATAGCGGTGTGTATAAGTGCTTTGTATAAAAAAAAAACTATAATATGATAGAATAGACTTGCAATTTTCTCGCTCGCTGCTTGATGGAGACATAAAACTGTTTTTATTGCTCTCGCTATATTTTTGTAGCCATTTACTATTTTTATGGCGTATATAAAATAAAATATAATAAAAAAAAAATAAAATAAAATAATATAAATAAAATAAAATAAAATAAAATAAAATAAAATAAAATAAAATAAAATAAAATAAAATAAAATAAAATAAAATAAAATAAAATAAAATAAAATAAAATAAAATAAAATAAAATAAAAGGAAATAAAATGAAATGAAATGAAATTAAATGAAATGAAATAAAATAAAATAAAACAAAATACTGATAATTTACTTGCAATGAGTTGCCTACTTTTCCCCTTATTTGTTGCCTTATGCAATAGTTGTTTATTTTTCGTGCAACTAAATACAATTAGCATCTTCCGCATGTGCAGCAGTTAATTGCATAAATATGTGCATACATAAGTAGATATTAAATTATTAAATATGCATAAATATTTTGTCCGACAGTTGTTAGTAATTTATGGCTGCTTCTACAAATCATTTATCATTATTGAGCAATCAAAACAGGAAAAATTAATAAAATTGATAAGCAGAAATATTTGTTTTGTCTTTTTATTAATTTATTTCCATTTGATTATTCAATTTTATTTAAGCATATTTAATGAGGGTTAAGCTGGCTTGTGTATTTAGTGAGTGGATGAGCTGGTATATAATATAATCTATAAAATGTATTTTTAACTTTTTTTCTCTGGAAATGGATTTTATTGTAAGAATAATTTTTCGATAAACCCTTTCAGTTTATATTTGAAAATTTTCCACACAACTTCCACGCTCATCCGTCTTTAAAGCGCTCCTTTCTTGCAACAAATTAAAAGCACACTTTCCCCCGAAAACTCTCCCGCCACGACCGCCAAGCAGTTAGTTTGCCTGGAGGATACCTGTTAGTTCTGGAAAACTTTTCCACACACAAAAGCGAAGTAGTCAAGAATTTGCCATAGTTTTGCTTATTTGCGCTCGTGTTGCAAACCAGCATGCCGTAGGGCGCCTTTTACTTACTAATTTCACTTGTTTTTTTGTTGTTCGTTCTTGTTTTTGATTTCACATTACTCTCAAGACCTAGTTTTTACAAGTTCTCGCTACTGAAACTGGCAGTTGTGCTGTCAAGTGTAAAATTTTAATGTACGCATACAGTGGCGTGCAAAAACTTGTGTTAAAGTTTGCCACTGCCACTGCCACACTCCCCGCTACACGCAACCGAAAAACCGTTATAACGGCGTTTTTGTGTGTGTATGTTTGTTCGTAAGAATCCTGTTTTACTTCCGCTTCTTTACATTTTGTAGCGCTTGTCAGTCGCTTGAGCAGCCGCACGGCATAAATAGTCAGGCAATGCAAATTTACACACCCACCCATGCAAATATATGTATGTATACCGCGAAGTTCGCTTGTATCAATATGTACTTAGGTGAATTTTGTTTTTGCAAATTGCAGTTAAAGAAACGCCAAGTGGCGCGTGAAATCAGGCAGCCAGCGAAAAAGTGCCACCAGTGCCGGTAAGTAAACAGCGCAAGTAACTAAATAGCTACTAATTGAGTTACTATTTGCGAGCACTTGACTGTCGAGTTTCGTATTTTATATTTTATACTTTACTAGCGTCCTTAGGCGAAGTTTATACAGACGTGTGTTTGTTTGTTTCTTTGGTGCAAACAGAAATTAGTATAGAAGGAAAACTTTACGAGAATTTTGCACTTTTGAAAACTTAAAAAAAAAAATCAGAGGGAAGTTTAAACTATTTTAAAGACATTAATATCAAATTCTCAATTATTTTGAGCATGTTCTAAGAAGATGCGTTTCATTCCATACATATAGAATGTTACAATATTATTTAACATTTAACCTCTTAATTCGATTTCAGTTGATTGGACTTTAAAGTGCTTCTGAAAACACACTTTCAATCAATTGTGAATAATATAATTGTACCGTCAACAAATTGAATCAACAAATTTCTACATCTACCGAGGCGATCTAAAGTTCCGATAGGTTTGTGACACAGTCGATGACAAAACTGATTTTCGAAATATCATTTTTTAATCTCTACCTGGCTATATATTTTAGAAAGCAGCTAAAACTAATTTAAATTTAATCTAATTCCAAGAACAAAAAATTAAAAAGAATACTTATTAAAGAAATATATTTTATTTGCCCAAACCCTTTCTTTATTTAGCAAAAAAAAGACTATGCCACAATGTCACCGAAATTTCCTCGTCAATCAAAAATTTTGACACTATGCCATGTAACTACACTGCAGTCAAAAAAATCTAGAAAGTAATCCAACACAATGCGCTGCTGTACATATTTCTGCTCATACGTTCTGCAAACTAAAAAATTTCGGAAACATGTGTGACCTAAAAAACACAAATCGGAACGAACGCGAGCCTTTCATGCTGCCACAGCAAGTGACATGTAACTGTTTCTGACGAATAGTGACAAATTGCAAGCGCACAAAATAATCACAAAACCGAAAAAATAGGAAGCTGAGCAGAAAATAATTCGCAAAAAAATTAGAATAAAATGTAGAGTTGATGAATTACGACGGGTGTTATGGGAACTTATGAATTTTATATTTCATGATAAGTGTCAAATATTATGAATTTGAGAAGAAACGCCTTTAAATACACTTTAAAAGAGTATGTTATCTATTTTCATTAAATAAAATTAATAAAATGGAAAAATAAAATTTTTAAATTACAATTTCCTAACAAATTCTTACCTCAATTTGAACCCTTAAGTTAATTATAGACAAACTTTTGAGTGTATTTGAAATTACGGTATATTGTTTGCATGTATGAGCACTCACCTGTAAAGAGAAAATAAAATAAATTCTTTAGAAATCTCAAATTCTTTAATTTTCTAAAGCAATTAAGCTACTTTCATTTGCCCTAAGCTGAAGAACATTATTAAAATGAGGTTAGAATTCCATTTTCTGTGACTTTACAACAAATAAAACACAAAGAGAATTAATTGTTGTGGCGAAAGTTGAAATTTTTGAAGAATACCACTCTTGAATAGTAGTAAAATGCTTAAGTATTTGAACTGATTACTTTGTAACTAGTTTGAGACTAGTACTAAAATAAAACCAGTGGAATTAGATATAATTCTCTTTGAAAAATTAAAACAAAGAACTATATGTAACTCTTTAGCATAAGAAAAGTCACTTTTCTTCTGCCAAACACATGAAAACTCCTTTGAGATCCGTTGCTCATACTGGGAGTACACCAATTAGTAAAATTCTCTGCAGTCATATTAAGAACAAGTATATATAAAAGCTTATGTCTCTACATGCCGTGATAAATACACAACAAAAATAAAGGAATGCCATAAAATATTTGTGTTGAATTTGGATTTGCGTAAAGCCGCAAACTTTAAGCCAATTAAAAGTAAAAATTTAACAATTGAAAGACTGTCGAATGGCAACGTGGAGCTTTGTATAAGAATATATACTCGTAGGTATGTATGGTGAAAACATGTGAGTAGTTATATACAATTTACAATTCACTTAAAGCTATTAAAGTCAAATTGAAACTCGTATGCAGTTACTTATGATTTATGTGTGTGGCCTAAGGCTGAAGCTTTAAAGAAAATACGGTATTTAATGACTTCAAACGGATTTCGAAAATATATTTCCTACGACTTTACTAACACATATTAGTGCTTTCACTTAACAACAAATTAGACACAACATATTACATATACAAAGTAGAAAAATATGTGACACATGGCGTATACGTAACTTTCGTGAGCAACGTCAAATGCTACCTACAAATGTAACTACACACAAATTTGCTTCTAAATGAAATATCAGCGCTCGTTAAATGCAGCAAAAGCTATAAAATATCAACTCCATAATTATGATTTCAATTTAAATTCCTCTGGGCAAATTACAACAAATGTAAAGCAGCAAAAGAAATGTTGCTAGAGCAACTATGCCGTTAAGAGATTAATTGGATTTTCAACTTCTGTAATGTCTTCCTGGAAAAAAAGCTTTGTATTTCTTTGAGAATTTTTGCCATTTAATTAGCAAGGTATTTGCCAACGTATTTCCAAGCGAAAAATATAAGCCTGAAAATATGCGCTTTAATTAAGCGCATTTGTGTTTCTGCGAAAATATTTCGAGTTGAAAATGTTAACAATATTTAATAACCTTAATGGATTACTGTGCGAAAGAATATGGAATTAATTGTTTTTTTGAAAAAGGTTATTAATGAAGAATGAAATTTAAAAATATTGACTTCTAGGAAAAGTGTAATTATTTTAATAAATTTGCTATAGCAATATATTCAATTAATTTCATAATTAAATTTATAGTCTAAAATACTATACTTAAATTTGGAAAATTTACTTTTTCAATTAGCTTTAATTAAGTTTTAATTTTTTTCTACAGAAGATTGGAAAAAACTAAAAAAATTTGATTTTATAATTTAAGCTGTTATTAACCGAATATGAACGGAAAAGTTTTCTTGTAAAATGTAAAAAAATAACACAGACTAGACTTATTTGATTGTTATATATTTTTGGCACATTAGTCTCCTTCGAAAATTCGAAAAAATCCAGAATAATATTAAAGAATATTACATTTTCGCAACAATATCAAGTCAGATAGTTCTATTGACTGCTCATAAGGTATGTGTCTGCGCTAAATTCCAAATACAGCCTAATTGTAGACTATATTTCTTACATTATTTCACCTTTGCATACTTTTAGGGCTGTATTATGTAAAAATGTTAACTAAAACCGAAGTTTTACATTTATCAGTCAATGGTCTACGACGAACGTCTAATGGATCATTGAAGATTTATGAGTAAGAAATCAACATTCTTCGGATGATTTCTTCCTTTGTTTGTGAACCTATGCTATAAAAAGTGGAACAAAAGCAGACCAAAATTTCCTTTACATGAAAAGTAGTACCTTAAGTGACATATAGGCCAACAAAGCCAAAATACTAAATTTTTCAAAAAATTTTCTGAATGTAATTAGAATTAAACTTTTTTTATCTCCCAAAATTGTCCACTATGGAAGACAAAGACAACTTCAATTTTTTTTTTTTTTTCAGAAATTTCATATAAGAGGAAAGGTCAAATTGAAACTGTTGATCAAGTTTAGTCAATGGTATTGTAGATTTTTACAGAACCGTTTAGCCAGTTATAGCCGAATCGATGAGACCGCGCCACTCCTCTCTTTCCTTCGCTGTTCGGCGCCAATTGGAGATTCCAAGTGTAACCAGGTCGCTCTCCACCTGGTCCCTCCAACGGAGTGGAGGCCTTCCCCTTCCTCGGCCTCCTCCGGCGGGTACTGCATCGAACACTTTCAGGGCTGGAGTGTTTTCGTCCATTCGGACAACATGACCTAGCAAGCGTCGTATAACTCGTACAGCTCATCGTTCCACCGTCTGCGGTATTCGCCGTTGCCAATGTTCTGAGGCCCATAAATCTTGCGTAAAATTTTCCTCTCGAAAACTGCACCATAAAGCAGGAGGGGAATGATAAGCGACTTGTAGAGTTTGATTTTGGTTCGTCGAGAGAGGACTTTACTTTTCAATTGCCTACTCAGTCCAAAGTAGCACCTGTTGGCAAGAGTGATTCTGCGCTGGATTTTGAGGCTGACATTGTTGGTGTTGTTGATGCTGGTTCCCAGATATACAAAATTATCTACGACTTCGAATCCTTAATTCCTCAGATAAAAAACTTGAAATATTAGTTGATATCTCTTGATCTTGACAAATTCTGTCCTTGTTTTAAGCAATTCTTCTAAATGTTTTCATCTTTAGAATTTTGTCATTCATTTTTACCGACTCTTAAACGCAGAATTTTTTTACTTATTTTTAAATATTTCAAAATCGAAAATAAACTTAAGCAATCGATTTTTTATGCTCACAATTCCATACTGAATTCTAAAAATGTTCGATTTACTGCCACAATTGTTTCCAGCCAGCCAACTTTTTTTTTGTGAAACCCGAGCACTTGGCTGCCGCAGCACCTCAACAGTTGCCGTCATTGGCAAGGCTTCCATGAATAACAGCAAACGGCGTGGTGTGTTTCCTGCACAGCCCATGCCTGGGTTTCTAATTTGCCGGCGAGTATTATTTATATATACCGTTACCATTTTTTTCATTATTTCACATGTATTGTTGTTGAATTCTAAGCGCACATATGTATGTTTTGTTGTTGTATGTTTTGCGAGCGTCCGCATTGTTGCATCTGTCTATTACCTTTCCGTTAGCCAAGTTTTTATATGGTGTTCTACAGTTTTTTATTCCACATTTGCACTAAGCTGTTGTTATTGTTATGTGAGCCAGTGTTGCATTTCGCTCGGCTGTTAGCTAATATTTTACCTTTGTTGCCTTTTACCGGGCGCGGTGTTTGCGTTATTCTAATATTTTTCCCATTCTTTTTTCCAACAAAGCTAGCAAATATTGTTATTGTTGTAGTTGCTGTTGTTATGAAAGCTAGTTCCTTCATTTACGCCAACAATATGCCATTGTTATTATTGTGCCGGCAACAATTTCCACAGCATGCGCTCATCCTCACTCTCTCGCCGGTGTCACCTTGTTTAGCAATTGTTTGTGTATTGTTTGTCTTTGTTTTTGCCATTTTCTACACTTTTAATATCTGCAGCTGTGGAATTGTTGTGCGTTGCCATTGTGTTGAGCGTCTAAGTTTTCGCTTTGGCTGCAGTTCTTTCAGCTCTTATGAGTATTTATATGCAGAGCGGCAGGAATGTGTGAGGTTTACAAATATATATACATATATCCAAGAATAGTATAATAGTTTGTAGCGAAATTTGCTAATCAACAGCGTGCGACGCGCCAACAGCCAGCATCAGCGCGCAACCCCCCACTCACTCTGCTAGGTGCTTTAAACACCGTTGGCGACAGCGCAACACCCGCTCCAGCAGCACGTAGCCAACGCCAACCGTCGCCAGCCACGCCCGCAGCTGTTGCTGACACCAACGCTGACTTTTGTGGCTGACGCGCGCTGCTGCTGCTGCTGCTCTCTGTGTCTGCAGATGGCCGCGAGGCTGCTCGTCGCTCATATGCTTTACACTTTGGCTCGCGGTAATCCTTTCCGTTTCCTGCATTTGCCCCTGCATCCTTCAGTGTTCTTTTTGTTTCGCATTTCTTCGCCATTGTTCGAAACGTGTTGGCTCGAAACGTGTTGCTCTACGCGATTGTAAACGCAACACGTAAATATGTCTAAGTGCAGTTCATTGGCCGCGGGTCCTTTCTAACGGTCACTGTTCCCATTTATTATTTGAATAATTTTGCACAAAGTGATTAAATATTTAATATGGCAGTGCAGGTATGTTAATTTGTATTTGCGTAGTAGTAGTTGTAGTTGGAAGTAGTAGGAATTTGGAAATGCGAAATCATATCAGAAATTTAATAATTTTAGTGGAAGTTAGAAAGTTAAGTATCAGTGATCCTAACTGTACAGAAAACTAAATTTCGGTCCAATTGAATAGTCGAACTTTGGAGATCATTTAAAGAATATTGAACATTTAGAAAACCCGAAGGATTGGTAGAATGATAGTCGGAGATCTATGTGGCATAATATTCAAACCAGAAGTTTTGACAAATTTATGAATCCATAAGATATATTTGCAAAATACTACACACGTATGATATATTGAAGAATCATTACAGATGTAAACAAAAAAATTGAGTTCAGTTCTGCTGAGAATCCAGAAATTTTTTCATTCTAAAGGTCTTCTAAAGTTGCAAATGTATATTCTAGTCATTCCGTAAGATCTTACATGATATTGAGTTAGGAAAAAAAAGAATAAGTCATCATTCTTGAAAAAATAAAACAGATAACTGTAGACAGACATAACCGGCATCGGCCAAATATATTATGAAGATACCCGATCTTAAAAGATATAATATACGAACTTCAAAAGGAAATTAACTGACTTATTTAGTTAGTATAGTTGCCATATGTATTATGTTCAATATACCCACAGGGCTGTACTTGGTTACGAAGCAGTATTGATATTTTGTCCAAAGCTTTCAATCAGTTTTCAATGATTTACTAATAGATCATAGATCTATACAAGGTTTTGAGTAATTCAAATAGAATTTAAATAAATTTTCAAGTTTTTTGACCCTTTACTATTTTTTACCACCGGAATTAGATCGGTTCAACGTTACCCAACGTTTTTAGACAGGAGCTAATTGATCAATTAACCGACCGCTGCTCGATTTAAACGCTTATTAAGATCGATTTACCATTCAAAATAAAATCTACATTTATTTTTTTCATTGAATCTTAATCGACTTGAAATCAAATGCAACTCTGCGACAAAGACATACGATATACGTTCTTTGTATGCGATTGGCTGAATTTTTTTTATAAAAAAAGCTACAGTAGATGTCGCTGCTAAAAATATTAGTGAGATGATGAAACTTACACTTACAAACATCTTAAGAAAAGCAGAAACACAAATGTATAACATCTTATCGGTTATCGAGTAGCAGTGCGAAGAGAAAAAACTGGTTTCTCAATTAAAATTTTATTTGATCAGTTATTTTGATTGTCTCAAAACGATATTACTCCTTCTTGAAATAAAATAAATATCTAGGAGCTCTTTGATCTCCGATCTCAAGAAAAAACTCGTTGAAAGAAGATAAAGCGACAGTGAAGAGGTGGTGCCAAGATTTTGGATGCAAAAGAGAGATCATAACACAAAGTTTGTATCGAAAAAGTGGATGATTAATATAATATAAGCAGGAGAGCTTTCAAGATGAAATCTAATTTTATAAAAAAAAATTGGTGGTGTGACTTTTCAGCCAACTTGGTACTGACAAATGAAATCCAATATTTTGACAAAACAAATATTTTTCTTTAATAGAAAAAATACTAATTTATTTATCCATTCTCGTATCGAGCAAGCCACTTTTGTGATAAAACGCAGCTGGGAAAGCTCAACATCAGCAGCCATTTGCAAATAATAAAAAACGCATCACAGGAAATGAAAGTAGATTTTAATTACATAGCAATTAATTATAATTGTATTTATTTATGCTCATAACAACAAAGTGACAAAATGTAAAAAAAGAGCGCAACGATAAAATATGCACCCGCACGAAGGCATAAAACGCATATAATGCATACAAACAAATAATTTTTTTTTTTTGGATTTTGGCTGCATTTGTGTGTGTTTGGTTATGAGCTATAGAGCCTGCTGCCACACATAAATTTTACAATTTTCATTTAATTTTAATTTTTGTTTTAATTTTAATTTTACAACATCAATGCAAAGCTGCCTTTTTTTGTTGTTGTTTCAAATTTATGATGCATATTCTTGCACACATTTCACACAAGCACATAATGCCTAGTGGCATTTGCTTTTGGAATTAATTTTTTTTCGCTCTCTTTTTTAATGTTGAAAAATATTGTTTTTTCTTTCCTTTCTTTCATTAATATATAGCAAATTGCACTCTTTTTTCATTCATATTTATTTTGCTCCCAATTATGTGTGTAAGTTTGTCGGAGTGTTTTTTATAACGCCACTTATGCTGCTGCTATTTTGTGCGTGTCAACGCTTTCCGAGTGTCATGAATTATAAATAAATATTTACATTTATTATTTACGCATAAAAATTGTGGCACATGTTGCATAAGTGACAATAAAGGGCACACACACCGTAGGCATACACGTGACGGCGGTAATGTCAAATTAAACAGGAAATATCTGCAGCAAATGATTAAAAGTGGAAAAATTTATTTATTTTTTTATTACTGATTAAGTGTTTAAAGTGAGCGAAAAGCTGATTAAATTTCCATTTTTCGTTATTTTTTAAACAGGCAAAGAAGTATGAAAGAAGTAAAAATATTTAGAGAAAATGTTCTCATTTGAAAGTAAAAAAGCAAAGAAAGCTTAGCGATTTTGAATTACTATCAAAATGCAGAGCTTTACTGCAGTTATAAATTACCTCCGGTAGATGGCGCATGAGTTGATATATAATAGAAAGAATATTTTTCCGTTGATCGAAGAGTTTTACCTCAACAAATTTTAACGAGTTCTCAAGTTAAGGCTTTGGAATAGATTTATAATATCACTATCTACCAGTTTATCGAAAAAAAAAATGAAAAAAGAACACAAGCTCTTAAGCTTATAGACCTTGTAAGGAAAGTTCCATATTGAACGAAGTTTAATTAATATTCGTACTGAAAAATACTCCATGGACTTTGATATCATTGAAATTTTTATAAGAGCATATCATATACTTTCAGTCCAAGTCAAAATTATCCAAAAATTTTAGAGAACTTAGTAAGTAGAGATTAACTTAGAAAAAGTACGCAATCCGCTAGGTGGAGCTCTGATTTAGAGTATGAGAAATATCATAATAGCTATTCGATTTCATTTTAGATTGTTTGTAGGCTTTGTAGACTATTTAGAACTTAAGCTTCTTCTTCTTGTACGCCAGTTTTATAGAAAATTGTACCTTAATTGGACCTTAAGCTACAGTAGCTATATTCAAGGCTCATTTACTATATACTCATAACAGCTTCAATAAAAAATATTATCTTAAATCAAGTTTATTCGGAAGAGGGTTTAGGTTACCATGGTTTCAATAGCACCTGCATAAGTCCGTTTTTTATAAACAAAGTTTCGCTAGATGGCGCGGGTTTGTAGGTACTTTTGAAATCATATGTATGAAAGCGGGGTTTCTCATCCGAGGCTTTCGTAGATTTTTCATTGGTACTTCGTTTTTATGTGGTGGGTCCTAAAACCTACGCACAACCGCAAAGCGGGTTAGTCTTCTCACTTTGGCGGAGAGGATACTTGGTCTAAAACCGGAAGTCGTGAGCTGCTTGAACCATGTGAAGAAGAATCGAAATCATATATTTTTTTAAATAATAGTTAGTTGAAAATTCTATTGTTTTTATATGGCCAATGTGAAATAAATCCGGTAGGTGGTGCAGAAATCGATTTTTTTTTTAAACTTGTATTTATAATACAATATGTCACATTAGTAAAATGTTTTTCCTGTTTAACATATGAAAAGCTTTTTTGCGCATTTGTTTCGGAAATAAATTAGCAAAATATCAATAGAGAGTGCAAAAAACAGATGGAGAATAAAATGTCCGGATGCAAGCAATAAATTAATTAAATCCGCTCATTTGTTATTTAACTTAAATATTGCCGACTTGGAAAAATATGTTAAATCTATATTAGTTGTAAAAAAATATTTTTTTTTTTAATTTTTAATACGAGTAAATGATCTAATCTACATTAATGAAACATATTTGGCGAAATTTAGTCAACAAAGAGGTTTAATCAAGCTATACAACTATAATAGTAGTAAGAAAAAAACGTTAATATTTTTCATTTAACAAATTATATTTCGCTATTGTGTTAAATAAAGTTTTTTATAAAAAAAAAAATAGGCTTCGTGCTTAAGTGTATCGGCTCATCTACATACATATCCACATTATTTGTATACAAATCACCATTAAGTGAACTTTCCGGTAGCAGGAAGCTACTAACAAAATGCAAACACTAGAAAAACTGCGCCATCACATGCAAAGCTACACTAAAATAGTTATATCAAGCACTGTGAGGGAGGCAGTGGGTTTGTTCGTAGTACAAAAATATATATTTTATATATTTTTTTTTTTTCAATTTTGTTTTTCAACGTCAAGTCACTCACCTATTTCGTTCATTGTGCACTAAATTCGTTTGCTCAGTCGGTGAGTGAGTAAGCAACTCAATTAAAACTGCCAACAAAAGTGCAAAGTTCGAAAAGTCGAAGATTTCATGACAAAGTACCATTAAAATTCGACAAATCATAATTCTTTTTATGACAGCAACAAATTTGACACGAAAATGGTTGCTGTGCGCCATTAATAAAAATATGAAAATATTATTGTTGAGAAAATTTATTATTTGAAATAATTTAAGAATTGAAAGCGAGCAAAAGTAATATAAAAAAAATTATTTTGATTAACTTTTTACAGATTTTTACATTGAATCACTGATTGTTTTGGCAAAGAGGGCCATGAACTTGAATAAAAATTGCAATTTTCTTTTTAGATCATTTTCTAACCAAATCAGTAGCTTCTTAAAATTTTGTTTTAAGCTCCTTAAAAATTAGTTTTCCTTTTAAATTTGTGATAATTAAAGTTTTAAATTGATGGACTCAACGAAAAATAATATAAATTCAAATAAAAATTAAAAAAAAAAAATTATTAAAAAGGCGTTTCTAAATATTTTTTGAAATTTGAAATGGAATTAATTATATAAATTTTTTTTTTTATTTATATTATTTTTCACAGAAAAATAAACTTAAATAAAATTACAAAATAACATAAAAACAAGCAAATTCCCGCTTTTTAATAAATTGAATACTTTGAGTCCTCATTACCGACCCAAAAGAGCCCTCATCAGGCATACGCCCAATATCAACTATTCCAAATAAGTTATTAAGAAAAATTCCAAGAATTTTTAAATAAAGCAACTCAGTGCACGCCTACTCAGTTTTCTTTAGTCGAATTTTCACCACCCTCTCTTGCTTGTGCGCGCTTATTTATTGCCTATTTGCGCTTTCCAGGAATTGCGGGCTGTACTGTTTCCTATTTCCGGCGGCACAAACGAAATGAGCTGTTAATGTGCCTTTAAATTGTCTGTTCAATGTTTAGTTTGACTTTCAGTTTATATTTTTGTTTGCCACACATAACTATATATACACATATACATTCATATATACATTAATATATATTTATATTATATGTATGTGTGTGCGTTTGACACTTAAATACATTTCCAACTGCTCTCCCCAGTGAGATTGCACGCCACTCAAAATTCCATTGAAAGCGCAGCCTCAACACTAAGGACGTGAATTTCGATATTGTAGTTGTTGTGGCTATTGTTGTTGTAAGAAAGCAGTTGTGCTCCGGTTGTTTATAACTTCTTTACTTTTGCGTCGTTACTTTTGCTAATATGTGAGTGAGCGGGGGTGTAGATATTTATTTATTTACAAATATTTATATAAACACACACACCAAGTTATAAACACACATACCTATGTATTTGTATATGTATACTATGCTATATAGCTTTGTTTTTGCGCCAACTAACCAGTTTGTTGTTGTGTGTGTTTGCTATTCTATGCCATATCTGCTGCTTTTGCTATTATTTGAACGCTTGTTTTGCCTTCACTTGGCTGTTGTTGTTACTGTTGTGGCACTTATATTTCTATATACACATACATATAATAAACAACAACACAGCTATAACTGTATTTTCAACAACTTCTGTCAATTGTTGTTTGTGTGTGTGTGTGTGTGTGCGTGTCGTATTTTTCTTGCTATTTAATGGGTTTGGCTTTTCAGCGCTCAAATTTCGTTTTACAACAACAACAATACTTACAGCAACGATTTGATAATGTTGCCAATATTTTGTCGAACTTTCTTAACAACACAAGAGTTCGTGTCTTTTCCTAAGTGACACATACAAACACACAAACATACAAACATACAAACCTACAGACACAGGCATACACCTATATACCTATAAACAACTAAACACACTTATCTACAAAAACAAGTATCTTCATATGTCTGCTACGTAATAGCCTTAACCATTCGTTGTGTTGTAATGTGTTGACTTATATTTTTATTTGTCGTCCTTGTTTTGCTGTCAATAGTAGTATTTTATTGTTGCTCTTAAACGACTTATGTGTTGTTGTTGTTGTTTTCGTTATTTTGGTGTAACCCTACCGCCTACTTGCTTACTTCTTTATGTAATTTTCTATTTTGTATGCCACGTCTTCGCAAAACTTTGTTGTTGTGTTGTCAATTTTTTTTTTTGGCACCGTCGTCCTGGCAATAGGAAAATTCCAATAATAGCACATGACATCTGCACCAAAAATATAGCACCACAAATATATATATAAATTTTATATATACATATATCTCCTAGCATTCCTCATACAAATATCCCACCGTTGAACCGGCCAAGTTTCATTTCTCAGTAGTTCAGTAGTGCATTATTATGACATTTCGCGTTTGCCCACATCAATTGGTGACTGACTCTCTTGTGAATTATTTCCTTGATTTACTTTGCATTTATATTTGTTGTACAGTTATTTTTGATAGCTTGTTGCTATTTTAAGAACTATCTTATTTATAGTTTATATTGAAAACTTGTCAGCGCTGTTGGAGTCGCTCAATGTTCGTTCTAGATTTGGGTACGTTTGCTGTCAATTTAATAAACTCTCACTTTTGGAAAATATTACAAAGAAAATGTAAGAGATAACCAAGCAACGAGAGCTTTTAACCGAGGCAAAATACAGTTAACTTTTAGCTTCATAAGTACCTTATCAGGTAAACTGAATGGACTGAGATGTACTTTACCTGATGGATGAATTGTCTAACAGAACTATTGAACAGCACTTTAAAAATCAGAGCGAGTTTTCAACGCTGGTCCACTCATATGATCTCGACTTGTAAATTAGATGTCTTAAAAAATATCTTGATTCCAGCGCCACCTATCGGATGACCTATGTTGTGACGATGACTGTGAATGTATTAAAGGGTGGTGAAGAAAAAAATGCACTTTTGTTGTTTTTTTTTTTTCAATAGAACGTATTAATGAAGAAGTCGATAAAATCAGTATGGACTCACAAACTATAGATTTCTGGATTATTCATACGAGACGAGAACTGAGGACCTATGAAAACGACCCTAAAAGGTTTATAATAGGTTATAAAAACTTTCATTTTTACAATAAACAAATAAATAAAAAATATCGTAATTTATGTCTCTGGTATTGACACATAGCTGATATTGTTTTGAAGCCTAAATTCATTCAACAGAGATGTATTCATGTCTTTAGTCGTATGAAAAAGAAACATAAAACGTCTTTTTAGTGAATTTTCTATTCAATTTGAATATAGATGAAATAATTTCAAATATTTTTCTAGGAACATCATAAATTTCCAGAACTATTATAAGAAGTAAATTTGAGTAACAATCTGAGAAATTCGACGTGAGATTTTAATTTTTATAGTTAGGTTAGGTAAAGTTAGGTTAGAGTGGCCGATCTCCTGTGTCACAAGAGATCTCACTTCGACAGCTAAAGCCAGTCCTTTGTGAAACAGCAACAGCTATAGTTAGTTAGCAAGGACTTTTGTCAGTTTCGAGATAATAGAAGGTAGATAGGCTTGAGTAGTGTTCAGAAGTGAGTTCTAGACATTCATGAGCGTCAGTCTGGTAGTTTTCTGATAACGTTTCCTCTAAAAGTCTTGTGCCTTGGCTTAATCTATAGTTTTGATAGGTTGATACTTGTTTCTATATATAGTATGTTAGAGATAATCCAAGGAATCATTCTAGTGAGAATGTTCAGCTGCCCGTAGTAAGTAAAAATTTTTAGTTCGTCAAAGAAAAAAACGAAAGGAAACAAATTAATGGTCTAGAGGGATTTCAAGTCGAATAGTTCAGCATATATAAATTAAATTAAGTTTTAGATATAAAAAAAAAATTTTCTGGACTAAAAACGAATTAATTTGGTTTGAAATATTAAGAGATTTTGATTTCACTAGACTCTAACCGACCGGAGAAAGCAAAATTTTGAAAACTTATTTATGAAATTAGTTTAATTTTTCTGACAAAAAAATATTTATGAATATATTTAATTTATATCACAAGACTCTCTTTAATATATTTTCCTATCCATTTATTATTATTTATCATTTCTTTATAAAAACTAGGTTATCTTCATTACTTCAGCTTCATGTACGGATTAGCCACGTTCGGCCACAGATGAAGACATGCCTAACACCACACTAATGTGCACGCGAAGCGACAACCTGCAATAATTTCATATTAAATATAATCAGTGGCTGAAAAAATAAACCCAAACTCACCACAATAAACAAGCAAAAAACTCACTTCTCTATTGTACATAAGAATGAAAAAGTAGTTGCGCGGCACATAAAATCGCAACAAATCTTGGCTTAAGCAAGAAGTGTCGGCTCAAGGCACGTAAATGTCTAACAGCTGGTACGTGCGTAACCAAAAACTAAACAAAATACGTGAAAACAAACACCGAAACATACAAATTTGTGATAAAACTAGCACACTCACATACATATATGTACATATATTTGAGTGGAGAGCTTGAGGAGTATGGAAGCAGAGTTCTAGTTATACTATATCAACCGCAGAACATAAATAATTTCGCACAATCTGCTTATGTATTAAAAGTGACAAGTCACATAAACACACACACGCGCAGAGCGAACCATGAATATGGTACCTGTGTCTTATAGAATCTACATAGTAGCTTGCTGTCTGCTACTGCAAGCTCCTGCTGGAATTGGTGATAACGCTTGTCGAGGCTGCTGTTACGCACTGTTTTACAATTTTATTGTTTTTCTTTTCTATATGTAAACTAGACATTTTAGTTCTCATTTCTGATAGTTTTACTTCCATAAAACTCACCTATATGAGTTCTCCAGAAATTTTATCTGCTTGTCTAAGATTTTTTTATTTTATTTCTCATTATGTTTGCCATACACTTTTTCGCCATTTTCTCTTCCTGTTTTGTTTTTCTTTTCTCAATAGTGTTGATGTCTACTTTATGTCCTCGTTGGCGGCAAGTAATTTGTGGAGTTGCTTGCGCGACATTAGAATATATAAAAGTAGACATGTAAAGGATGATAGATAGTAAAAATAGTACGAGTACAGTACTAGCAGACATGCGTGTGACTGAGAGAGAGAGAGAGAGACAAGGCACTACATATTTTATAAACCATAGTTTTTGTTGGAGGGGGTGAGACTATACAATCATTTTTTTTTTTTTTTTTAAATTTTGAAGGCTCATTAAGCTGCTGTCACAATATTTATGAGCCATGTAAATTATTACATAATAGTTTAATGCATGTCTATAAATATCTGTAATGCATTACAGAAGCTCATTTCATCAAAAATTACACACCGTTTCAAGTTAATTGAGCGGATTTACTACTTTACCAAGTAACATGTAAAATTATTTTTATGGTCGTCATATCATAAAAATTACACTTCGAAGAATTAATTGAGCAATTTAACATGTATATAATGTTACTGTAAACCAGTAAACACTTCTCAGCTTTAAATGACATAATTTTAAATACAATAAATCACAATGTTATAGCCTTTCATACAGGAGCTAATTGAACAATTAACTGGTCTTTGCTCGATTAAAACGCTGATTTAGGTCGATTTACTATACAAAATACAAATCTCATTTTTCTACATTGATTATTAATGAATTTTAAGATGTCACTGCTGGAAATAAATAAAAAATAGCAATCAGCTGATGAAACTTACCAACTTCTTAAGAAAAACAAAAATATCTAACAGCTAATCGATTACTTAGTAGCCGGCAGTGTGAATGGCAAAAACGGGTTTATCAATCAAAATTTTAATTGATCAATTCAATTGGGCTGTGTGAAAAGGCTATTAACCTGGTTTATTGTAGCTACATCGCTAACTTAACATTAAGATAGATGTAGTAATATGAGAGAGGATACACTTCACAACCCAACACCATCGGAAAATACACTTTATGGTACAGTTAAATGTTTTATTAGACAATAGAAGATGTTTCAACGAAAATCTGCTTTAAAAGAGGCTGTTGCTTCATTCTGCTTAAGATATAGATAGATAAATATGTTCTCTGAAGACTATAAACTATTCTATCCCTACTAATATCAAGATCATTTGTTAATAAATATTTCATTAAGGGTATAGCCTCTTCGCACAATTGATCAAATAACGGGCATTTGCACAATTAAAGCACTGATTTAGATCGATTTACCATACAAAAGAAGATAGTGAAAAAAATCTTATTAAATTACAACATTAATTTTTAATCGAATACAAATTGAGATGAAAATGAAGTGCTACGGGTTGTTGTCCACGCTGTAAATTTGGTTCTGTTTATTGATAAAATAGCAATCAGCTGATGCAACATACCAACTACTTATGAAAAGCAGAAAATTTTTTAACAGTTGATCGTTAATCGAGTAGCCGGCAGTGCGAAAGGAAAAACTCGTTGCTCAATTAAAAGTTTAATTGATCAATTATTTTGGCTGTTTGAAAAGGCTATTAGAGTAGTTTAAAAACGATTTTTCTTTTTTATCGTAAAGCAGATTTAAGAATCATTAAACCATGACTCACCAGAATAGTGAAAAAATTTACGCAAGGCTAAGCTCATATGTACTTTACTAGTATGCCTTATTTGGATTAATATCTCTATATTACTTAGATTAAATTAGATAGAAAGAGTTCCTAAAATCACCATCAAACGTAGATGCTCTTTGCAAATAAGGTAATTCTGAAGATTAGCCCTTTTTGTATCAAAACATCAATTTGAAAATTTGTCTATCCACCCAAATAAAGATTGAAAGAAAAAAATTGGTCTTTTTAATCAGATCTAACTCCTTATAATGGTCTAAATTAGGAACTCAGTAACTCTTTGAGTCTTCGATCAATACAAAAATTCTTTCTACCTAAATTATTCTACATATATGAAAATCATGTATGGCATCCCTAAGTCAAAAAACTCATTTGACCTTTAATACTTTTGAAGCCAAGCTTTCCTTCATGTTAGTACCTAGGATCAATTAACTTTTACTCATAATTAGCCACACAGCTATTACGGTATTTTTCTGACTTTTTTTCTTCTGCACCAAAATAATTACCGGGTGTAAAAAATGGTGTCGCCAGAGCCATTTGCTGCTAACAAGCCTGACACATTTCATATATAGTATTTTATAGCGCACAGTAAGTCCATAATAATAGCGACAACTTTGTAACTAGGTAAGAGTGTATGTGTGAGTGTATGTTATGTGTGAGAAATTTGTCATTTTTAATGGAACTGTCAATAAACGCCCCCCAAACAGCGTCGTTAATTACAAGCTACTCTCTTTCACTCATATGAGCCATACGCTATGCGACCTGTGTTGACAATTAAAAGGACACACATACAAACATTCGTTTATATACTTACATACACTCACATATAAAAATTATATGGCGACACATATACGAGAGCACGTGAGCGCAAATATCTGCTTACAACATAGAATTTGCGCGCTTAATGGCAATTTTATGCGCGCAGAAAAAAACCATAAACGTATCCGCGAAATAACAACGACAAAAAAAAAAAACAACAACCACATCTGGACTACAACAACAATAAAAAGGCAACAAACCGCCGCCAACATTTAATTAATAACGTTAAAGGAGTATGTGAGGCAGCGGGCAGCTCACACACTGCAGTAGGTGAGTGAGTAGTGCGAGAGAGAAAAATTAGCGAAAAACACACACACTCACACTCAGTCACTACGACCAGCCACAACGAGGTCGTAAAAAGACAAAATGGTCAACGCCGTTTATTGCATGATGTGGCAAGTTCATACAGCACTTTGTTGCTTGATACACGCATGAGTGTGCGTGTGTTTGTATGGCTGCCTTTTTTTTCCTGAACAGGTTACTTAACGCTTGCTCCTTTGTATGCGTGTGCATGCACGCATGCATGTCACAGTGGCAACACCCTTGCGTGTCGTAAAACGTGTGTGTTGCACATGATTAAAAACTCATGTAATAAATGCATTTTAAGGCGGCGAACAAAACCAAAGCTTGCATCATAAAAAATGACTGACTCACTGTCGCACACACACTGACTACTGACTGCTGACTAACTGGCTGCATGACTGACTGACCGCTGCCGTTATGACAGCAAAGTTATTACGCGTCGGCTGCTTGTTAAATGTGCAACAGAGAGTGCAGCTGTTGCCACAATGCGCAGAGGTCGATTTTTTAAATGTGTTGCACTCTATTTTTTACAAAGAGATATATTAAGAGGCTTCTCTAGTAAGAAGCTATATATGTCGCACGTTTTTAATATATTTTAGAGTTTTTGATAATTATATATAAGAAATGTGTGCGCATATGAAAGTTTATTCAACAATCTGTGCAATTTTTGTTTCACATTTTTTATTTGCTTTACTACTTTTGGTTCACATAGTATTAAAGTAGCGACCCTGCAGGAAATACTTAGTATACAAGTCAGAGCAAAATGAGAATGAGCGGCTGAGAGAGTGCTCCAACTCAATCACCAGTTAAATTTCAAAACCTATAGTCATAGTATAAACGATTTTTTCGACATATTCTTATTTTTGTAAAATATTCTAGTATATTAGCTAAATAATTTCTTATATTTGAAAAACATCTCTGCTGATTCCGAGCAGATACCGTGCTCGTCTAATAGCCTTTCACACAACCAAATTAATTAATCAATTAAATTTTTAATTAACTTATCAGTTTTTGCCCTTCTCACTACCGTCTACTCGATTAATGATCAGCTGTTATACATTTTTCTTGACATCTAAGTCGAGTAGTATTACTGCTATTTTGCAGAGTTGCATTTGATTTCAACTCAATTAAAATTTAATTAAAAATTAATGTAGGAAAATTTGATTTTGTCTTATATAGCAAATCGATCTAAATCAGCGCTTTAAAGGCTGTTTAATTGATAAATTAGCTCATGTGCGAAAATGCTATAAGATTCCTTTAAAGATACACTATCGCTTGCCCAATTTGCCAAATTCAATTTATATAATTTTATGCTTTTCTAAACATAGTCTAAATTTGGTACTTGGACAGACTTAGATAGCCGGAGAGTCGAAGAGAAAAAAAGAGAACACCAACTCAATATCCCGTTTGAACCTGTCTAGGTATATAAATTAATGTGACAACCTCTCGAATGTGTAATCTCTTCTACAGTTTCTTCTTGAAGACAAATCTCTTCATCACAGTGTTTATGGCAACTCAACGCATGACTCCCAAATTTCGAGAAATTCTTCGGGAATTCTGTCAAAGGAACTTTGGAACGGCTTCCAGTTTTGTTGATCGGGATATATAGGGGAAACTAGGTTAGGATCCCACAGAGATGGAAACGATTCTTATGAAGATCTAAAATAATGTGTTCGAGTTACTGTAGGATAAGTTCTCCGTCGAGTATCTCTTTTAAAGCTGGTAGAATTATTTTCTAACCACATTGAAGTAAAAATTAACAACAGTCAATTTATTTATGGATAACAGCGCTCCATGCGGCGGTTTTAAGCATGTTGACAAACCAATTCGTTTATTTATACCTTTATATCATCAACTGATTTATAATGAAAGCTCGGAGGCTTCATATTCAAGGCAAGGATCTTATAATAGATGTTCCAACCTGTCAATTGTTCCTTTTGTTTACTTAAAACTAGTATAAAACTGGATAGTTTCTAATCAAATACTGATAATCCCCAACCACATTGAATATAACACTGTTGATTTCAGAATAGTGACTTTAAATATAAAAATATGGTATGTGGGTCAATAGTACAGCAAAAAACCTTGAAAAAGTTGCAAGCATGCATTAATGAAGCACAACGACATTACATTTTGTGGCAAACGAAAAATCTAGTTAATATAAAAGGTAGAAAAGCATACTAGTCTCAAAAGGTAATTCACACTCGTATAATTGTATTAAAATCATGTTTTTTTTCTATAACAAGTTAGTAAAAATGCGTTTACAAAAAAATAACGAGTCCACAGCGCGTCAGCGGTGTCAAGGTAACATTGTAGTTTCTAATTTTGACCCGCAGCTCTAAACCGCTGACAAGCTGCTACTGTTAATTTGCGCTTGATGGCCATTCTCATTGGCGCATTGCGCGCAATTTAAGCATTTTTTGCCAAAGTGTAAACTCAATTTAATGTCGTACATTGTGCAAACATACGGCTGCGTGTGTTTCTCAACTAATTACTAGACAATTATGGATAATTGTTTCCTTTTTCTTGGCAAGATACCTGGTGAGCGTGTAGCAGCAACAGAATTGGAATGCAAAAGCTAATGAGTTTATTTAGCAACACCATTGAGGTAATTATCGCAAATTAAATTTGGTGAAGAAATAAAAAATTATATATATAAATAGTCAATAAGGTGAAGTGGTTGTTATGAGAGTAGTTCACTGCGAGTTTTAGCGATAATGTTTAGAGATATACATATATATATATATGTTGACATATACTATATGATATATGTATATGTCAACATATGTTTAATAAAGTATTTAGTATGAGGAAGTGGCTAATAATTCTAATTTTAGAAGCTATTAAGAATGAATTTAATTCTAATTTAAGACCTATAGAGGAATAAAAAATAAAAGGGTTTGAAATTAATAGGATCGGTTGGTAGGATTTAGCGAGATATTTTGTACGATATTATAGATTTTATATTAATAAATCGCATTCTATTTCTCAATTATTATATGTACCGATATATAAGAATTTTTTATGAATTGGTTCGAAAGAAAAGTCTATACGTAATATATTTAGAGGTCTGAAAACGGAAAAAGCACTAAGACAGCATTAGGATTGTACCAAATTTAGCGTTGCCAAAGCTAATTCCTACTTTTCTGGAGTCAACGTATGGTGATGACTGACCCTATGGATAAGGAAGTGAGGTCGATTGGACCGGAGAGTTTCTTTGCAGTGATTGAGTGTCAATCAAACTAGAGCTCCGAAAAGAAGAGAAGCCAAGACGGGATCTTTACTAGCAGCCCAGCTCTTTCTAGGAGGATAAAGCTTGAAACGAATCACATAACTAATCATATCAGATAAATGGATATGTAGTATTGGTTGGTTGAAGTGATGTGAGAAGAGGGTTTGGTATACTAGATCAAATAGAGAGTTCGCATTGTATAGCTAATGCTTTATCCTTAATCTAATAAGATAATGCGATGAATATGCAGTATTCACATATTTGAAGGTCAGTGACAGTTAAATGACAAGAATAATAATTTTGAAAACTCAAAGAATTATCAAAACAAAAAAAATTATTCTGGGTGCTTAAAAAAAATACGAAACAAGAGATATTTTAATATATCAAAAAATATTCACATCACATATTTAGACATTTGAAAAACAGGGGTCAACTACCTAACTAACAGCAAAAGAACAAAAATATTCAAATCTACAAGAAAGGCTTAAGTCAAAATAAGCCGACGGCTGCAAAGCTCAATTGAAGCATAAATGAGAACACATACGAAGAATTTATGAATACAGTAACAACCAGAACGGTCTTAAAGACACGTAAAGGCATAAAATACCAGTATGTGTCAGATATACTTCATGAACAACAAGCAAAAGAAATATTTCAAATACAATTAATACCCAGAACATCAGTCAGTATGTTGTTAAATACATACATATACGCTCCGAAATACACATTCTCCTGCTATATAATTTGTATGCAAACAGTGGCGTCTTGACGGCGTCAAAACAAAACGCAACCTTACAACACACAAGAGAACGCCGAAAGAAAGAACATCAAAAAAATAATAGAAGAAGCAAATTCCCCAACAAATAATAGGCAAAGAGTACAAAGAGAAGCAAATCAAAAGAAAAGAACAAAATAATAGTCTAATGAAAAGGAAAACCCTGTAACCGTAAATTTTGTAAGTAACACATAGACGTAAGGCTGTAACCGAAGCCGCCGCCGCCAGCCACAGAAGCACCGCCGCTGCGGCACGCAAAGCTGAGTGCGCGAAGACTAACAAACGGACCATTCGGTCGACCAAGGTCTATTGTGAGACGCCATAATTGACTGTTGTGTCAGGCATACAAAGTAACTTTGACGGCAGAGAAATTAAACGTTTCGCATGTGTCTGCATGTGGTTGTCGCTCACAAAAAGGTTTAGCGTGAAAATTTTTCATTCCAGACACATAAATTCTTGTCTAGAAGTTTCTTTAATTTTTTTGGATAAGTAATTGCTGTCTAAATGCTCAATGTTGCGTTTCATACACGGATTACCGACTGAATGGTGTGAGTTACTTGGAAAGTTCAGCATAGTTAAAAGTGTTGGATGTGGAAGTTCATTTAATACTTGAGAGCACTATTGAACTGAGCAAAATGCCTTTTAGACGAATTAGAGATGAATCTAGGGCCATAATTCATCTGAATAATCGTTTCTGAAGGCGTTGCAATCCAGAAAGCCACGTTCGGAATTTGTTCTAGTTTGAGCATCGGTACTATATTCAATGCAGAGGAACCTTATAAAACCAGCTAAGAGAAGATACATGAATACATCCTTATTATCAAGATCGCTAATTAATTTCCATGCTGATGACTGAATGGTAGGTGGATGGAAAGATGATATTTGTTCTCTAACGACAGCTTTCCGTCATTGGATGTAATCTGTTTTTAAACTTTCCGGCTCTGCAGCCTAGTTGAGGGGTAAATTTTCTGGGATCTATTTAAGATAATCATATTCATTTTACCAAACACGATGTGGGATGCTTAATTATCGGATTCAGGTTGTCAATATAATGGATATTCGACAAATCTCACTTGAGTCCACGTTTTTTATTATTTTGAGTTTCGTAAGGGAACATATGGGATCCATATATAGGATATAAGTCTACGTAAAAGGGGAGCTATTTTCCTTTCTTTTGTCGAGCACTCATATAAACTAGTATACTTCTGAGGGACATTGTAGATCTAGTGGAGCTGTTCTGCTGACTGATGGTGAGGGATCGATGGACACTCTGCGGAGGTCAATTTGCAATCGAACGTCTAAGATCTCGTAAAGTGACAGAGAGACAGAAAAATCCGGCACTAAAAAGATCGATTGATGTCAACAGGAAAGTGGACAGAAAAAATAGGATATGCAGAACGCTCGCTTTTCGATATTCGTCAAAGAAATTTTGAGATCTATAATCCTCAGATTGTTCCTTAAAAAGTTGAAGATTATCCTAAGCTTTGCCTGTTTTCATCACTTTCTGATCAGGAGACTAACAGGATCAAGTGATTTACATATATAATTTAAAAAATTAGTTCAGTTTCCACTTACGGATTTTATTTTAATCAACAAGCGCTTGGCATTTACCTGTAAAGAAAAAATATTATTAAAAAAGAGCTTTATAAAACAAATTAAATCACAGAGGGATAAAAAATATAATTATAATATCGACGCTGAAAGCCACAATCTCAACTATGCCATTAATTTTATCAAAAGCGCAATCAAATCAAATGGAAAGCCACAAAAATGAAATAACACTACAAAGGAGGTGATGAAATTCGGCGAAAATGAAAACACCACTTGGAAAGAGTGATATTGTGCTACCACAAGCGTGGACGCGGCCACACACCCGTTACAACACACACGCAGTCAACCAGGTAAGGCGCCTATATGTATGCAATGCATGTACAACTGATTCCGACACAACCACATACATGCTAATAATAATAATGTAGCATACTTTTGTGCGCTCATTTGTTTGCCTTAGTCGAGTGGCTTTTTTGTATGAACACCATGCGTTAGGTGTGCTTATATGGCATGTAGCATGTGGCATGTAGCGGCGTGTGGCATGTGTGCGTGGTGTGATTTTCACAAAGCATTTCTTTGGCTGCCATGATTACTTTGGCTTGCTTAACGCAACTCATTAAAATATTCTGCACGCATTCAAACGGCAATCAAATGAAATTTCATGGTAACAATAGAATTTGTGGTTTCATCATTGAGCGACTTTTTCTTCTTCGCCACACACACATACACACATTTAATACCTTTATTGGCTGGCTGGCAGTTGCAATTGTTATTTTGAATGGATTTCAGTATGCATTTCGAGTTCGCCGTTATTATGTTAACCTTTTTTGTGGCGGAATGTGATGGTATGTATTTGAGGTTTCCGACTACGCTATTATCCTGGCTTATTGGCGTAATTTATATGGCTATTGTGGTGGACTTGTTATACTTATTTTCTCACTCTCCTCTCTTTTCTCTTTCTTTCTCTTTCTCTCTCTCATACTCTCGAGGGCGTAACAAACTGTATGGCATCTGATTATTCCATTTCGAATTTAACCAAGAAGGAAAGGATCATGCATAATTATTAACCTTTTTCTGAATTTTCGATTTTTTTGTTCTCTATTTCCATTTTACTGTTGAAAACTCATTTACTGAAAAACATAAAAGTGTCAAAGCATAAATACTCAATTATATTGTGACCGCCAATAGCGATTGATTCGATTAATTCTAGTTAATGTCAAAAATTAACTTTAACGCGATCCCAAGTAAGCGGAAAAGATATTGCAAGAAAGCAATATGATAGTGAGGAATGTACTTACTCAACTAAAGTGGCGTTAAATTTTTTAGCATATAACGTCGCATACATAGTATATGTAAATAAGACCAAAAATTGTTTTCTCATCCATATTATAACAAAAATATTTTTTTTTCGAATATACAAATATATTTTCGAACATATATTCGATTTTTCGAATATAACTTGATGCTCAATTTTAAATCATAATAGATGAAAAGTTTATCCTCCACATTGTATCAGAAATAACTTTTTCGAATATAAAAATGTATTTTCGAATTTTCGAATATCACTTAAAAAGAATTTCAAATTTAAATCTTTTTTAAATTATTCGAATACACAATTATGCTTTCGAACAAAATATCTAATATATAAATATATTACTGAACTCTCAATTTAAATTTTTTTTTTAAATTTTCGAATATATAAATATATTTTCGAATATATGTTCGAATTTTCGAGTATAACTAAACCTTTAATTTTAAATCCTATTTTCACTTTTCGAATATATAAATATATTTTCGAATATACATATGTTCGAATTTTCGAAAATAACTTGACCCTTATTCTTAAACTTTCTTTCAAAATATGATTAGTAGAGTAAGAAAATGTACATCTACCATAAATAATTAATTTTCATTTGTAATAAATTCTCTAAAATCACACTGCATTAATTTTCCTCCACACTGTAGGCTATGGAAGGATCGCATGGTTGATTTAAAATTAAAAGCAGCTTAATTAAAATTTCACACTTTCAAATTAAAATCCTTGTCAGCGTGAAAGGATAGCCAGCACAAACCAGTCCAAAAGAGAACGCCATCAAATAGAACAAAAAAGGAAAAAGGAAAAGTAAACACCAAAAACGTGGTTGCTAGCACAAACGAACTTAAATTATGGCTTGCAAGAAAGAAAATCATTAAGCTGCCACCCAGCCCAGCATGTGCGCTCTACTAAGCACCAATGGTTCTTGGTAGCATTCTTAATTACCAGTTTATAATGCCACAGGATAGCTTATTTAAAGCATTAAAAATATTACGGTTTTCGGTTTTTTCTCGAAGACAAAGCAAGCACACACACTTTTCATTACACTTGACCCACACAAATGCATATATAAATATATATACAGCTGAGGAGCTGAGCATCAAAGGACAAAGTCGTAGTCACCCCACAGGGGTGTCTTTTAGCTGTCGTAAAATGTGGCCATCTTAACCGTACTCGCTGCCTATTAATATTAATAAAATTATTGCTGTACCCCAACAGCAATAGCAACAACAGCAAACGCGTACACAGATAAATATGTTAATTTACAGTTATGTCGCTGGAGGCTGTCGTAATGCCAAGCATAAACAAAACAAAAGGCAAAACTCATAAAACAAGTGTTGGGTACAAGAGTGGAAAATTTCGTTGCAGCCTTTTAGGCGTGCAACCCCGCTGTATATGCCTGTGCATACATTTATGTATGTTTGAGTAGGTGGTGGTGTGCATAATTATGTTCTGTTTTGTGACATGGTAATTGTTTTTCAACTGCAAATTAGAGACCAGCAGATTAAGCCAACGGCGATATGAAAAACTGACAAGGCCACACGGGCATACACACATATAGCTATGGCTCTGTGTTTGCACGATTTTATGTGCGTGCGGGATGCCAAAATATAATGTCTGTCTGTATATATGATATAAGTTTGTGGAATGTCAACTAATGACACTTTAATGTGTACGCGACCAGCTGACAGCGCAACAGGCGGTAAAAACCTATTGTTTTAATTTTAAAATTATTAGCTGATATAATTAAGTGTTGGTGCTTTGAGGACATGTGGCGTTCGCAGAACTATTACTAATTAAATTTAGAACTAATACTGACTATCACGTATACTTTAATTGAATACGCATTAAATTTGCATTAACTGCTGGTTTTGAAATTCTCAAAGTTTAAAAAATGTATTTTCCTTAAAATCCTGAGCGAACTGGTTTTAGCATAAACGAATTTTCATCAAATTTCTTTAAAGTCGTAGTATCACTTTAATGTAGCAACAATGCTTCAGGTATTTTATATCCTCCGCCTAAAGGTATGCTACATTTATACGAACATTCAGTTTGTTGCCTACATTTTGGAGCAGAAAAATTAAATTTTTTGAAATTCAAATGAATAAACAGTTTATAGAAATATGATTTTATACGATTCGAATGGCGGATCTCGATTTTCAACTCTCCACAGAAATTTTTTGACTTCATAAATTAAATAATGCCTAAAATTACTTAAAATAGAGTTTTTTACATTTTCCCTTCTTTAACATAAAATTTATTACGATAAAACACTATTAGCAATTTTTTTGTGATATATAAACGCTTTCCATGCACTTGTTTCGGTGGAAATGCCTCACTCTCACACTCAAAGTACTTCTTACACTGTTAAGCAACAGAGCATTTTAAGGTAAGCTTGAGATTGGCTCAAATGTCGATCATATAGATGAAAAGATATTTTCTATCGAAAATATTATTATATAATATACTTCAAAGCATTGAAATTTCCATGAAAGCTAAGTGGAAGTTCAATGAAAACTTGATGAAAGCTCTTAAAGCACATCAGAGATGGACTTGGAACTCCAAAGCATTGAAACTTCCATAAAAGCTCAGGTGCAGCTCAATGTTTCAAAGCTCAAAATTTCATGAAAGCTCTTCAAGCACGTCAGATGTGGACTTGGGAGATTTTTGGAAGGAACAAAAATCGAAATTTCTAAACAGAGCACTTGAAGGTTAGCTTAAGATTGGAAAGCAAATTAAAAGATTTCTTCTATAAAAATATAGAAATATTATATAAAAAAATAAAAAAAGTATATAAATAGGACTCAACAGTAATGAAAGTTCCATAAAAGCTCCGGAGAAGCTCTATGCAAATTTCATGAAAGCTCTTAAACCACATTCGTGGCAGTAATACCGAGTCGCTAGGACTGTGGTGATGAACGAAAAGCACAGAACAGCTTAAATGTCTCAAGCTAATTCGGAAACGACCAATTAAGCTTTTTAAATAATTTACGAAAATTTACCAACAGTTGTAAGCTCTACAAATATATGATATCAGTCAAGAAAATTATATGATAAAAGGCTTATGATGGTTTAAAAATCCCACGATAAGTTTTTCATTTTTATTTATATTAAATTATTATAATAAATAATACGCCTTATAGTCTACTCTCAACTGCAGTTACACCAAAATGAAATTATTCCGTACTATAAAGCAGTACAGCCACTATATGCCGTAATGAGCAAAGTATTCAAATAAATAAAGAGCCCATAAAATATTACATATACACTCTCAGCTGGCCATTAAACAAATTTTAATGTTGTTGTTGTAAGTATAACTCATACTTATACTGTGCACAGTACGTGTGTAAACGCGCATTGCATCCTTTTAAATTTTATGAGCGCTATAAAAAGCCGCCGCTGTCCTCGTGTCTGGTTTGTATCGCTGTCTCCCCAGCTGTCATTGGTTTTGTACACTTCACTCGTCGCATTTGGCGGATGGTGTACGGTGTTGGCTCCGCTGTCAGCGTGCTGTCAGTTGGTGGTCTAGGCTATAACTAAACCGCAAGTTGAAGAGGCGCACATATACTCGTACATATTTACTAAAAGCTTAATGGTGAAAGGAGTTGGAGAAAGTGAAAAACGTTTGCTGTCACTCACGTTTACAAAAACAAAGTGACCAAAAGCGCAGAAATTTTGTTAAAAGCAAAAGGGATTTTTCTTTCAGCAGAAAATCGAGCGCCATGACAGCACCCTGCTAGCACTTAGCACTTGGCTCTTCTTCTCACTTTGCTTTATTTTAGCGCTCTTTTAGTTCTTCAGCGCTTTTTTTTTTTGTGCGCTGCACTAACGGCCTTTGCCAACAACATCATTATCCTTGGTGTCCTTTTGTGCTCTTTTAGTGTAGAACTTGTGTTCGCCAAAAAATAGCCAACCACACGCTTGCACTTAGTTGCTTTCACACAAGAAACGGACGGTGAAAATGTGAGTGAAAAAAAAAATTGAAGTTAGAGAGTAAGGTGATTCAAATGCGAAAGAAACTAAAAATTATTTTTATTCGTGAAGGAAAAAGTTAAGGAAGAGATCCTATGATAGAATAGTAATAAAATAGGTTTCCTTTAATGCCAGGAGTGTTGGGTTCTCAGATATAAAGTACCGTAAGAAGTACCGTTATAAACAAAAATTTGGTATTTTTTAGTGATATACAGTTGAAAAAGATCACAACTGAAAGCAAAGTGTTCCTTTTTGGCGTTCCTTTCACCAAAGCTTAGTCAACTCCTGAAGTCCTCTCGATTATAATTCTGACTATTTAGGACCTTGAGCTTTCAAACAGCGAGAACCACACATTTCAAATGCCGATGAATACAATATACGACCCTGGTTACAAAAAAAAAATAAAACTTTGGCATTCACCAACTGCGTTGCATTGTCTACCATGCGAGCTTTTCGTTCAGCCAAACCACAGGCGAAAAATGAAACGAGCGACGAATCTACAAAAGCGGAGAAACAGCGGCAGCGGGTCAGCTTTAAGTACCAAATACAAACGGGTATATTCAAACTTCCGACAAAATTGGCATTAAAAAGTGCAGACAATAAGCGAATTCAAGGATGCCGTTGTCATTATTCTAGTTGCTGGCGCTGGTGCTTTGGCTGTTTTAGCTGCTGGTGCTTTGGCCATTATACCGCGGTTACAATAGGATTGTTTTGTTGTTGTGGCGCTTTTTATTATTGTTGTTTGGTATTGTTTTTTTACCACCGCCACCGCATTATTGTCAATTCCGTGACTTTCGTCGACATTGACGTCGCATAAAAGCCAACTTAATAAGCTCAAGGATACTTTGGACTGGAATAGTGGTAATTCATTTGCCTTAATTAGAATTGAAGAGGTATTTAAAGTTTTAGAAGTTGAGTAAGGAGATTTAAAAGCAGATAGGAATTAAATACCGCGTTTGAGTTAAGTTTAAGGAAGGATTTCAGGACGGTATATTGGTTGTGTCAAAGGCTTAAAATAGTGTTAGGAGTATCATTGATTCTAAGTCAAAGAGCTTTGTATGATATTTAATTCAATTTACTCTCTATGGGACCCTAAATATATAAAATAGATCCTAATAAGAGTTGTACTGCAGCTTTAGTTATGATAAATAGCTCATTTGCGATGATCTATACAGAATTGTTTTTTTATCCGGGATTCTTAGCATAAAATTCTGAATTCAAAATATCTTAAAAGAAAATCGAATACTTCATCGGAAACTCGTTTAAATTGCCACATAAACTCGAGTTTTTTCTTTTACAAATGTTCATCACCGTACTCATAAGAGTGTTTAAGAAACTCTGGAATATTTCATCGGACACAAATTTATTTTGCACAATTAACTCGAGTTTAATATTTTTTACCAATATTCATCTGTATTCTAATAAGAGTGTTTATGAAACCCTCATAAGGACTTAGTTAACAGGTATATTCACAGAGTTCTTTGACTAACTCCGTGTTTTTGATAAGTGATTTATACTAACAATGTTGTCAATAAACTCGAGTTATTTGAGTTCCCCAAACAAATTGTTTAATATACTGTTAATACCTCGTGCGCTTATATGAAAAAAATGAAGATGAAGTTGTAAAATTTCAACTTTATTTTTGACGGAAGAAAATAGAAAAGTGGTTAAGAATGATTTAGAGTCTCTTTTTTTCAAGTAGAGTATAGGTTAAGTCACTCTAATCGGATGCGAGAACTACTACTCGGACGCTTAGTAGGGTTGCTAGATGAAGTTGTAAAATTACAACATTTTTTTTGGACAGAGGAAAAATTAAAAGTAGTTAAAAATTTTGAGTCGTTCTTTCAAGGAAAGAGAAAGAAAAAATAAAATTTTATATTCGCTAGGAAAAATATGAGTAACAGAATCGATATCTAATTTGGCACTAAAAATAGTTTGTTATATCATAATCAGAATTAAAGCCCCGAACAGTATAATAACGTTTTTAGACAGGATCTAATTGATAAATTAACCGGCCTTTGCTCGATAAAAACGCGTATTAAGATCGATTTACTATACACAATAAAATCGACATTTACTTTCATTACGATATACGTTCATTGTCAGCGATTGGCTGAATTTTTTAATAAAAAAAGGTGCGGTAGATGTCGCTGCTAAAAACATTAATCAGCTGATGAAATTACCAACTTCTTATGAAAAGCAAAAACAAAAATCTATAACAGCTGATCGGTTATCAAGTAGCCGGCAGTATAAAAAGCAGAAAAGGGTTTCTCAATAAAAAATTGTATTTATCATTTAATTTGGCTGTCGAAAAACGCTATAAGAAAGAGAGCTTTTTGCTATTGTCTACACGTGAATCAACAAAAAGTAAGCTAAAGAAAGCTCAGTAACTGCCTAACACCATTGATCTTTTCTCATGAGTATCAACTAATTCAACTTTTCAACATGCTTTCGCACTGATGTTGATTTAATACACTTTAATCCAAATTTAAAAGCGCCACATTTCTTAGTGACGCCTAAGCGCTTAATCCTGCATTTAGATATTTAGTAACCACTAAAGTTTTATAAATACGTTTACGTCGCGAAAGTTTATGCCCCAAAAACCGCACATTTATACTAATAAAATTTTCTACGAAATTTCGACTTGCCATTTCACATATGAAAATCCCTCGAACAAAAATAAAAAAAAAATGTTACAAAAAAAAAACTGAAATGGACTACACTATCTAACTGTAGCACACGCACACATGTTTACTAACTAACAGTCATTTGGTAGTTGGTAATTTTGTTGTTTGTGCGGTTGCTCTATATCCTTGGTGGCCCTAATCGCTGGCTGCGGTAGAGCTGAGGAGCAACACACGACCGTATACACAAACAAGCAGCAAGTGAAAGCGTGAGAGATAGCAGGGAAACCAAGTTGAAAGTGTGTTGTAGCAAAAGCGTTTCGAAAACCACTCCAAAGGCGAGCGAGCGAGCGACTTGTGCCGAAAAATTTTCACATATGAAATGCAGTTGGCTACTGCTAATTCCCGCAAACATTGCGACCTAATTTCGACACAAATATGTATGTACTATATATCTAGTACACAGACTTTTTGCACAAAGTGTAACGTTTGCCACATTTAATGTGACTGTCAGCTCTGCGGCGAGTAGTCATATCAGGGGCAGCACGCGCTTTCCTGCCAGCCGCCTTCCTCCACAGCGCTGTAATGCTTGCTGAAATTTAGACTCGCCTTGCTATAGAAAGAGACTCTGGCATTATCAGCATGCGCTTGCCCTTGGCTTACGCGCCCGCACGCCCCTTCCTGTTGCCGCGCCATTCATTCTGGGCATTCTATCTTTCGCTACAACAGCATGACATGCTCGCTTGTCGACCGCTTGGCCCTCGCAGTTGCTCCAGTCGCCATGTACCGCGACTTGTGTGTAGCTGTCGCCAACCACACGCTGCCGCTACTTAACACTGGCTCCGCTTAACTGTCGACTAGCTGTTTTTCGTAGTTTGTCGGTCGGCCTCCTCCGCTCGCCTGGTCGACACTACGCAGAGTCGCGCGCATTATCTTTGCCACTTTGTTGCTTATTTACGGCGAAAAAATGGTTTGCAGGACACGCTTCCAATGTTGTTGCTTCAGCTTGTTTGTACTGTCATTATCAATATATATACCACACAGCCATATTTGTTGTTGCGAAAATATATTTGCATGTTCTCTGCATGCCTTCCTTGCTACAACAGTTCGCCAGTTCTCGTCGTTTCTGCTCTCGCTAGCGCTGACTGGGGGCACAGCCGTCACGCCCTCATTAATGTTCACCACTAATGCTTGACATTGTCTGCTTTCTGCTATTTTTTTTTCGTTCTCTCCCTCTATTTTCTACTAGCCCATCGCCATTTTGAGCTTATCCTATCTTTGGGTCGCAAGCGGTTCATCGCTGCTGCCGCTCAGTTCGCATATTCTTTTGTTGTTATAATCTTGTGTTCATCGTCTTTTTCGGCTCTTTAATGTTAGCCAGAAATTTTAAATTTTAATTTTCAGTTTTATGTCGCGTACGTGGTGTTTGTGTTTGCCTCCCGCCTTTGGTGGCCTTAACGGCTGTTTTGCGTTGCTCTTGATTTTCATTGGTCGTTTCAATTAGTAGATGGCCTGTAGGAAATGTTACTACAATCTGTGATAATTTTTCTATGGAATTAAAATGACTCGATGGATCTTTCTTAAAGATTTTGACCGACTTATGATGACTCTTCTTTGAGTAACTAAGATCTTCCTATATTAAATATTTAATAAAGGATTTAAAAAGTCAAGAACAAAAATCGTTAAAGTTATAGCAAAGAACTTCATTCATTCAGATAAAATTCTTATTTCGGGTATACATAGCTGGAACCTGCACAGTTAATGGCAAGTTTTGGATATTTTCTACTTGTTTAAGCCTTTCTTAGTGGCGCTATGGCTATAGTAGAGTTATAAGAAACTTTCCAAACCTTCTTGTAAAGTCATTTTGTGGGATTACTTCAGTTTTGATGAATTTTTAACGTCCGTCTTAGATCTCAGGTTTGATCCATATTTTGAGTCAAGATTCTTTTTGTTAATATATACTTTTTTTCCAGCATAAGTGTATGATTTTAAAGTACTTTTTTAAATCTTTTACGCGTGAGAGATTCTTTTAACCAGAAATATGGGTTATCCATTAAATCAAATGAATCCTATGTTAGGAGAGAAAAACCCAATGCAAGATTTTTTTAAATTCAGTTTCCACTCTTGTTCTCTTCAACTTCCCTACAGGGTATATACGAATTTCAAGTGAGTGCGCGCATTTAGTGCATATTATCTGGTAATGGTCGACATTAACTCTTAAATATTAATCTAAATTCTGCTTTAGAGATTTGCATGGTACTTTGAAATGGAGGTTAGATACATGCTCATACATATACATATATGAAAATATATACATAAGCACCGTTATTACTTGGTATATTATTAAAGCTAAGTAGAATTTCCATACATTAATTGAGCTCTCGCTTTAATCTCCTTCTCTCGGAGGAATTTCAAATTGAAGTTATTTGTGATTAACTTGAATCAAAATGAATTAGTTCACTGAATTTCCATTTCGTTTGTTTAATGAATTTAAATGATAAATGTTATTATCTTAGTATTTTTGTATTTAGAGGTTAGAATATGTGGAAGAAGAGTAAACCTAGAGAGGAAAAGGGAGAGTATTTAACAAATTTCTTACTAAATGTTGGGTGTTTGGTAATCAATATAATTTATTTTTAGAAGTCAGCAAACAAAGAACCCATTTTTGTAAAAGTAAAAAAAAAATCTCAAAAAAAAAATTTTAGTAAATCTCCTTAATTTATTAACATTACATTTAATACATTATTTCTTTTTTATTAACAGCCATCTCATCTGCTTGCGTATTAATTTTTCTTGTACTCTTAACTGCCGAGAAAGGCAAGATTACCTTAAGAACTTCCAATTTTCTCAGCAATAATCATTATGAGCTTGCGATAAAGGTGAATGTGCACTCGGGCTAATGGAGTAGATATGCTAAAACGAAGTGGGGTGTGCCGCAGTGAATTACAATAAATTTGTGCTCAGACCAAATGCTTATTACACACATGTGAGCGCCCTATTTTATTATAGACGAAATTAAAGGATCTCCAAGGGATATGTGGAGTAAGATATTTATAGTTTTTGGTAAAAACAATAATCATAATAATATTTGTGCTACCCCAAGAAAAAAATTAATAACAGTAAAATTTTACTGCAAATAGCTTTATGGAGGCATATATTTTGGAGAATGTTCATGTGAAAGAGAGAAATTATCATAAAATAATTCAATAATATCGACGCAGCTTCGCTTAGCAACCTTTAATAGAGGGTAAGTCTGGGATTTTTTCTTATATATAGATGAATATTTTAAGAAACATATAGATTTCATTAGATGTATATATATTTTAAGTATCTCTCATAGTTAAACCATTTATGATTGCAAATGGTTAGCTTTTACTGCAAGCGTGAGGTTTCGCATAAAATATTCTAGTGGTATGGACTGGAGCTGGTGTTTAATTACCAACCTTCGGGTCATTCGCCAAAGGTTTGTAACCTTTAGAACCTTCCAAGAAACCATCAAATAAAGAAAATTAGAATTCAGCGCAAACCAAAATTGTATAACAAACGACGAGGCATATCTTAAATTACAAAATTTATTAAAAGAACAAGCATCTTGTGGAGACTTACAATCTCCCAACTCACGCCCACACCCCCATTAGCACTGCCTACTAATGTTACAAATCTTCTTATATAATTATAAACATGTGATGACGCACGTGTGTGCAACAATAGCAACAACAACAATATAGCAAATCCTAACAGCAATTTTCGTGTTATTTGTACAGCCCGTCGCTGTTAATGCCGCCCTTGTACCGCCTACGGTTTTTTGTAAATGACTTACTGTTGAGCCAACTTGTTTTGTGCTGCTCTTTTCTTGTCGGATTTGGTTTTATTTGGAAGTAACTTCTTTTGCTTTGGCTTTTGTATTTATTTTTAGATTTTTTTTGGTAAAACTGTAGTGTTTAATTTAATTTGGTGAGTGTGAAGTAAAGAGAGTTGATTATGCGCTTTGTACAATTTCCAGTGTATTTGCCAATCGAATTTATTTGATTTGGCGGCAAATGGTAACTAATACTTATCCTTCGATATTGTATACACATATCCCCCTTAGTATATATATTGCTCATATTTATTTATCACTCGTCTATACTTTCTCCAAATGCAATAGAATTAACTCTCATCTCTCAAATCGTAGTATCTCCATCTGATATATAATGTTTTTGAGCTAAGTGCCTGTGAGAGCTTCACTGATGCCACTATAATATATATTTTTTATTTTGATCAAAAGTTCTTTATGTGCTCTTTTCTTCCTCATTCAGATATTTTATTTCCATGATTTAGTAGAGGCAAGGTCTAAAATTTTTGCTGTCCATACAAATTTTCTCCCTTGGCAGAAAGTCCAGTTAATATGCGAAGAATTTTTTAATCTAATATTTTTTATGTTTCCTGAATATTTTTTTATTGTTTCATCGGTTTATTACATTTTTTTGGGAGTATGAGAAATCTTAATGGCGCGGAAAAGTATGCTACACATTTTATTTATTGCCAAAGTAAATGTTTGAGAAATGTTATGTTATTACATTTTTGCATATTTGCTTACATACTCAAGCAATATTTAGCAAAATAGTACAAATTGCTCAAACAATATTGCGTTATAGCCTAAATTTATGACAGTTTGGAAAAATATCAATGGTTTTACAAGCATATGTTTGAGATACTAAAAGACAGGACTTAGCCATAGAAAAGGGTTTCCAGAGATTGAGGCGAATTCTTAAGAGAAAAATAAGAAAAGAAATATATTCTACAAATGAAATAGTTTCTAATGGGCCCATTGAAGACAACACGATCTCTCGTTAAATGTTCCAAGAAATACATGATTATATTACTTAAGAGTTAGATTGACCTTCCAGTAGAATGATCTTTAATAAAGTAGTAAGACATTAATATAAGGAGAGGGAAGAAAGAGTTTGTTATACCGCATTTTGTAATATACCGCTTGATGATTATTTTAATGATTTTTGAATAGAGAGTGACGAGAATGTTTCGAAAATCCATCAATAGTGTTTGGTGGCCTTGGATCATTAGGTTAGGTTAAGTTGTAAGGCTGCTTCCCAAAGGGAGACACAAGTAGACTTTAAAATATAGTCCTTTGTGAAGCCTGAATCGAAAAAGCGCACTGAACCTACCACAAATCTGCAGAGATTTTTAACTTCTATATTCGCTATTTCGCGAGCATGCTCGAAAAAGTGAGATCCAAGAAATCTCTTTCTTGATCTCGCAAAGGCGGGAAATTCCAGAAGAAAGTGATGAGACGATTCCACCTCATCCTCTTCCATGCGGTTTCTACAGCTAGCGTCCGGGAAGATTTTTAACCTTACAGCGTGGATCCCAACGGGAAAGTGGCCAGTAAGAACCCCTACGACTAAGGAGAGGAAAGGCTTACTGAGGGCGAAAAGTTCGGTCGACCTACCGCGGATTACCTTGGGCCAGAAGGATCTTGTGACTACACATGTGTTAATAACTGACCAGCGCCTACCCAGCTCAGCCGAGGCCCAACTGTCCGTTAGCAAACCGCAACAAGACAACGGTGCTAATAGTGAGTCCGTCGTTGATCGTAAGATCATAAAGTCTTTGACAATTTTCATAAACAAATAAACGAAACCGGAAGTAGAGATTTACTCTTATTCGGTATATGTGGAATAGGAACAGTTTCAGCCGATTCTAGTTTCGAAAGAAGAGTTGTCGTGTCGAGGAATACGAGCGATGTTTTCTTGTTATATATGAAAAAACTAGCAATGGCGATGGAGGTAGTATTAATTGGATTTAGTTCAAGTCAGCATTGTGAGAGCATGTCATCTATCCATAAGTCATTCCGAAACCTTTGAAACTACTAAAATTGGAGCTACGTTCAAAGCATCATATACATCATGTCCCTTTATATCTTGTTCAGAATATAATTTTTTAAGATTATTGAACTCAAAGCGTTTCAGCTGCCGAGGTGATTATATTAAAAAAACGTGGGCTCTCTTCAGGAGTTGTAGGATGACATCTGTTGAAGAATTAACATCGATATTAAAGGTTTCGATTTTAGATCCTATAAGTCGACAGTGATAGACTTAGCTAGCTTCTCAACTTTAATGACAAAAGGTCTAGCACTTCCTAGTGGACTTAGACGAAAAGATTGTCAGAAAATATGGAACAAAGATGTATCCCTAGCAGCACAAAAATGTAAAAATGGATTTCGAAATTATACCCTTTATATTATTATGAGGTCTATCACTTTATAAATCTCCCACGTTTACTCTTTCAATTCTGTCTCAAATATCATAATAGCTATGATTGCTAAACTTTAAATGAAATTTAATACACAATTTCAGTGAGATGATTAAATGAATAATGGACTATACATATATACTCATATCTTAGAACAGCTTGTCCAACGACTACCCTGAAACCTTTTACCGAATCGATATTTCAAATCCAAATGAACCACAACGGGTCATAGGAAAACAAAGTAAGATTACAAGAAAAAAAAGCAAAATCGCATCAAATAAGTGAGCGATGCGAAATTACAAGCAACACTGATTGCTTTCAATTATGCAATGAATAATCACGTAATTAAAGGAAGAGCAACAGCGACTGGGCCACGCTGTGCTGGCTACGGAACAGTGCAGACGGCACTGTGCGAGTGGACGATGCGCATGGCAATGCAGTAAGTAGAAAATCTTGTTGGAAGTGTAATTAAAAAACTTGCGAACTTACAACGTTTACACAACTGACTAAACGAACGGAGGCAGGCGTAGCTGAGCTGAGCTGAATGGAGGCGGCTAAAAGGTGCCGTGACAGCGCTTGAGCACTACGCCACTTCGAATGGATGTGGCAAGACATAACTAGCTGTGCTTGTATAATAAGGCGACCACTTACCTGGTTAAATGTTGAATTCCAAATGCAAAGCTCGTCTCGCGTTGAGTGGTTGAACTGTCTGTCACAGACACACAGGAGCAATTCGATGGATGATCAGGAAGTGAGTTTATTAGCGCTGTGGAGTGAGATGGCAGTGAAGCGGATAAATTCAGCGAAAACTATGCGTGAGTGATGTGGCTACTTTTGTTGTTGAAAGGACGCGGAGGAATATTTTCTTTTTAATTTTTCAACACTTTCGCGAATAACCGTTACCCAACCGCTGAGCACTTTTACGTTTAATGCTTTTCACTACTTTCTTCCGAATGTCCTCAAACTCAGCGCAATTGGACTAAAATAATGAACTCAAATCGATTACTTGTTGCCGCGTGAAAAGAAAAAACGACGATGCGCCGTGCAGATAAGAGAAAATTAGCTGAAATCACGTTGTCTTTTATTTTAGTCACGTAATTATCTTTTTGCTTTATTTTTTCAATTCTGCTTGCATTTACTTTGTGTGAAAATTTTCACGCTTTTCCAAAGCGCGCTATTGATTTTGAGCCGCTCGGCACACCATACGAATCACGTACGAATGCTTTAATAAAATGTGGCCGACGACAGATTGGCAGTGAAATGGCGACAAACACGACGCCAACGCAACAAACCGTGAGATAGCGAAACAAAAATTATACAAAAACACAAACAAAAACACACGTTGAATATTATTAACAAACAGCAGAATCTGCGCTTCCGCTTTATTGACTTGATTAAATGTACGTCTTGAGGTGAGGCTTATATTACGCACGTTTGTTGTTGTTGTTGTTGTTATTGTTATTTTTATAATATTATTTTTAACGTAATAACACTTTTGCTTTCTTGCTACCGTCTGCTTCTTTATTTTTATATGATTCTTCTGCGCTCTCTCCTCTCCGCTGCTTTCGTTTGCTTTATTACTTTAGAAGACTGACAAACGACAAAAGCATATTTATATTTTCTTTATATATTTTTGTTATTGTTTGCTTGTTTACTTTTTCGGAACTTTTTTGTTTTGAAACAATTTTTTTTTTTGTTTTATTTCTGTCTGATTTTTGAAGCAAGTGTTCGATTTCGTTGCCTCGAGTCTCGATTACTTAATAATTTTTTTATTTTTGTTTCTTGCTTTGTTTTTGTTGTTTTATGCACAGGCGTGTTCACTTTCCGGCAACAGCAGCCTTTCTCAAGTTTTTTGTCGCTTTTGTTCTTTCATGCAGGTGTTGGCGTTGACAATCTGCAAAGAAAATATAAATAAATTATTTTTGCAACTTTTTTTGCACTTCACTGTATATGTTTGTGTAGCGTTTAAGCTTTTGTAATATTTCAGGTGAAGAGTGAATGAACTTGCGTAGCTGCATGTGAGTTAAAGTTCAGCGACTTTATGCAAAAGATTTTAAGGTAATATTTAATATTTACGTAGATTGAAAGGTAGAAACGATTTTACTGCTTATAGAGGGTAAAACGCGTTGCTATTTTGGTTAGCCAGTACATAAAAAATGACTTTTTACGATATTTTCTCTAGTTCTATATATATTTAAGTTCATGATACATCGCCCAAGAGATGGGAGTTAGTCACCAAACCATTTTAAACCATCTGCATAAGGCTGGATTCACAAAAAAACGTGATGTTTGGGTGTCGCATGATTTGACGCAAAAAAAAAACGTCTGGACCAAATCAACGCCTGCGAAATGCGTTGGCCAGACGCCATCTACTGCGAACAACTGGACCACTTGAAGCACGCGATTCTGGTCGATCCATAATTGGCAAACAGGAAGGGTGTAGTGTTCCACCAGGACAACGCCAGACCACATACTTCGTTGACGACTCGTCAGAAGCTACGGGAGCTCGGATGGGAGGTTTTATTGCATCCACCATATAGCCCGGACATAGCGTCAAGTGATTACCACCTGTTCCCGTCCATGGCGAACGCATTTGGTGGTGTAAAGTTGAACTCAAAAGAGGCTTGTGAAAAGTGGTTGTCCGAGTTCTTCGCAAATAAGGAAGGGTGCTTTTACGTGGGGGTTATTATGAAGTTGCCATCTAGATGGAAACAGATTATCTAACAAAACGGCGCATATTTACACTAAATCCGATCACTGTAACACTTTTTATAAAGCATTGAATAAAGAGCTAAAAAGCGGAAGGGAGATATTTGCCAACCTAATATGCCATGTCAATCAAAAATATTGACCACAAACCATTCAATGCACTACCAGAACAGCACTTGTTGTATGATATGTAATACCTGCTACCTTAATGGAAAAGGGTCTTTCGAACGATCTCAATATATTCTTTGGAAAGTAAAAGTTTATATCAACGCCAGCTACTAGACGCTTTATTTGTAAATGGTCCTTATTTCCACCCTCTTCAACCCATATTTAAAGAAGTCAAGTGTCAAGCTTTAAACTTTAACCTTAGAAAAGAAAAATTTTTGTAATCTCTATCATTATTGATTTCAGCATAGAAAACCCACATCAGCAGTGTTCAAAAATAACCTTTGGATCTAGGATGAAATCTTTGGGAGCAGAGTAAGAGCTTTGTACTATATATGAAACCAACTATCACTAAATCTAGGGTTATTTTCAGATTATGTACTAGTAGCAATAGAGATACTTCAGTGTCCAACAAAGCAAATAAGGTTAAAATGTTTTAGTTAAAAATTAGGCAACTTATTGGAAAATCTCTTTCAGAGCACTGGTGAACTCAACTTGATATGACATCTACTGCTAATGCACCAATTGGGTTTCAGCGATCTATAGCTTATACGATGAGCAGTGTCATCGAAAGATCTATCTGGTAGTAAGCGCCTTATTGAGCAAACAAGAAAGAGATCGAAAAGTGTGAGTACGGAGTGTTCGAAATAAAAACAAGTAAGGGATGATTGATCCTTTAAAAGATGATTGACTGATAAAAGTTCCATATTGAGTTGGAGAGTATTTCTGAAACCCAACCACTAGCTTTAGAGAACTAAAACTTCTAAACTTCTAAATTATTTAAGGTTTTAAAAAGAATAATTTGTTTGACATTTTCTGGTGATGTTACATATAGCTGACTGATCTTAAATTATTTTTAAAGAAATTATTAACGTATAACTAATATGAGTATTTCAATATATCATCGTGAAAATTTAACAAAATGTAGCGTATTTCAGTTCTATTTCTTGCAATGAGCAATGGATTTCTAAGCAATTGTATGTTTGCAGTTAATATTAGTCCATATGAATATGCAGTAGAATAAAGACTAATATAAGACCAGGCATAACTAAATAGGGCTCTCAAAGCAATAACAAAGATAAAGCTTGTCGTTGCATAAAGATTTGGTTAATGAGGTACCTTTGTATGTATATATTTAGTACTACTAGTAGTAATGTTTGATAAGATTTTTCAAAAGGCTTGTTGAAGTGCTGAATACTCAATATAAACAATGAATATTTTATGACTATAGAATGTATAGCATAAATATTCAAAACAACGAAGAAAAGTCAGAATTTGTGTGCTTGACAGACAAAAGTGTTTACTAAAACTTGTCACTTAAAGACAACAATCGAAGACAAATTTTATTTCTTTAGCTCCTTAAATACACCAAGGGCATTTAATAAAATAATTCACAGTTATCTACTTAAATTGTTATTGCCTTTTATTGTATTTTTACCTTTGGCAAATTAACCTTTTCAAATAAGATATTGCCAGCCTACCGCAAATCAAGCGCAGACATCAAAGTCTAGACTGATTATATAATTGATTGCTTTAATATTATTTTTTATTGCCTTGCTTTATTCGCGAGATTCGTTTTTCGAAACGAAATTCGGAGAAAAATCACTTTAAAATGTGCCGTTGAGTTGTCGATGGTGAAGTGCTCACAAGAATTTGTATGTGAAAAATATTCAAGGAGCGTCAAATGCATTAGAAAGTAGTAGTCGTGTATTTTTAGTTGGATACAAATTTTGCTTGAGTTCCAATTAAATCATCATGACATTTTCTAATTACATTAAATAAGAGCCAACTGTGAGTAAAAAAAAAAAAATAAAGAAAAGAAAAGAAAACGAAAATTGAAATAAATTAAAACTCGCCACTAAAAGCGACTCCCTATTCACAACTGGAACCTAACAATTCGCGCACTCTCACTTTTTGTACACTTTTCAATTTTATGCTTCAATTATCGCACAACTTCGCCAGTAAACGCCAAACATCGAAAAAGAAAACGAAATCGAACAAATATTCACAATGATTATATAATACGATGTCTGTATGTAAAGAGAGGACTTGTGTTCGTATTACATAAATTTCGTTAACGGATGACTTAACAAACACATTGCGGAGGAAAGTAGACTTCGATTTTTCTTTAGTTAATTTTGGGATTTTTTTTTGCAAAAAACGAAGAATTGAAATTTGTTTGACGCTGCTGTGCTTGCTGCTGATATCGCTCTGCAGCGTTTTAAAGAGCCAGCAAACTAAAGACCTTTTTGACTCATGTTATTTTCGGCATTTGACTTATTAGATATTTTTTAATGTTTATAGCGTGTTTTTGTAACATGTTTGTGCCCAAACAATGTTGTCGCTCGTTTTCGCTGGAAAAAGTGAAAAGATAGCAGTTAACTATTAAAAGAGACCTGAGGCTAATGTGGCAAAATAATGAGGGGAGTATGTATGACAAGTGTGGAGTATCGATTGTACATAGTTATGCACGTTTCTGAGCATAGCTAAAGAAATAGGGGAACAATAGTAGCAGCAAACCAGTTTGGGTTCGAAATGTTTGGTTTTAAGCTTTGTTTTGTGTCCGACTGTCGTTGGAGTCACATTAATTGGTCAGTTAGGTTATACATATGCTTAGAGTAAGGGCTCTGCTGGAAATAATTAACTTTTCAAAAGATTTTTTTCTTCAATTTATACCTGATTAAAAATTCTTCAAAATATTGATGAAAATTTTATATAAAATCGCCATAAATCACCACCACTGTCTCAAATGTTATATATTTTTATCTGATATGACTTCGTTTAGAGTTTAACTCTCACCAATAATTGAAATTTGCGCCTAAATGTAGGCAACACTCTTACCATATTAGAAATCGTTGCCTACTTTTAGGCTGATGTTTCAAAAAAGCACAATATTAAATCAGCTACACATAAATAATCAAATAGCACAACAATACACGCTCGAATACAAATGCACTTTCCCCCCAACTGCTTCTCCACTAATCTCACTGTGGTGCTAATAAATCTACATTGTTGTTGTACAGCAGCTTTTTGTTGCAACAACGAAATAAAATCGAAATTGAAAGGTAATTTAGAGCAATACATAGCAGTACATAGCTAGCAGAGGAACTCAGCAGCGGCGGTAGAAACACCAAAAAGCCAAACTCAACAACCATTGTCTTCCAGTAATCAAGTTTTTGTTGTTGTTGTTGCTGCTGTTGCCAAACAGCAGTGGCAGCAAGAAAAGCACAGCAGCCAACAGTAACAGCAACACTTAATGCGGCTGCCACAATTTCACAGTTTTGTGTGTTAATGTGGCAACAATGGCAGCAAATGCTAAGGAGAGCAAAGCAAGTTGGCTGCATACAAATATATAAAATAAATTTATGTACCCAATATATATATAACTAAGTGCATATAGCTAAACTGTTTGCTTCACGTTTGCATGGACAAAGCTTGCAAGTTGTTGCTATTGCAACGTCTTTGTCGTGCTGCAGCAACATCAACAAGCCAAACGAGATATATAATTCTTGCCAAACACACTGTTAGCTGTTAATATTAAATGTTGTTGTCTTTGTATTTGTTATTGTTGTTGTTGTTGCATGCTTGCTGCAACTGCTACTTATTGTTTGTTGTGGCGCTGTCGCCAATGTCTGTTGCAGCTATCAGCAGTGCTGTTGTCGTCATCAACGGCAGTCACGCTGTTGTTGTTGCTGCTATTATTATTATTATTGTTGTTCACATTGTGTGTTGTTGTTGTTGCTCTTCTTGTTATTGCTGCTATTGTCGTGATTGTCGTCTACAGGCATTATTACAACACGCGCTGCATTTGCCATTGTCTTTGTTACAGCATTTGTTGTTGCTGTTGTTGCCAGCTACTTGTAGTTCCCCATTTCAGCGGCGCTGCTGGCTTTGCTTGTGTGATTATTGTCGTGTTATTATTGTTGTTGTTGTTGCTGTCGTCAAGCATAGTTTTTCGCTATTTACAGCTACTTATTTTCCATTTTTTTAATTTTTGAAGCATTTTTGCAACAAAATCTTTGCCTCTCGCTTGCTTTCAATACCTCTCTCTTTATCGCACTCTCTCTTTCATACTTTAAACACTTATAGCCATACATCACACTCCACTATTTTCGTATAACTGTGTATGTGTTTGTGTGCTGCTTTGTGCCTTGTAGCACTTATGCCAAATTGTCTGTTGTTGTTATTGTTATTTTTGACCGTTAAACTAAAAACTTTTGTAATTGGAATTTCTTTTCAGTGCTTTAGTCCAAGAATTTTATGTTAAAAGTTGGACGTTTGCATTGAAAATCTTCACCACTTTAAACTTTAAGCTTGGAGCTAAACAAATTTCCCAAATTTTCTCTTAATGCCTGGTCAGTGCAGTGCAGTTAGCACAAACACAAACATCGATACACAAACACATAAGCTTCAACCACCCAGAACTACAAATATTTGCGCATTTAAATACTTGAATTCTTCATCAATATGTGCGCCTTGTGTTCACTCTCTTCCTTCTTGCTTGCTTTATGAATTTAATTTCGAATTGAAAGTTTTGCATTTCTCGAAGATCTTTAAAATTATTGAAACCATATTTGGCCAGTTACCGTGCAGCGCTTATGCCATGAATTTATGTTTTACTTTAATGGATTTCATAAAAGTAAAGGAGTGCAGTTAAAGTTGTTTCTGGTAAGCTTATAAAAGCAACATTTACACAAACAACAACATCAACGGTAGAAACTTTGAAAACAACTAAAATATTAATAAATGCAGTTTATGCTCAAGTTATAATATATAATATTGCTTTTCGATTTAAATTGAATTTACTGAGAGTTCGAATATTTTTCTTTAATGATTATTTCCTTTTAATAATTTAAGAAAGTTCTCTTTGAAATGATTAGGAAAATTTGTATTTTAAATAAAATTGATGTACATATTTGTTGAAAAACAATTTTTTTTTTCGAAGATCGAAGACTTTGTCCCCGATGTCGCATAAGCTTGACCGAGAAGTGCTTTAGATCATTGAAATATGAGGAAGCATATATTTATTTTTTTAGCATCATACGGACTATAATTAATAATGATTTCCAGTAAGCTCAATTTCGAAAAATATATTCGAAATTCGAAAAACATATTCGAAATTCGAAAATTATATTCGAAATTAGAAAACTACATTCGAAATTCGCAAAATATATTCTAAATTTCGGAGGTCAACTTTGAAAACGAAAAAACTAACTTATTTCTTGATCACTCGAAAAAATTAGTTTGGTCCAAATCGATTTTCCCATTTACTGTAATTATGTATAATGATTTTTTAGAGCAAATTTTAATTTGTCTAGACTCTACTATATCATGTACTAGTACCATAGTTCTCCTAAAGTATGAAAAATTCTGTCAATAATCTACTGAATGAACAGTTTTGGGGCGGTTTCAAAGGTTATTTTGTATGTTTCCAAATATGATCCAGACTTAATGGGAAATGTAGTAATGACATATTGGGCATATCATGGAGATAAGATCGGAAAAGATTCTTTTCGACTATAATAGTATGGATAGTGATAGAACTATACAAATACCAAACAAGAATTTAATGAAGAATTTATTTTAGATAAGTGCCGACAGTCACTACAGACTACATGGGTCTTAGTGGCTTCTGAATTTTTTTCAGCTTATGTCTTGACATTATCGGACAAATACAGAATTAATTTAATTTTAAGATGACTCATCTAAACGAAGTAATTTGGTTGGAAAATCAACCTGCGAATCGCTCTCTTCATCTATCCTAAATTTGCTAACCTCTCACTCTAAAAGCAATCTTAAAGGTGAATATTATTGATATCATTTAAAAATTTTAGATACCGTTGCGTTCTATGTAGTAATATCGGGATTTTTCTAATAGACTATATTAAACAAGTGTTTTAAAATCTTTATCTGAAATTCCTAAACAAAACAAATATTGTCAGCAGATTAAGTAATTTCGTTGTCAAAATGATTACAAAGTAGTCGCTTTGTTTTAAAAAAACCTCGTAGATAAAAACCATATTTATATTTGCACTTTGCGATACATTTATGACTCATTTTGGTGCAAAGTCTTGTCATTTATTTATTTACACATACCGTACTTGAAATGTTTGTATATTTACCTCACACTCACTTTAGTTTATACTTGCTAATGACTGAGTAAGCATTATTTCTAACTTAAATTTATAATGTTAGTTTTTGTATAAAATAAAAGGTACTTTTTTTGTAATATGTATCAGTGTGTAAATAACGTGTCAGTGGAAGATGAGTATTTCTACTATCATTTGTTAAGAAATTAGCGACTGTGAAATTTGAAAATCACGGCAATTAGCAGGCTTTAGATCATTATTCAGAAATGTGAGTTTTACAACGAAAGAATAGACGTCATAAAAGCAAGCATTACAGCATCCATTAATGGAGTTTTCAGATGCTGGAAGTTCATACAAGTATAGATATTTAAGAATCAATTTGTGACTTATTTTCAGGAGTTCTTCAGGCTGACGAATAGAGGTTTATATATATTATTACATTATCTATAGATTTCTAAGGTCATAATGTGACTTATATTGCAGAGTTGCCGCATAATCGTTTCGATTTCACTCACAGACTATATCAAATCCCTCAGAGTCACTCAAAAAATGCGGGAGATATCTCAATTTCTTTTCAAGTCATCTATTGTGAGAACAGGCGAAACATAATAATTAACCGTTATTTCGTACTTTCAATCACTTATCTACAAGTAAAAGTACGCGGTGTGTACTTTCAAAACACGTGACAAGATGTGAAATTTATCAAAATGAAACGAAATCGTAAGAAAGTTGACACACGAAAATTTTAATCGAAATAAATCGTGTTTGGCGAACCGTGACTACAAGGCATACAATGTGTTTGAAATAGTAACGAAAATGAAAACGGAATTGTCGTAAATAACTGCGTGACAGGTTAATCGAGCGAGACGAAATAAAACCTTGATTATGCATTTGAGGGGATCGATTTGCATATACTTTGTGTATATTGAAGGGTGATTGTAGAAATATGTGAGTATGTGTTAATTGGAGAAAATATTGGTTTATGAAGTGAAAAACGGTGAAATATTCAAGAGAAGAGAAAAAATATTGATAAAAAATATTTAAATACAAAAAACAAATAAAATTAGAAAATAATCAAATTTTATTTATGAAATAAAATTTTTTGAATTAAAAAAAAAAAAAATTAAAAAAAAGGAAAAAAAAAATTAAAAAAAAAATTAAAATAAATTAATTAATTTTCGAAATCATATGCATATAAAATTATATAAATTCGAAAAACCTCGACCACTAAAACTCAACTCAATTATCTAAACTCCAGCTCAATATTGAGTCATATCAATATTTTTTGCCAAAAACCGCAATAAAAATCTCAGCTAATGAAAGTTATAATAGGAATAACAACAAAACTAATGTAGCATGCGAAAAAAACTGTACTCAAAATCCGATTTATATAAAATAAACCATAAATGTATGCATAACGAAATGATTTGATTATAGTCCTTGATTGCATAAAAATTAGCAATGATTATTGGCAACAGACGCTGATGGCAATAAAAGGCGGCAAACATTTACGCCAAATCACACAACAAACAAGAGCAAACAAAAATGACGGCATAACAACGAGAGCGCGCCAATGAATTTCTCGAAGCAAACGAAAGTGAAAGAAGTACATATATAATATGTATTGGTTATATATTATATATTATATGTATATAGACAGTTGCGGATGTCTGCGTGTGACGAAATGGGCAACCATAATAATGGTGGAGAGCAAAAAGTGCTGATAGTCAACAAAATAAATGCACATCGATTGCTGATTACAACGAACATACAGACACACACACACACAACAACTCAGCGATAAACACACACTAAAAGTGGCACATAGAAATTTCATATATACATACATATATATATTTATATAGAAGTATATGCTTGTTTGTGCTAATGCCGCTGCCGCTGCCGGCAACACTGTTGCAACCTCATTGACATTTGTTTACTGACTCAGTTAAATGGCAATTTCGCTGTGAAATTTAGGGGAAACGCTTCGAATGTTAATCAAATTTGTGCAAAGTGTCGCAATAAATCTGCGCTAAGGGCAAACAACTTTGCTTTTGTGTGTGTGTGTGTGTGTGTGTCGTGGGCAGGCAAATCAATAGGCAATGCGTCGAAGACCCACATTGAAGCGGGAAGTGAAAGGAAAGAAAGTGGAAAATGTTTCGGGATTTTTTCTTGGTGTTGAGTGCTGCAAATAATGATAATCTGAAATTGTATTTTTGAGCAGAAATGCAAGCAAATAAATTCAATTTTATTTTATACTAATTTGATTTATCAGCTACGGTCTTTATATATAAATGTTATATTAATATAAACCGGTTTCGGTTAAATTTATTTGAATAATCAGTGAGGCGTGGTGTTAATAAAGGCGGGGAATATATTTACATAAATTTATATATAAGCACAGTTGTCTGGAGACACGAAATTACTGTAACTTACTTTTATTTTTAGAAAATTCAGAAAGAAGTATATTTCTCTTCAGACTTAAATAATTCAACATTGTGACTCCAAAAACAATTATATTGAAATTTTAAATAATTTTATATATTGATATATAATTAAGTTACGAAACAGAAAACATTCTAAATATTATATTAAATATGACATTAATACCATTTAATTTCCAGAGCAAAAATCAGAGTGTGAACAATAATAACCTATTATTTGGAAAGAAATCAATCTCCAGAAGCTAAATCTCTAACTAAAAAGCACATTCCTTATAGTTATGCGTTACAATTCTCGATTTGCCAGCATTAGAAGAGTGCCGAATCGAACAAACAATTGGCATAAACCAAATAGTCGGTTAAAATTCAACGATGTGAGAATATTCTCACCACTTTGATGGGATACTCATTTCTCATTACTAATCTCTTATTGAACTCGCCGTAGTCATTTTGTGATTATTTTGTCATGTAAATAACACGAGAACATAGTTATAACCTTTTCGCACAGCCAAATTAATTGAATACATTAAGATTATAATTGAGAAACCAATTTTGGCCTTTCGCACAGCCAGCTACTCGATTAACGATCCGACATACATTTTTGTTTTTGCTGTTCATAAAGTCGATCAGCTGATTGCTATTTTATCAATAACCAGAACCAAATTTACAGCATGTACAACAATCCGCAGTGTAGAGAGTACCATTATCCATTTCACGTGTTCAACTCGATTTGTATTCAATTAAAAATTAATACAGAAAATTTTAATATTAATTTGTATGGTAAATCGATCTAAATCAGCGGTTTAATCGAGCAAGGTCCGGTAAATTGATCAAGAAGTAAGAACAGTAGTAAGAACTCAGTGCAGAATCAAATCAAAAATTCAAATATAATAAAATAATATTCCCTCCTGTACCTTTACTTTTCTAAAGCACTGTAGATATTATAACTCCGCTAAATATATTTTCGTAGCTAACAGCACATCATTAAAGCGTTAATTGCGCCAAACATTAAGCCAGTAATTAAGTTGGAGCACAAAAAAAATACTTATTTAGCATAATATTGATTAGTAGAAGCAGAAAAGGTGAATCCAACGCCAACTGGTGGGCATTCATATGCAAATTGAAAAGTAATTAATGATAATACTTTGAAATTAAAAGCAGTAATGCAGGTATAAATAATATTAATTAAGGCACAATTAAGAAATAAATGAAACAAAAAAATATATAGATTGATATATAAAAAGCAGGTTGACTGGAAGCAATTTAATATAGTAGGTACCGCAATAATGGAGATTCTATAAAAGAAATCAGAATTTCGACTTTCTTTCAAAACTGGTTTTACTCAATGATCTGGCAGTTTTGATTTGATATTTTTATGATAATTAAACTGTTTACAAATTTGGTAAATAAAATAGAAATAAAATATTTGATATAAATATCAAAATATGACTGCTAAGAGAATGGTTGAATGAACTTTTTCAAGGATATATTAGAACTCATATACATTCATATTATATATAGATGAAAGAGAGCATACAACTTAAGTCGATTATTGGCTAATCTCGTTCGTCTCAGACAAATTTGGTTCCCATGCGTACCAAAAAAGTATGTAAACTGAATAACCAAGTGCTCTTTTGTGAGTCGGTAGCAATAAAAAATGTAGTTATAATAAATAATAATAAATCTCCAAACTGAGAAAAACCCTAAAGCTGCCAGTATGCAGAATATAACGTATTCAGAATACATATAAATGTCAAAATTTATATATCAACAATTGGACACTAACACCCCTAATTATTTATAAGAATTCGTAATTGTTTAATACTAGAGTCTAAATACGTTAATTGATTAAAGCTTAAACTAAAGAAAAAGACACTTTTTGTGGTTTTGTTGCAAGACACAGAAACCAAAAACAGTTTACTGAAGTAAAACTAAGTCAAGCACACCTTTAAGCAACATACACATTTGTAAGTATGTCGTTTAACTAATTCTATAATGTAAGCAATGAAATTTAAAACAAAAACCAGTTAGAATTCAACTGGACGAACTTGACCAACTTCTTGACTAAGACGTTGCACTCATGCAATGTACCGCAGAGTTATTAATAAAAATAAGTTGCGTTGAACTTCAACCGCAACAATAGCAACAAAAACCACAACAACCAGTACGAATTACCATATGTATGAGTATTTACGAGCTAAAGATTTTGAGCTGAGACGACTAGATTGCTGAGTAACAAAGAAATATTGTGCAATCAAGTGACCACAAGTTGGGTTTTTTTTTTGCAAATGAGTGAACTTAAAGTTGGATTTGGGTTGAAAATAAATAATAATAATAAAAATAATAATTATTAAATATAAAAATATATATATTTTCTTATACTTATAAATAAGTTTGTACTAAAAAATTAAAAAAAAAAATGCTCTATAAATTTCAATTATATATGAGTATATGAGTATTTACTTGAAAGCCAAGCTAATTAATTTAAATTGAAAGACAAAATATTTATACATAAATATACGTACATAACCTCAATTTTTTTTTTCATTTTAAATTCTTTTGCTACCCAAAAAAAATGTAAAAGCAAAGTTTTTTCAAAGCATGATTGACAGGTAGACAGCACAAAGAGGCAAGTCATTATTATCTTTTATTGAAAAGTTACCTTTGGTTTTTAGCTAATTTATTTTATCGATTTTACGGATATATATATATATATATATATGTATATAAATATATAGTATTGATGTCTATAAAAGCAAATTTTTTTCCTTTTTCCATTTTTTCCCTGTAACCTTGACTTCAACGATTTCGAAGCACAAAGTTTACTTAAATTTCTGCTGATAATTAAGAGGGAAGCACCAGAACGGCACGGCTGACAGAATTCAATGGAAATTTGACGGAACAAAAAAGGCCCAAAGGAATACATTTACATACATACAAACATATAGAGCGGGAAATGTACTTCATAAAAGTCCCCGGGCGTATGACTAAACAGAGTACAGAGGTAAACAAAAGTAAACAAAGCGCGGAACAACAACAACAAAACATACTCAAAGATAGCCACCGCATTTTAAACAATTTGCGACAAGAGAGGGAGCGGGAGTATGAAAAAAAAACTTTTTGGGAACAAAAGCAGCTGGACGATAAAGGAAAAGAAAAAAGGCGCTCCCGCGCAGATGACGGCCAAAATAATACGATATAATGATGATAATGATTAATTAAATGATTAATGAATGCGAGGCACGCATACAAATTTTTACATAAAAATATTGATGAAAATATTCGAATAAAAAAAACAAACAAAACAAATTGACAATAAAAACAAAAAAGAAATAAAGCGCAACCGAGGTAAAATAAATATGGGCATTTCTTTGCCAAGAATAAATATGGCAAAAATGTGCCCAAAAAACAAATACAACAGAGAACAAAGTGGCGAATGCATGCGCCGCACGGGTTTGTAATGAAAAACAATAAAAATAAAGAGCAAATAAAATAATAAATAAACAAATGGCAATATTGTTAAAAAAATAGCACATCACGTCTATAAAAAAGTGGTTTACCGCAATAACTATAAGGGTTCGATTGCACACACGCACACACACACACTCTTACAATTGCACAAATACTTTCAAAAAAAGTCTTGAATTGTTAAAAAAAAAATAATAAAAAACTGAATTACAATGAACACAAGCAAAGTGTTTTTTACTTTGGTATTTTTTGCAACCGCAATAATAATAATAATAAAAACAACACAGCGAAGTACAGATGAGATAACAACTCGCGTATGAGTTCAAGCGTACAATCAGCCGGCAGCGCACAACAAATAGACAGTACATACAAACTGTGGTGTATATATAAATATATTTAAGTATATAGAATTTTGTGAAATACTAGCAAGAATTCAATGAAATTCTAATAAGCGATATACATTATATATATTCTATAGTACTATCAGCGCACATCATATGAACTTAAGTAGTTAAAACCACACACAGCTTACAGAACGCTCAGTAGTTCAATGATGCTCGCGATAAAGCTGGTTTCTCATTGAGCTTTGGCTTGTTTTGTAATTTCTATTTTAAATTTGAATATATATTCTTTTTAATTTTAAAACGGGGTAAACAAATTTAATTACGCCGCACGCGTGAAAATAATTAGAGCAATTGAATTTGCGTGCAGTACAGCAATTTACTACACAAAATTAGTAATTTTGTTGATCTGGTCAAGGGCAGATATAATGGTTTTGATTTAGTCGATCTTAGCTATTTAATATAATTTTTGGGCAGCCAAATTAATTGATCAATTAAAATTTTTATTGAAAAACCTCTTTTTGACTTTTATTCTGCCGGCTACTCGATTAACGATCAGCTGTTATTCATTTTTGTTTTTGCTTTTCATAAGAAGTTGGAAAATTTCATCAGCTGATTATTATTTTTAGCAGCGACATCTACCGTAGCTTTTTTTATAAAAAAATCCAGCTAATCGCGGACAAAGAACGTATAGTACGTTTTTCCCGCAGAGTTGCACTCCATTTTCAAGTCGATTAAAATTCTATTAATTCTAAATATAGATTTTATTTTGTATGGTAAATCGATCTTAATAAACGTTTTAATTGAGCAGATACCAGTAATTGATCAATTAGCTCCTGCCTAAAAACGCTATTAGGATTACATTCATAGAAAAAAATACAAATCAGCTGATACCATTTCATCCAGACACTACATCCTCAGAATAGCTGGCATAGTAAGAAGACGCATAGAAGTTTCTTAATTGTTCTAACTAAACGATCAGTCCTCTTGTACAAATATCTTTCGAAATTGCTAAGTCTGCTCTGAAGGATAGCACATATAGAAAAGTTGTCGAAGTTACTTTACAAACAGCTTATCAACTTATAGCTGGTTTACGTAAGAATACCATAATAGTGCTCAAAATCAGTATAGTCTTACATAGTATTAGATGGTTAGGAGACGCAAATATCTCTATTTCTCATATTTCAAGAATTATTTTTTCGATCCAAAATATCATCGCAGAAGGAAGTTTTTTGAAGTTTCATTTAGGATAACCTCTTCTGTAAGAATTTTTTTATGGTTGCGAACTTTTTGAAGTTATATCGATTGCAGATCAAAAATTCAATTTTTTTATCTTTACAATCTTTTTTTTTATAGCACAACTGTTAAACATGACTTGGTATTTTCTTCAATCAAATAAAATAAGACAATCCTAATTATTTTGCAACTTGATACAAGTTCTGATAGAATATTGATTTTAATCCAACAGCGAAAGAAAACACTGAAAATATATTTTTTTGTAAATATTTTAAGTAATAGTTCAAGCTATAACGGTACTACTCTCTGATGGAAACATTGTATTATCCACCTCTTGATGTCTGGAGTCTTTGAGCAACCGAGATATGAAAGTTTGAGGAGCATCACAATATTGTTTTATAAAATCAAACAGAAAATCTTTAAGAACTTAGGAGTACTAAAAACTTAAAATGTAGTAATAGCATCTTCGAAGCACTGGTTCGAAAGAGAGTAATGCAGATTGCCCATATTCAATTTGACTTATGGTAGCATAAGGAGAGAAGGAGACAGAAATTGTATGAGAATTAAGCCTAACTTCTAAAACAGAAAATCCTTTCTGTGAACACAATAAGGTTATGTAAGATAGAGCGACAATGCTTTGGAAAAAGCTATAGATCTAGCAAATATGAGAAATTGGGAATTTTATATTTTCTATATATCTCGAAACAGTTACTTCTCCAGAATATAACTTAATTTTTATAATGAAATTCTTTAAAATTAAATGGTATTTAACTAATATTTCTAAATTGATTCAGAACTAAAGTCTACCATTATGAGTTATCAATTGGAATTCTGTACACAGGCTTGAACACTACGCTTTTGAGATAAAGTATAAACTAAAGTAGTTATGCACAAGTACGTGACATTTGAAAGATGCACTAATCATTGTTGAATTTCAAAAAAATTGCAATTCTCAAATACTTTATAAATCACTGAAAAGAGTTGTGATTAGAAAATGTACTGCTTAAGCACGAACTGAAATTTACACGCGTTTCCAGCGTTAAACTTATCACTGAATAAACTGAAAACAAAATACAACAAATATGTGAGTCTATATAGAATAAGGGGGACGCATGTATATTATTTATAAACAAGGGATCGTAAAGTTATCAACGACGCTGTTGTCGCTGCTGGCCCGCACGCGATGCTTAGGCAAACACATACAGATATAGCGAGAGAGTGGAATTTATTGAAGAAGAATGCGAAGCGTTTACAACCGACATGCGTGTAGATAATAACGGGAAATTGTATTATAATATGTATTATGTATTTAAAATGCAGATAATGAGTGTAAATAACATTTTTTATATAAATATTATTACCATAAATTAAAACTAAGCAAACTCGACTTGTGCCATTTTCAATTTTAATTCAAACAGACAACTAAGCAAACAAGCACACAACTAAGTAGGTGAGTAAGCAAACGTTTAAAGCGAAGAATGTAGACAAATAAATATGAATGTTATAAGAAAATAAAATAACAACAACAAACACGGTTGATGATGTACAGCGCGACGCTGGCATGCAATTGAAAGTGAGCGTTGAAGTTATTTATAGATGAGTAGTATGAGGTTATGTTGTTAACGATGCTCGCGCAATCGATGGCAATAGGCAAGCGAGCGTAATATGCTGCACTAGTGAAGGGGTTTAGCAGATACATATATAAATGTATATAATGACGCTTCAAGCGCCTCAAATCAAAGCTGCGGCTCTGGCGAAGAAGCTGCGAATAACTTTTGTAAAAAACAACGAAAACTGAGCAACATAAAAGAGTTGCTATGCCACTTGCTGGCTTGGCAAAATGCTGATGATTAAAGTAGACAACAACAACAAAAAGCGCAAACTTCAAGTCCGACAAAAACAACAAGAGAATCGTAGCAATAGCATTGGCATTTGGTTGATATCAAGTAAAGTAAAGTAAATGCCAAAAGCCATGACTACCATACAACAATAATAATAACAATGCATAGGAGACGCTTTATAACGAAGGTATAGATTAATCTGAAGAAGCGTAAGAAAATGCTGTAAAATAAAGAAAAACCGGACTGTATGTACGAGAATGAAAGTCGAGAGGGAAATATGTATGTAATGCAGACAGCTGTAATTAGCAGTAAAATTAGCTACAAATAAATGCTGGATGCGTTAAAAATGCCAAGACAGTGTAAAAAATAGATTGTTGAAAATGAAGGGTAAGCAGGGTTGCCAATTTTGGCATATTTTATAAAATAACTTTTCAATTTTCAAACATATTTTTTTTTATTTACGCTTCATCTCTCTATTATATCTCCCAATTATAGACAATGTAGAAAATAGATCGTTGAAAATGAAGAGTAAGCAGGGTTGCCAATTTTGTGGTATTTAATATATTAATATTTTTTTTATAATTTTCGGTTCATATCTCTATAATATCTCCAAATTATAGACAATGTTTAAAATAGATTATTGAAAATGAAGGGTTAGCAGGGTTGCCAATTTTTGGGTATTTTATATATTAATATTTTTTTTTTTTTATAATTTACAGTTCATCTCTCTATAATATCCCCAAATTATAGAGAGATTCAATTTAAACCCATCACTGAAACCACAAGGGTTTTTACATAGGATTACCCCAATTAAAAAAAAAAAAAAACAACTCAAAACCGTCACTCTGAGAAGCCTAAATTGAAATGTGTTTATTTATTCGGAATCATCAACTTTAACTTTAAATATATGTAAATACAATACTTGACACGAAAAGAACAGATTCTACATAATAATAAATAAGTTGTTTCTTCTAAAATCTCGTTAGGTATAATCCACTTCATTTTTAATTCCACTTTCAAAAATCAAAACTATTTTAATATTTTATTTCATATTTAAATTACACAAACTAGTATGATAATCACTCAACAATAATAATATTAAGCGTGGCAACACTAAAAAAATAGAACAATAAAACACAAAATCGAAAGTGTGAAGAAAAAAACAAATTATGAATAAACTATGAATAAAAAACCAGTTTCCACGAAGCGCAAAGAATATAAATAAAAAACGCGTAAAAATAATAAATAAATGCCAGTAAATAATGTTGAATGGCAAACATGGCAATGCAGAAGCTGCAGCAACAACAGCTTTGGCAAAGAATAATGATGCCAAAGCATAGAGGCAAGAGTTATCAGATTGTCACATAGTCATCAGTCAGTTAGATATGCAACTATATATATTGTAGATTTATAAATAAATGTCTGCCATGAATTTATAAATGTAAGAAGCGAGCTTAACCAGTTGAAGCGCATTGCTAGATTACCTAGTGGTTTTATGTGCAAGTGTACATACATATGGATGTATTTATTATATGTCTTGTATATATATAAATTTTATATTTATGTTCACATCTTCGCTTTCTCATTGCAACTTCAGACGAGAAGTGACTGAAAACGAAGAAAATTTATAGATAAGAAATATATTTATGTTTGTATGTGGCAGATACATTAAAAATGTATACAGATAGTGAAACCAGAACTTAATATATGTAGCGAGCGTTAAGAAATGCATGAAGAGTTCAGAAAAGTCATAAAAGCTCTCAACTGAAAGGCTTAAAGCAAATAGTTTGAAGTGAAAATTAATCCTTAGTATAATAAAGCTTTATTTTTTAGACAACTTAATGCCACTTTTTGATAATAAAAGGTATAAATAAATATTATAAATTATTAATAAATTGTGAGTAGAGAATATGGCATCAATTTCAAAGCAATACTAAAATTTTTATTTTATGAAACTAGTTTCATATTTTGAGCAATTTAAACATTTAACTTATTTCTCTTATCTTCAGCGGTTATAAAAGTCTTTGGAATGTTTTCAAGAAATTTATATTTTATCAAAATTTGTTTACCCAAATGTCACATAAAGCTCTTTCAGTCTTTATGTTAAATGAGTGTAGTGAAATATTTTTAATTTATATTTTTTTATATTTCATCTAGTTTTTGTAAAAACATATCCAACTTGACTCATATGACCTTACATATATTTTCCAGTTAAATTTTTTTCTGTAAATAATCGTGATTATCGTTAACCGCAATTGGAGCCCTAATCGGCAATTATGAGTAATATCCAAAGAAAATGTTTATATTTAAATATTCTAGATGCGATTTACACTAAAGTAATTTATATTGCGGTTTTTTACAGAAAGATTGTATTAAAAACATACAGTCGCAGTTTTTTATCTATATCACTTAGAAAACCCTCAAAAATTTAAGGAGAAGTCAAATCAGATGATAAGATTTTTATTTAAACACAAATTAAATTTTATATTTTTGCACACAAGAGAGAATTACTTCTTCGAATTACATTTTTTTCGTGTTTTTTTACGTAAAATGAAGAATAATAATAATAATAAGAATGAAGTTTATAAATAATAAGAGTATAAGCAGGTACCTTGTTGATTGCCAGCATATTTAGATGAACACAAAGAGAGAGAATTCTCCAACAACAAATTTTTTTCTAATTTTTTAGTAGTATTGAATCTCTTTTTTTGAGAAAAAATTTATAATAACGTGAAGTTAGCTGCAGTTCCCGAAATTTCTTGAGGGTTCCTTCATATTAATTCAATTATACACTGAAAGACAAATTCATGGTCGAATCTGCTCTTATATACTCACACTAAGTTGAAATACATTTCAACTTCCATAACTCGAACTTCTATAACTCGAAGTTCTACATGGCGCGGACCCTTGAATTGGTAAGAGAAATAAAATTTCATACAAATTAACTTGGGAAGTCTCCCTAACTCGAAGTTTTTTTGAGGATTATCACGAAATCACCCACGAGCACCACATGGTAACGCAAAATGTATGCCTATATTTTCATAAATACTTTGAATATTAAAATTAAATACTCTATAAATCTACAAACTATGCTGGTTTTTCGAATTTGCCGGAAAAATTATATATTGAATATAATGAATCGAAAAAATACTACATTTTCGTGTTCAGATAAAAATGAAGTGTCGTACTTCACTTCAGAAAAATCTGAAACGAAAAAAATTCTGTTTCGGGTACTGGGTTATGGTGATTCGTGTTATGGAAATTCAACTGTATATAAATAAAACTGCTTTTACTCTAGATTTTTATGCGATTCTCTTATATTACCTAGACCTATTTTAGTAAGTAGGGTACAAAATAAACTGCTATTGTTCATGATTCGGAAAACTATCTTTGGAAGGGTAAAAACCATTTTTGAAATTGTAGTTTAATTGTAATTTAAGACAATCCATATATGCATGTAGGTGTGGTTTCAAAAATTGCATTCGACATTTTTCACTTTCGAAAACACCTGGATTATTATGTCTAGATAATTATTCAAATGGTTTTTAAGGAAATAAAATCAAGATATAAAATATTTCGACTTAAAATCAATTCAAAAATGTAGTTCAATAATAAATTAAAGAAATAATAATATTGATTACAATTAAATTTTGTAAAGCTTTTTAGAATAAAAAACTGTTGACTCTCTATATAGTCACAGCAGTATTAAATTAATTTTACAAATGTTGTTAGAAGTGATAAATTAATGGATAGAATGAATCTCAAATTTTCGCAATTTCCTTGTATTATTAATTAATATTAATGATTTTATCTTAGAAATTGATTTCGATTCAATATTATTAAAATTTTTCTTATTTTATTGGGAATTATTATTTATATTATTTCATGATAATTATTGTAATTTCTTAGTAAATTTTGCTTCATTAGAAGCCTATCATTAATCTCATGAACACTTGAAGCACTGCATCTCGTAAATATTTCCTATGAAAAACCGAACAACAATTGAATACACCACAAAACAAACCCCACTCCTGATCACGAGCTTGGAGACGTTTCCTTTAATGAAAAACAAATCTGTAAATCTGTAAATATCTGTATATATATGTACATAGCACTCTTCGAAAGAAGCTGTACGGCACCGAAATCTACTTGTTTGTGCCAATGTGAAAGGTGCAGTTATAAATACACAACCAATTCAGCGCCAACTAACCTATTGACTGCTGACCTAACCCACAGTCATAAATTGACGTCGTAGCACACAAAAGTCAAAAACACTCGAAGCAAATACACACACCTCTGTATGTAAACAGTGTGTGCCATAAGTATGTATACACCTATGCTTGCAGTGCCTGCAGTGGCTGGCAAAAATGGTAATATAGAAATGGAGCAAATTAGAAAACGAATTGGTAAACTATTGGAAATAAAGCTTTTATGTTTTCTTTAATAAATTCCAAATTATTTATTTATTTTTTTTTGCAGTGAAAATAAATGAATTATGCGCTCTTAACTCGTAGGTGGTTTATGTGTACAATTTCTTGATATCAAAAATATTTACGTAAGTATCTCTGTGGCTATTAATTTTAATAGCTTTGTAAACATATTTCGCAATTTGCTTATGTTTATTGCGTTAGCACGAAGCTATGATGGGTAAATAATAAAAAAAAATATTAAAAATAAATATAAAATTTATATGGCAACCGCAAAGTATACATAGCGCAATTTAATTTATGGCATTATTTATTTGGTATAAATACCAAATTCATTTTTTATTATTTTTTCTTTAATTTTTATTTTTTAATTTTTTTTTATTTTTCATTTTTTTTTATCTATTTTTAAATAATTTTTTTTTTTTATATATTTTTTTATTTATTTTTTACCCATCTCCTTTAAGCTCGCATTAATTTCAGCGCTTTTGCAATTTATTTTTATTGCTTTGCACTATTAAATTATTATTTCTCCTTTCTCATTTAGCTATATGGTTTGCTAATTTTTTGCACGAAAGCTACATATACTCAATCGAAAGTTATTTGGAGTTGAGCGGTAGGCGTTAAGTGTGGCAAACTCTTGTGGCTAGTATTATATATGGATATATAGTGTAGTTGTTGTTGCTGGTTGTGGCTTACTTAATTTCTGGTTTTGCGAAAATTACACAAACTTAAAGTTTATGCGGGTTTTGGTATTTCTTGAGTGGACTCATATACAAACAAACATATCAAAATGGATTGCAAAATGCTACACTGAGCGAAAAAAAAAATTTTAATATATGAAATCTGCCCAAACAGCCTTGAAGACGAGTAACAAATCGTTTGCAAATATTTCTTAAGCGATTATTCAGTCGAAATATTTGAGAAAAAATATATTTAATAACATATAAGCTTCAACTAACTGTAATACATACACACAAACGCACCGACACGCACGAAACAATTTTCGGCCGCAAACGAAACCAACCAGCGCTCAAATGTGTGTCGTAATGACGATGCCGCCGCCGCCGACAACAATATATAAACGGATACGAAATCGAAAAATTGTTTTTTTTTTTTTTGCTTATGATTTTGCCAACTCCTATACTCGGCTGGCTGACTAGCAGACTGACTCACCGACTGGCTTACAGCAGTACTAATGCTGCGCCGCTGGACCGTCACGAAATGTACAACGACGACACTGTGTGTGTGCGTGTGTGTGTAGCGTTCAAAAGACGCACGAAGTCACCAAATCTAGCTGTTGGCTGCTGACGGCCGCTTGACTGCTGCACCGATCAAGGGTACGCTGCTGCTCGGTGCTCGGCAGCGGTGTATTAGCGAAAAAAACGCGCACTTAATATTGCACTTTAACACACTTGAAACACAAATTAAATGAATTTAATTATTTATTCGCACTTTTGTTTTCAAATTGACTTGCAAATATTTGCACAATATACGCAACGCTTACATACATATATTCAATATATTTCGTACGCTTTTACAATATGACAAAAAACGAGAACGAACCGTACACGAGGTGTATACTACTATTAGCGACGTTTGCGACGACACTTGCGAATGCGTTTACACGACACAATAATACACGGGACACACTACACGCGATTTCGTCAAACGAAACGAACCGTTCGTAAACACGCTCCAACTGAAACTGAACCGACCAAACCGAATGACTCCAATACTTGGGGGCTCTGTGAGCTTCACACAATGTGCAATGCAATATACGAACGAAGTTGAAAATTTCTACAACACACTGGTCGTGTGTGCTCATTCAACGAATTGGGGAGTAAGCAGCATTGGTGAGTAGCAACTATGTATATGCAGAGCAAGCACAGCCAGGCAGACAGGCCGAGTGAAGTCGGCAGCGTATGTTGGTGGCTGAGTGAACGACGAAAATATGAAGATTTCTGTATATTTTGCAAGGTATTAGTGACGAACTAGCCGGCTCTAACGTTGTTGAATCGTTGGAGTGATGTGAGTGTGCATGTATGTAAGTGCAAAGAAGAGAGTGAAAAGATTATTAAAATTTATGGAGCAACATTTTTGGTAATTTTTATTGTTGTTGATGTTAACTTCAATGTTGGATGAAGAGTCAGAATTTAGGAGTAAACTAAAAAAAAAAAATAATAAAAAAAACAAAAACTTAATTATTAAAGAGAGGGAGAGAGAGTGTGAGTAAGAAGCGCCTTTAATGCCTTTTTTATAGCATTTTTGAATGATGAAATATTTCATGTTGCGCTTTTGTTGCATTAATATGCTCGCAGCTATACCGAAACTTAATACAAAAAGAACAACAACAAATTAGAAAATCAACAACATGCTTCAACTCTCGAACTCACCAACAAGTAGTAACTTCTCAACTCACTGCTCTCAGCATTGAATTCAACAGTTTTCAGTATGCTATAATTACAACAACAACTCATTACAACTATTTTCAACAATGTTGCGGAATGTATCAGCTGTAAAGTGACACTCTCCTACAAAAACGACGACACAACACTTAGACAAGCCTTCGTAGCAACAATAATATCAAAAATGTTGCTCAGCAACATGGCTAACAGAGTTCGGTAACAGAAAATGTTGTAAGTAAGTAATAGCAGCGCTTTAGAAATATTAATTTTCTTTATATTTCACTGTAAAATATAGTGAATAGCACAGAAATTCATTTGTACAGCATTTTTTTTATCACTAACATATGATGGCAACATGTTGCTGGGTACATAACTATGTATCTATCTAATTAACAGCGCGAATCTGTACACATAACAGCATGCAAAAGAGTTTACATAGAAGATTTTCTATACATACATAACAGTATCTTAAATACATAGACATTTTAATCTTAAATAACAGTATCTTCTACCTCAGCAACATAACACTATCAACTGCATCCGCAACATAACAGCATCAACATGTAAACATCACAAACCGAGCAACTCCTCCACTGTTAACTAGCAACTGCTCTCCAACTTCCGCTGTTTATATAAAAGTGTAACATTTGATACCATTTAGTTTGATACCATGTTGCTAAACAAGTTTAGATGCCGGAAAGAAATGTCAACACTTCCGGCTTTCAATAGCAGCTGCAGACAACATTAATGAACTACTTTCCTACGTTTATAGGCGTTTGAAATGGCGTCGAAAGTGGGTTTATAGCGTAGAGCTCACAATATATTGAGCGCGCTCTTAAAGTAAACATTAAGAGCGCATCTTTGCTTATATTTGTTTGTGTTGCGAAGCAGTTGTAAAGAGCGTAAAGCCAAAGTGGGTGAATAGTAGATGCAACAAGCGTTTATGCTGCAATAAATGTTTGTGAATTGTTTTTTTTTTTTTTTTTTTTTTTTTTTGGCTTGGTACTCAGGCGTAAAACATGTTGAGTAAGGTTAGGTAATTTCGCTGAAAGCAGATTATGTTATTTAATGATGTGACGTAGCTTGGGTGCGAATATTTTAATAAAAAAATAAGAAAAATGTTATACTTAATAATAAGTAAGGAAATGCTAAGTTTGGGTGCAACCGAACATTTTATACAAGTTTGGGATGCAAACAGATCTCTACAATATTTTGTTGGGTTGACACAAATGTCCAAGATCAATATAAAACTATCCAGTGCTTGACCCTAGAGACATCTATTGGAAAACGGCGGAAGCAAAGTTGTAGGCCTAATAATATGTAAAAAGTAATAGTATAGCTTTCTGGACATGAAGGCATAGAGAGCAGCGAGGTGGCTGACCATCTGGTAACCAATCGATAGGACTGGAGCCTTACTTGGCAGAAGTTTGGAGAAGCGCTCAGCAATGAAGAAAAATAAGAAAACTCGGACTTCGAAAATCAAACTGTGTTTACTGGTCACTGAAGGTTAGGAGGATCTGCATGATAGGTGAGGTTAGGTTAGTCTAGTAGGTCAGAGAATGACACATAAACCAGTTTTGGTCATTTGCGATGGAGTGCCGTCATGTAGTTAATGAGATAATGCTTTATCGTAACCGTGAAGCCCCAAATGCTGAAGGCGTTGCCTTGATAAGCACACAAGAGATGCTTTCCTGGAGTCTTAGCGATCTATCAGTCCCATCTTGTAGGCATGTGCCGCCGTCAAACTGTTATCCGCGAGTATTCCGACCATGTTCCTAAATTTCCTTCTTTCCCATTTGAATAGTGGGGCATATAGTAGGTGTCTACCAAGCTGCCAATACTCACCGAGCTATGTCCGAATGTTCTATGCACAAATTTTCCTGCTGCTATAAGTCGTCTCGCCGTTTTTCCCGCTTTTTGTTTTCAGCAAAGAGATCTATAGATGGCAGATTTATTATTAGTTGAAGAGCCGCCTTTGGGGTGATTCTTGGTGCACCCGTTATGTAAAGCGCAGCTGAACCCTTTCCATTGGCTTTCGGTACGCCTGTCTACCACACATAGCACCGTAAAGCAGAATTGTTTGTGATGTGTACCATCTACACGATAGAATACTGGCGTTTTTCCATCTTACAGTGGAGACGCCGGAGCCTCTTCTTCTTGAATGTCCTTTAATTTCATGGAGGAGTCAGGCTATCGGAGCGATGGATTCAGATATATAATAAGTCGATATAATAGAAGAGGATGATTAGAAAAAAATAGTATCCATAAGTTATGAGTTTTGAGGGTATTCCGAACATACTATGTTTCTTCCATATTTTCATTTCAGCGGACTACTAAGGAAAGACGAATTCCTAATATTAAATGAGATTTACACTTTTCAAGATTTTCAGCATCAATATATTTAAAATAATTAAAGTAGTCTAACTTTTGAGAATTCATAATAGTAATGTGGCTTCGATTGAGACCGTTCCATAGCAATTTTCTTAAACCCAATAGAAGTTTTATAGTAATCAGACATAATACCCATACTGCCGACCTAGTGAGAGTTAATCTTACAACATTAATAATATATACCCCTTTAACCACACACTTTCCTTCTTCTCTTCTATAAAATGCCAAAAATGTAGACCAAAGCAGTCACAATACCCTCAAATATATATTCATCAAAAGTCTGGACATAAATAAATTGCCATCCTTTGTATTTTGCTCGTAATATCTTTCATTTTACTTTGCTGCAAGCCTGCCAAATGCTTATCAACAGCCTTTTATAGCTTTAAAAATTGAGAGCATTTTGTGTGAAAGTGCAAAGAATTGTGAAAATAACTAAACTAAAGCAGTAATAACAAAGAGTGTGACACACACACACACCCAAATATATATATGCTGTCACACTTTCGTGTCTTGCCTATACGACAATGACCCAATTTATTGTAAAAAGCGTCAGTTGGCGACGTTCTAACAAATCCTTTGCGCTAATAGATTACCAACGCCGTAGGAACGCCTTGGTAGTTGTTGTTGCTGTTGCCGCTCGGGCAGCTGTTGCAACATACTGATGATACAGACGGCTAAATGCAACAAAATGTAGGCGTAGAAGGAGGCGGTAGGTTGTGGCAGCAGCAAAGGACTCGAAAGTGTATTTTATAATGTAAAGAAAAGTGGTTGTAGTTGTTCTTGTAGTTTTTAGTGCTTGCAATTTTAAATATATATGTATGTACATTAATAAGTATATCTGCTAGTTGCCTTGCACAGCTGCTGACGGTGGTCCAACAGCTCGTAAATGATAATGTGCTGACTGGCCAATAACTATTGACTGTGTGTGGATCCCTGGCTGTGGGTAGTAGGCTATGGAATATCTTTCTACGGAACAATGTGTGTGTTTGTTTAATATGTGCAAACGCCGAGGCGCCTCAATTACAGCCTGAGTTGGCGATGCACATAGTTGCCGTTGTAGTTGCAATGAATTGTAACTAACGTTAATAGGCTTTGGTCGAGTGAGAAGAAGTAAATAAGTTCCTATAAATAGTTGTGTTTATGGGACGATATTTTCAGAATTTTAATTCACATATCTTCTGCAAGGGTTGTTTTTAATTATTTTTTTTGCAAATCCTCCATTTTCTTTTATCCAATTTTAGTTGGACCTTATAGTAATAATCTCATAGCAGATTCTTATACTCAGATTTACATATGCGTATACTCAATTTTAATATATCGATCTACATCACAGCACTTCCTTTCCTTTGAAAGTGTTTTCCTGATGTCTCAAAGTAACTATCTTCTAATATTAGGTTGGCAAATATCCCTTCCGATTTTTTACACTTTATTCAATGCTTTATAAAAAGTATGATCGGATTTAGTTCAAATATGTGCCGTTTCGTTCGATAATCTGTTTCCATCTGGACGTCAACTTAATAATTCCCCCCTCGTAGAAGCCCCCCTCCTTATTTGCGAAGAACTCGGACAGGCACTTTTCACAAGCCTCGTTTGAGTTCAACTTTACACCACCAAGGGCGTTCGCCATGGACAGGAACAGGTGGTAATCACTTGGCGCTATGTCCGGGCTATATGGTGGATGCGATAAAACCTCACATCCGTGCTCCCGTAGCTTCTGACGAGTCATCAATGAAGTGTGTGGTCTGGCGTGGTCTTGGTGGAAAACTGCACCCTTCCAATTCTGTACGTTTCTGGTCGATCGTCTGCTTCAAGCGTCCAGTTGTTCGCAGTAGATGGTAGTATTAAGCGTTTGGCCATATGGGAGCAGCTCATAGTGGATGATTCTCTTCCAATCCCACCAAGCACACAGCAAAACCTTCCTGGCCGTCAAACGATCGGAGATTCACCGGCCTTCGACCACTACCGTTTTCGCTTGATATTGTCTTATGTGATTCATTTTTCGTCGCCAATCACCATCAGCTTCAAAACGCGGTCGAGTTCGTTCCGTTTCGCAGCATATCGCAGGCGTTGATCTGGTCCAGAAGGTTTTTTTTTTGTGTCAAATCATGTCGCACCCAAACATCAACCTTTTTTGCGTATCCAGCCTTCTGCAGGTGGTTTAAAATGGTTTGGTGACTAACTCCCATCTCCTGTCACGAGATGCCACAAGCCGATCTAACTCGATGTGCTCCATGACTTGATCGGTATTCGTCGTCATAGGTCTTCCGCCGGCTGGCTTGTCCATAGTGTCGTTTTTACCCGCTCTGAATCGTCGAAACCATTTCTCCACAGTTCGAAGTGATAGGGTACCATCACCCAAAACACCTTTAATCTCACGGAACCTTTCTCTAGCGTATATATTGTTTTAACGTTTAAAATTATTACACCTTACAAGCAGTTCAAGAAATTGAAAGGCATATGAATTCCGAAAATCACTATTAGGGATCCAGAAAAGTAATTTTCAATATTAAGATGAAAGAAGTGCAAATACAGCAACAAAGTTACATATTTAAAATGAAAAAGTTAAAATGTGAAAGAGAATTTCACACCCGCATCTACAAATAAACCGAAATAAGGTCAAACTTGCAACACTTTCAGTTTAAAGCGGGACTGCGGGCTATTTGCTTATACCTAAAAATAGTGGCGTATGTAAATTTGCCAGCTTTTAACCACCTCTTGTGTGCAATTCGCACCCACGCAGGCAAACAATTTTCACCCACACACCAAGGGCATTGACAAATCCACGTCACGCGTTGAGTGACGAAGTTAAAAAAAAAGCTAAAAAGAAAACGTTGCGCGCGTATAAAAATCAGTTGCAATGTAAAATCTTGTTAAACGCTAACTGACTGATGGATGGGGGAATTTACATGTGCGCACACACACATGCTTACAGAGTATAACACAGCATATAACACCAATTGATTGCCACCTGCTGCAGCAGCATTCAAACGACGACGCAATCAACAGCTGCTGCACGCAGCCATCACTCATACGACCTGGCGTTCCTTATTATAATATTACGCGGAGTTAAACGTCAGTTGGTCGCGCATTTGAGGGGATGCACTTGCTGCTGGCACGCGTTTGATATTGAGTTAACCAGTGTTGCAATGGTGTTCGTGCATCGGGTCGAAATCTTTATATTATTTTATTTTTTTTGTTGCATTGCCATTGGCAATATGCTGCTGCTGATGAATTGAACAACTGAGAGATATATAAAAACATAAAAGTGCAGCATGTCATCAACAGCCAATTCATCTGCTTAGCATCAATTTTGCTCGCTTCTTACGACACGACTTTGCATGAAGTGTGAAGGAGTGTTGTTTTTTGGATGTGTCGGCAATTTGCTTTCCGTTTTTCCCCATATTTGTGGCAAGCACTCATTATGCTTTTGATATTTGTGTCATTTTCTTTTCTGAGTGATGTGCTTATTGCTGTTTGAGTACGCATTAATGGCCTCTTTTAAGTAGATTTCGAAGTGTCATCAGTATATGCGCTTAATGACTAGTCATCATATATATCTACCATAAGCAAAAGTGAGCATATGTTTGAAGAGAAAATACCTACACATTATTTTATTAACCGGTTGAGAATTCCAAATCAGATATTTTTTTTCGAATTTTGTTACTTTTACTGCTCCTATATGAATTTCTTATTTTTTTATTGGCAGCTGAAGTAATCTCAACTCAACATTAGCTACTTCACAGTAATATCTGTAAACTAAAATTCCTTACTCAGGAGTTTGAAACTCGAAGAGCAGTGATCTATAGTCTGAAAAAGCATAGTATGGAAATTTGATCCCATCCCATCATAAATAAAACAAGTTTCCAGAATATCAATAATTACATTTTAACTCAGCTGCTCATTTAGATTTCAAAAATTCCCAAATTAGTTCAACACTCAAACCCAGTCATCTAATGTCTCAGGTCATATATTCGTATTTAGCACTAGTTACATCAATCATATGTATAATGAGGTGTGTTCAAAAAACAACGGGAATTTTCGTGTTTTAAAAAAAACTATTAACCATTCGTTCACATCAATGTTGTCACCTTTAAAATAATAATCTTTCGATACTATGCACTTAGGGTAGCGCTTCTTCCAATCATCGAAACACTTCTAGAGTCTTATAGTCTTTCGCTCTTTCAGCGATATATCTCCGCTATGCTTGTAAAACGACTGTCGTTCATGGTTTTTTGGAAATAGGAAAAAGTCACAATGAGTCATGGGTGAATATTGAGACTGGGGCGTCGTTAGAGTTTTGTTTTTGACCAAAGAATTCATGAACAAGCAACGAAGTGTGAGCTTTTAACAAACGAATATCGCTAAGCTCCTAAAAACACGTCTAACCTTAGCGGCTGATACAGACAAAGTCAGCAACGAATACATAGAATCATAAAAAAATACGATAAGCCATCTACTCTCAACCCAAATTTGTGCTAAACTTGGCTAAATTTAGCAAGTCGCACCTTTTTTGTCCAACAAAATTATATATATCCTTACGAAAATATCTAAAAACGTATCCTTGACAGCGAAAAATGCACCGAACATTCTCTGTTAACATTACATTTGTTTACTATAAGTATACGTACATACAGGTATATACATATATAGTCTTTCCAATATCACCACATTTGTTTGCGACTTTTCTTTCTGCATATTATTCGCATACAAAGCAAATATCCTACCCACTCGCCACATTAGCTTTTAACACACTGCTATGAGCTGTCAAATCAATATGTTATGTGCACAAACTGTAACGGAAATGTGGGTGTTGACACTGTTATAAGAGCATCAGCTGAGCAGTTGTGCTCTACAACGCATGCGTCGCAAGTGTCAAATTGGCAAGGTTGTAAGAGTGACCTTCGAGTATCTTGTTTGCCCTTTATGTCTCTTTATGTGGAGTCTTAAGAAGTTATTTGATTGGAACTTTGATTAGGAATAGCAATAAAGAGCAGAAACACTTAAGAAATCTCTTTAGAACCGCGAAAAAAAATTAATTTTACGCATCCGTATCTCACTTATAGAGATAAATGTGTTGAAAAAATTCCATACAAAGTAAATATAATTTATTATCAGGACAGCAAAAAAGAATAAAATGCGAAAATAATATACACTTATAACAAAATTTAGTATTATTGTAAAATTTAAAAAAAATGTCTAGACACACCAAAATCTGTGCAATGTTGATATGGCAGGTTTGCAGCAAACCTAACACTAATCTTATCATGAAATAACTGGATATCATTAATGCAAGGCTAGGAACTCCTTGAATAATCTAGAGCTCACAGGCTGAGTTAGCTCAAGGTATCAAGGATAGTCAAGGCTCTGAAGTATGTAGAAGAAGCATTTGAAGTAACTTCCTCTGTCTGAGAAAAAGTATCCTACTCCGGACTATCCATAAGCTTACGACCTCTCTCCTCCACCTGCTCCTTAATATCCAGACCTCCCTCGCGGTTAATATTCTCTAGTTTACTGGTTGAAGAATTGAAAAATCCAGAATCGTAGCATTATAATTACATGTATCCTAAATAAGGTCACAACGGAATCGACTCCACCTGAACTAGATCACTTTGCGTACCATTTACATGAGTCTGTGGCCAAAAACTAAATAACTGCAAGCAGTTTATTTCATAAAATATCTTCACATAAATACAAGAGTCTGTAGTCATATCAATTTTCATTAACATTTCCCCATGACTACAGCCACTAAGCAATATACCTCCCCAACTCAGAGTCAACCAAAGCATCAGCTTACAGACACATAACAACCATACCACCACCTAAACTATATATTTTACAGAGCTACCCTCCAGCGTCTTTCACCCTCCCTCTACCGTCGACCACACTGTGGGTTCCGTTTTGCTTGTCTGCTTGTCCCCATTGCACGTTACCCCATAGTTCCACATCTAATTTGCATATACGCACAACAGTAATTGGATTATAAAAGATATCGATGACGATAACAACAATGTTGTTGTTGTTGTTATTGCTTCTACTCTTCCCCATTTCCCTATATTCACTTAACACATGTTGGCTCTGTTGTATTGTTTGTTTTTGTTGTGTCACTGATACTTTGACTGCGAAGCAAAGCCGGCAAAGGTGAGAAGTGATGATTGTTAATGTTATGGATTTAAAGGTGAAGGCGTTAAAAATAACTCATTGCAATGGTGCAGGCATAAAAATTGTATATACAGGGTGTACAGTATTAAAATAAAACATAAAAATAAATCAAATAGCAGCCAGTTGAGTAAGAAATCGTCTCAGGACTGCCGAAGCACTTGAAGGCTTCACTAAAAGATTATATTATTATTCGAGTATCTGAAGTGATGTTAAATGTATTATGTCACACCCTGTATATGAAAAAATGATATGTGAGCCTGTGAAAGCAGGAAGAAATGGGGCAGCAGTTTGAAAACTTTTTTTTTTGAAAAGGTGTAAAGAAGTTGTAAAGTAAATTGATAAATTGGAGTAGAGCGCTGTTCACACGTGCATGCCTTGTCTGGGTTCGCCTTTTTAACGCTAAGAAAATTAATACCTTACGGTACATATGTTTGTTTATAATAATGACAATAGACTGTCAGTGTTGTCAATAAAAATGTTGTATAATATAAATATTTTTTTCTTTGCGCTGAATACAAAACGCTCCAGCGGTTCAAGTCAACAGTCATATCGGCTTACGTTCAAGTGCAGGAATTAGTTAATAAAAAAATATATTGTATATTTCCTGAAATATTTAGTGTCATTTGAAGTCATGAGACAACTTTAATAAATCACAGTGAAGTTAGTGACCATTTCCGTTTCTTAGGTCTGCTGCCACAACAGATGGAACTATGAAGATTCAAAGAGCTGCAGTTAATATCTCTCAAAACATGAACAGCAAATAAAGTGAAGAATGTGAGTTGAGGCTGAGCTTATTCATGTTGCTAAGTGCTTTCTGGATAATCTTAAAGTTAAATCATAAAAATCATATTATATTTGACCATCTTTTAGAGACCGTTAAGCATAACCAAACTTATAATATATGATTTCATCGATGGTTAAATACTGATATTTTGAAACTAAACTTTTGAATTTAAATTTAAAGTATTCAATAAGTTTTCCTGAGTATGAAATATTTAATTCAACCGAATCATACTCGAAATACGTCAAACCTACCTGCTATTCATCTATAAATCCAATTTTCTATTACTGTTTGTTTTTCTTGTGCTTAAAGGCAACTCTGTAATCGAATGTCCGTAGATAGAAAAATCTGGATAATCCTAAACTCAACATTTAAATCCATTAAACCAAGGCAGTGCTACTTCGTGTATTGGAAAACAAGTACACAGGCCATCTAATCGTGGCTTTTATATACTTATGTACCAATATACATATATCTAAACAGGCTAAGTAGTTTAAACTGCTTAACTGTCTCATGTTACAAAAATCTAGAATGGCTAAGAATTGACGAATACAACAAAAGCAATACAAAGTAAGTGGTAATCACAATAGCTACAATAGGGGAATATGTAAGGATTTCAATAAGATTTTTGGAGGGGTTTAAAGAAATGAAAATAAAAAATAAAACATGAAAAGAAAAAATACAAAAATGAATTATTGATCATTATCTTTTTAGGGTTTAGTCTGAACTAATAAATATAGACCTCAAAAAAATTCTAGAATTAATATTCAATTTTTGAAATGCGAGAACAAACTGTAAACTGGAATTCCTAATTTCATGTTTCGTGTCGTATATTGGAGTTGAGAACTATAATTTTAAGGTTGGTAATCCTTGTGATCCAACGTATATTACTTCAAAGTCAATAATTTCGAGAATAAAGTCCTCCTATAAATAAAGCCCCTGATAGATGAGGACCTCAGCTGAAGTTTTTCTCTTTGTGCTTTAGAGAAAATGTTCAGCAATTCTGATATAGACTTACATATGTATATAGATTGGCAACTATAGGTATCTCGGTACGTTGATCTAAGCGGTATAAAATGATATAAAGAGTTGGGTTAGGTTGTAAGGCTGTTTCCGAAATGGAAACACACGTAGGCTTTAATTTGATTTTTAACTTCTATATGCGCTATTTCGCGACCCTGCTCAAAAAAGTGAGATCCAAGAAATCTCTTTCTTTCCCGCAAAGGCGGGACATTCCAGAAGAAAAGATGAGACAATTCCACCTCATCCTCCTCCATGCAGCTTCTACAGCTAGCGTCCGGTAAGATTTTTAACCTTACAGCGTGGATCCCAATGGGTTAATGGGCAGTAAGAACCCCTACTACTAAAGAGAGGTAAGGCTTACTGAGGACGAAAAGTTCGATCGACCTACCGCGGTTTACCTTAGTCCAGAAATAAAGAAAATAAAGAGTACACAGAATCTAAACAGATATGATAAAATGACCAGGGCAGTTCGTTCGATTAATTCACCCCAGAATTTGATTTTTTTTAGTTGATAGCGCAGTTGGTAGGTTTTGCTACTTCTGTTTGACACGAACTTTTGGAACAAACAAATGAGTAAAGAACCTACATAGAGCACTTGGCCCTAAATCATATTGCTATTCAAGATCCACAACAACAACTTGTGAACTTTCCTCAGATTATATAAAGAACTGTATATATCAACAATCATTAATCATTAAATACCGAAGTGTCTAGATCCCTAATTTGAAGACTCGAAATTTCGGCTTTAAAATATATTCAGATAAGTGAAGAATACCAATGATTTCACAGTGAAAGCATCGACTTATTTAAATATAGGTACTTAGTATCTGAAAGATTGCATTCAATTAAAATCAAAATTGCAGAAAAAATTAATTCCTGCTAAATCTGCGAGCTTGAAATTCTTAAATTAATTACGAGAAAACCAAACAATACTCTAACTGCAGAGATAACTCCGTGCCATTGTACGTTTTTGCTGACACGCACCAACCCTGACCTGGGCTGTGCGGTTGACGATGTGCTACGGGCAAATTTATTTTCATCCTTATGTGTGGGTGCATAAGCGTCACACAAGTCATGCGGTGATATTTGGCCAAAAGCCAAATGTGCAAGCCACAAGAACAGGAATAACAGCATGAAAAATAACAAACGAAACGAAGCCAAGTGAGACGAGAGTTTAAGTCAATAAGTCGTAATTTCCCGCAAAGCGAGTTTTTTTGTTTCTCCACAACAGAAATGAAATGTGCTAAACTTTATTTCTTTTTATATTTTTCCATTTTTCGCATTTTTTTCTGCCATTCTTTGCGCACGCATATACGTAAACAGATGCAGAGCGTAAATAGTATGAAATATGCATGACCATGGAGGTCAGTTGGGTCTGGTCGTCATGCCAGCGGGTTAAATACACATTTTCGGATTTTCGCAAAAAACAACAAAAATGCAAAAAAAGAAAAAAATACAATAAAGAAATAAAATAACAAAAACCACGTTGAAGCGGAAGTGAAATCTTGGAAAAAATGCGTTAATTCCAGTTGCATTGTCAGCTGTTTGTATGCAATTGGCGACAGGCAAATAGGCGAACGCACAACGAATCCAACATGTGGTGAGTAGAGCCAAAAAATTTATAACGAACGCCCACTTACACTTTTATACACAGGCATGTGTGTGTGTGTGTCTGTGTGCGAAACGTGACTTACCGGCAATCACTTTGGCGCTACCTATTTGGCAAAGCCATTTGCGTCAGCAACAAAGGCAATCAACCGGTTTGGCGAAGACGGCTAGCATGGCTTGACTTGACTCACATACACATAAACACATATAAACTTACAAAAGTATGGTATATATATAGATATATGCACATAAGCTGTTACATATTTATACTATTCAAGTCACTTAACGATTTTTGGTGAAATGCAAATTTTTTCAAAAATTTTGTCTCCAACTTTTATTTGCTTGCTTTGTTTATCTTTCGAACAGGTTTACTAATAAATGTCTTTATTATTTAAATTAACATTTTTTAATTGTCTCGCGTTTTTTCTTTCACTGCGAATACATTAATTTAAACGGTATCAGCCATTAGCCGGTTTTACTTTCATTTTCATTAACATTTTGGCCACTTCTAAGTCGTGCATATGTATATACGTAGCTGTGTATGTATGTATCTATAACTGTAAGCCAGTTTTGTATTTGTGATCTAACGAATAGCTTTGGATAAACAATAAAATCAAAAGTGGCCAAACTTTTTGGACAAATTGGTTTGAGAGTCTTCGCAATCGCTGCGGAAACCAGTTTAACTGCATCAAGCAGGAAGGCCCGCAGCAACGAAAATGTGCTACAGTGGGTAAAAATATATGAATTTACTAGTAATTATTAAAAATTTTTTCTATGGGGAACTCATCTATATATTTGTCTAAAAACTCAAATAATTCTGCGTTTTATAAGAATTCAATAAGAGTATAATATTAACGATGATTTTAAAATAAAAATTCCTCTCTCACGAATTAAAATAAAATAATCTTAAAAAAAGTATATTTAATAATCAGATTTTAGAAAAAATTTCCAGTAAACGTGATATGGATATTTATAATGGGCTTTTCAAAAGAGACGCTATAAAATTATACCGATAGAGATAGCAAACGACGCCATATTTTCCCCCGCTCTTTTGACACTTCTTTTCAGTAAGGTTTGCCATTTCATCACGGAACGATATATGATCCAACAGTGAGTCAAAATTATTAATATTTACTACCCAAATTCGGAGTCATCGGCCTCAACTTTAAAAGCGCTACGTCCAATTTATGGTCGCCATAATCGTCTTGTCAGATCAACAATTGTGCGTCTAGTGGAAAAATCTGAATCCACAGGCACAGCGCAAAATGTTCCCGCGTCGAGAATATTGCTACCGAAAAGATCTTGGCCTACATCCTTACAAAATCAAATAGACACAAGAACTGAAGCCGCTTGACCACCAGAATCGTCGTATATTCGTTAATTGGGATGGGCAACAACTTGAAAATTATGAAAATGGCTTCGTCAATAACGCATATTTTGCAGGTTTGCGTATTGGTCAGGCAGCAATCCGCACATACTCCTTGAGACGCCATTGCATCCCGAAAAGATTACGGTTTGGTGCGGTTTTGGGGCCGTCGGCGTCATTGGGCCGTACGTCTTGCGTGATCATCTAGACCGGCACGTTACTGTGAATGGGTATCGCTCAATGATAATCGAATATTTTTGGCACGAATTGGATGATATGGACTTTGACAATATGTGGTTCCTAAACAGGACGGCGCCACATTTCAGACAGCGAATGTCACAATCCATTTATTGAAAGCCAAGTTTTGTGAACGTATTATTTCACGAAATGACCCAGCCAATTTGGTGGCCACGCAAGAAGAAATCGAGCTCCATACATATTGGCAATACTTTTTTAGCGCTTTTATTGGAAAACCTTTTAGACTGGCAACTCTGGGTATATCAAAATATACAACGTGGAGTTGGGAGCTACAGAACTACTTAAATAGTAAAAGAAATCAACATATAGATAGTCGTTCGTTTGATTCACCTCCGAAAGTATCTCATAAATTACCAACAGCCGTAAGAGAATGAAGACCATTATACAAAGTATTGGTTTCCACTGCTATTTCAATATGACACGAAACTTTCGAGCAAAGAACTGTTTGAAGATGGTTGAAGGCGGTAATTCATTTAATATGATGAAAAATACTAATTTACTTAGACAGATCAATTGTTTGTGAATATGAAATTCCTAAAAATTCTAAAAAAAAGATGCGAATTGCCTTTAATGGCTAAAAATTTCAAACCCTGAAAGTACTCAAAAGTACCCAGTAAGTACTCAAAAAATATTAAAAATATCCTTTGTGGTTATTTCCCACTTTGTCAGGTTTCTTTTGTTTAGCAGTTTTATTTAACATCAGTTAATTTTATATAATGCGGCCCGTACACCCGAGAAAAATTAAAAAAAAATGCTTTTTATGTATATGATTCAATAAAATATATTTTCTACAGTAAAAAGTGGGTCAAGAGTTTATATTCAAGACCTTAAAAGTTTTAATAATATTGAAATAAAGAGCTGCCAGCAACATTGTAAATATAAATTGTGAAAAATCCAGAAATTGATGAGAGGAAAACCTTAAATTTTCAAATATTTAAAAACTACTAATGGAGATATAGGAAATCGTGTTATATGAAAGTTATAATTAACGGTGATTCGGCTGCATTAGTCATGCATAATCGGTGTACAAAGCACATTTATATTTTATATATTATTTTCATTTTCTTGTGGGCTTCTAATTGATCTAATTGATTAAAGATCATAAGTTAAATCAAAAGTTCAAGCGATACCAGTATCAAAGCATAATGTTTTATTATTTGCCTTCGAATATTTGCAAAAAAATATTAAATAATTCTTTACAGCTTACCTCCAAATGTATTATTTTTAAGTTTTTATGAAATTCTTTAATAATGCACGAGATAACACAAATTCAATTTTTATTTTTCACAGCACAAAAACTACAACATTAACACACTGTGCACCAAATATGTGCAGTTGTTGCAGCTTGCTTCTGCCGCGCTGTAGCGGGAAATTACTTCATTAGTTATTGTAGTTTTTATGCTTCAGCAATTACACGACGCTTAACGAAAACATTACTGTTTGTAAATATTAAAAAAAAAATACTCCACATACGCTTTAACTTTTTGTTGTTAATATGCCTTTACAACAATTTACACGCCTTTCTAAGGAACTTTCACGAACGCAACGCTAACACAGCAGCAGTAGCACAACACTTTAACGCACTACAACAACGCGCAAGCACCATCAAAGTTTATAACTTTATACAACAACAACACTAGGAATTCGCGTTACTTGCAGCACTTATTTCGAATATAATATTAGTAAAATATAATTTCTTTATTTATTATTTACACAAAAACACAACTTTCTTGTTAAGCACGCCGCTCTACGCACAGCTGTTCGCTCGTTTTAACTGTCAAAACGCGCTTTTGACACTTTGCAGGCAGCACTTTTTGACATTACATTTTGGGCCTGCACGGGCGCCTCTCCAAAACATGGTAACAGCACAACAACACAGCAGCAGCAGTCATGCGCAGTGAGGCGAAACCAGTTTGCAATGTGAGCTAACCGAAGAGCAAACACAGAAAACAGTAACAACAAAAAAGCGTTCACATAGTAAAAGTGCATTGAAGCGAGCGGGTGGTTGAATAACAATTGCACGCACACATATACACACACACACACAAGTGTTCGTCGTTGGGTCAGCGTTATCAGCAGCCTAAGCTTGAATTGCTCTGTGTGCGGGAGAGCGTTTGTGGAAGAGCGCGTGCATCTCGGAAATTCAACAACACTCTCTTTTGCTTATTACAGCCGCGCTCTTGCTCGCTCCACTTTACTATAAAAGCGTAAGCAACATGTGCTCCCCAGCAACAACTTCAAAATGTTGCGCAACATTTGAGTGTATACGGTGATGTTGCTGCGCTGTAAAGCTGCTGTTTATGGCGCTGGAAATGTAAAAACGAACGTAAATCATTGGTGATTTCGTTGCTAGGAGTGTATTTACACTGCTACTTATAATCATACAAGTTTTTTCCATCTTAAAGAAAATTTAATTCAATAAAATTTTACACAATTTTTGAATTTATCAAACATATTTTAAACTCCTTCCTATAATCTCTTCAACTTTTCATAGCTCAATCTCAGCATAAATAGTAGTGACAGCGCTGTCCTGACTTTTGCTCGACTAGATAATTAATTAGCTAGCAGCTCTGTAAGTTTGTAAATTTAATTAATGAATTGGTCACTTGACGTGGGTCAGTGGCGTGTTTTGTGGCAAATTTAATTCAAGACCTTAAAAATTTATATTTAATTTGCTTATACATACACACCAACATATTATCTTAAATATGATTGATTGTTTGGTAGATTTAATTAGTTGCGGCAATTTGGTTTGATTTAGAATAGTCAAGAGTTTTGTTAAACTTCAATTTTGTGGCCACAAAGTGCAACAGCTGAAGCCGGTTTTGTAAAATTTAGAAGCTGGCAGTTTGGGACTCTATTTTGAATGCTTAAAATATGTTGTCAGTTCTTTTTATAGTGATGCCTTAATTTGACTCCTTTGATAGAAATGTCTTAAAAATTTAGAATACTGTGCATGAGTAGATCTCTGGTGATAGAAAGAAATATGTATCATAAAATTTAAAATAATTTAGATTTGAAATTGTTTTTCAGACCTTGAGAAAAATCTTCTCTTATTCTTCTCTTATTCCTCATTTATCACAATCTTTCAGATTAAAGTTTCTGCTCCGCATTTTTTAACCAAAGAATCACAGCATCCCAAACAAGATAAATTTACTTTATTAAAAATTATTTTCAAAGTTGAACAAAAGTTCGAAGTCTCTCATTTTCAGAATCCGAAAATCTCGTTATCACATATAATATTATTTTTCATATGCATCATTTTGAAGCTTTATTTGCACTCTTTATGAAAGCTCCAACGAAAGCTCTGAATTTTTTAATCTCTGTACCTTAAAAAAAATGAATTTTTTTTATCAAAAACTTTTCAAAACCACTTTGTTCTAGCTGTTATAGCATTAAAAAAAAGTTCAAACGAAAGTTCGAAAAGCTCTCAATTTTAGCATCCAAAAATCTCAGTATCCCAAATAAAATGAATTTTCGTTATCAAAAGTATTTTCATCACTTTACATTGTAGCTTTCATCGCACTCTTTAAGAAAGCTCAAACGAAAGCTCTGAATTTTTTAACCCGTAAATCTCTGTATCTAAAATAAGATTATTTTTTTTTACCAAAAAAAAATGTCTCGAATGCATTATATTGTAGCTTTTATAACTTTTAAAGAGTTCAAATGAAAGCTCAAAATTTATTTGAATCCAAAAATCTCAGTATCCCAAATAAAATAATCTTTTATTAAAAAAATGTGCATTCATTCTTCTAAAGCTTTCATAGCAACATTTTAAAAAGCTCGATCGAAAGCTGAAAAAGCTCCGAATTTCAGAATTCGAAAATCGCGATATGCTTTCGACTCATGATCTGTTCCGGTTTCTCAGTTTTTTGGTGCTGAATGGAGGTAGCTTCTCAAGTATAGGGTGATTTTTTAAGAGCTTGATAACTTTTTAAAAAAAAAAAACGCATAAAATTTGCAAAATCTCATCGGTTCTTTATTTGAAACGTTAGATTGGTTCATGACATTTACTTTTTGAAGATAATTTCATTTAAATGTTGACCGCGGCTGCGTCTTAGGTGGTCCATTCGGAAAGTCCAATTTTGGGCAACTTTTTCGAGCATTTCGGCCGGAATAGCCCGAATTTCTTCGGAAATGTTGTCTTCCAAAGCTGGAATAGTTGCTGGCTTATTTCTGTAGACTTTAGACTTGACGTAGCCCCACAAAAAATAGTCTAAAGGCGTTAAATGGCATGATCTTGGTGGCCAACTTACGGGTCCATTTCTTGAGATGAATTGTTCTCCGAAGTTTTCCCTCAAAATGGCCATAGAATCGCGAGCTGTGTGGCATGTAGCGCCATCTTGTTGAAACCACATGTCAACCAAGTTCAGTTCTTCCATTTTTGGCAACAAAAAGTTTGTTAGCATCGAACGATAGCGATCGCCATTCACCGTAACGTTGCGTCCAACAGCATCTTTGAAAAAATACGGTCCAATGATTCCACCAGCGTACAAACCACACCAAACAGTGCATTTTTCGGGATGCATGGGCAGTTCTTGAACGGCTTCTGGTTGCTCTTCACCCCAAATGCGGCAATTTTGCTTATTTACGTAGCCATTCAACCAGAAATGAGCCTCATCGCATCTCATCTCATCTCATCGAACACATTTCGAACCGAACACTGATTTTGGTAATAAAATTCAATGATTTGCAAGCGTTGCTCGTTAGTAAGTCTATTCATGATGAAATGTCAAAGCATACTGAGCATCTTTCTCTTTGACACCATGTCTGAAATCCCACGTGATCTGTCAAATACTAATGCATGAAAATCCTAACCTCAAAAAAATCACCCGTTATATTCCCACCATTCCTAAGTAACTATTAAAAGCTTGCGAAATATATTGTCTACTATCCATCTTAAATGGTTCGTGATTATAGTTTATTTCATGAAATCTTATCCAATTTACATAATTAAGCTTCACGTTTATTATAACAATTTTTTTAACTTTCTACTTTTTGGAAGAAACTACAAAAATCTAAAATCAGTGGTGATCATATTAGACTTGCTTAAAATATAATTTTGATGATAACTGAAGAAGAAAAAAAAAATAAATTATTCACACATAAAGTTCTAAAGAACCATGTCTTCGTGTCTTTAGTTTAATAGAACTGTCACAAGATATAAAGAAATGAGAAACTGTCTGCTACTAAGCGTAAGGTGGAGTCAAATACCTCAAAGATGCACAGAAAGCAAAATAAAAATTCTACATTTAGTATAAAAAGGAAGAAGAACAAACATAGAATATATTACATTTTCACTTGCAGCATGAGATTGACTTAAATAACGGTTCACACAAAACAAGCGAAGCGACGCGATACAGACACCTCCTCAAACGCAAAACATTTGTGATTACATAGGTGTGTATATGAGTGTTTTACAACCAAATAATGGCGGATGATCTGCCAACTCAGACAACGTGTCATGGCTGATCCATTTGTGGCATCGCCTTCGCATACAGCTGACTGCCAAAAACCTCTGCACACACACACACAAACACACACATGTAAATAAATACTACTCCAGGATTTGTGTATATTTGCGCTTGTTTTGTTGGTTTTTGTGCTATTTTTTCCCTTCCGTTCTTGTTGCTCACATGTAAATGCATCGAAAACTATTCAAGTGCATAACCATTGCACGTACCGATTGCATCCGGTTATTTGCTGCGGAGTAGTTATTTCAGCGAAAAAATGCTGGATTCCTCTGCGGAAGTGACAAAATAAGCGAATTTTGAAGGTAAAATACATAGGAAAACGGTAAAAACAATATGGATTAGAAGGGTGAAGCATATGTGCGCGCCAGAGAGTGTGTGTGGTATATTCCAGGAAGGTTTTCATAGGTAGCACTTGCACAAATTTGCATTTAGATGGAAATTCGTTCGGCCAGCGCAACCCCATTGGAACAATAGCCGTGAGTGGAGTGATGCAGCGTGCAACACAACAGCTTGCAACAACAAAACCAACGAAAAATTGTGACAATAGCGAAAATATACGAGTTGAGGTAAGGGGTAAAGAGGGTGAAAGGGGAGCTCAGCGAAGTGCCGTGAGCTGCCCCCAAAATGCCACTTTTAGGCTTGTTTTTGTTGTTGCATGTTTTTTCGTGCTGTCGTTGCCACTATTACTAACACCAACTAGTTGTTGTTACGCAACAACAACAGCACCACGCGAGCGTTTTCGCACTTTCCGCTGAATGTGTGAAATATCTACACGAAATGGCATGTCAGCTGCAATGTTAAAAAGGTAGCAGCTAGCTAGCTGTCGGCACATGAGCATTGAAAAATGTGTATCTTTACGCACACATACACACATTTGAGTGGAAATGACACAGCGTCCCCAGCGCTAATAAAACAAATTGGTTCTTATGTTATATGTTGCTCGGTAGCGATACAAGTGTATTTAGTGCAATATATTGCGCAGGGAAATTTGAATTACGTATTTGACTGGTGACTAGGTCCGCTGTTTCATAAGTTCATTTTACTTATAAAAAATATATGTATAATATAAAAATAATGGCAACACTACTAAAATAAACTATGAAACTAAAATATTATTAAATATTTATAAAATAAATAATTTCAATGTTTTAATCTTTAAATTTAATAATTTCAAATTTTTCAACAGGTGGCAACACCAAATTCAAAAATTATTTTATTATTCAATTAAATAAATATTTCATAGTCAATAAATCGCTTGGAATGTAATTTAATACATTTTAAATTTAATAATTTCAACATGTTAATTAAAATTAAAAAATTATTTTATTATTTAATTAAATAAATATATTTTTTCATAAATTAAAAAAATTAAATGAAGGTGGCAACCCTTTTAAAATTTCATAGAATAAAATAACATACTATATCGTTTTTAATATACACACATAAGTTCAATAATAATATCTAAGTTATTTTTTTTAAATATATATATTTCCAAGAGGTGGCAACCTTTTTTTTAATACTCCATAAAAACAAATTTAATTAGTTTATTTTCATAAATTGTTAATTAATAAATATTACGTTTGTCTATAATAATACATATACGTGGCAACCCTTTTCCATAAGACCACTTGAGCTAAAAATATTTTAATTTTAATTAATCAATTTGAAAATTGAAATTCGAAAAAAATATTAAAATTTTTATTTAGAAATATATATTTTTAACAATGTGGCAGCATCTAAATTTATGTTTGCATTGAAGTTTGGAAAACAACAACCTTGAAGGATTTAACGACAGTTACAATATTTTTTTTTAACAAATATTTATTATTATATAAAATTTTGTTTTTTTTTTTCAGAATGTTGGCAACCCTAGTCATCCAAAATTTTAATAAAATAGAATATTTTACCGGCTAAATATTACAACTGCTTCTGACCATATAAGGAATACTGGTTCATACCCCAGCTTCATCATAAAATAACTCACGAGAGCCCTGAGAATGGAACCTTGAGAAAAGGTCTTGAATAGACTTTTTTCTTCAAGAAGCTTTTCGTTGTGATTCAAATCTCTATTATTTTGTTTTACATTTAAAATCCTATTAGCATGAAATAACCGGACTTTCTACGAAAACGAAACGATCAGTATATTAGGCTACCGATTATTTGAAATAATCGATTAATATTAATCGATTAATCGTAATTTTTTATCGAGTCGAAGCGTTATACTGCCCCTGAGTAGCACTTTTATAAGGAGGACTGCTATGCTGGCTCGGCATCAGCCCTTTAAAGAAAATATTTTCGAGATCAGAAGTGGGATCTCAGAGTATGTGACTACTACACAGTGGAGCACATTATCGATCAGATTTGATGATAATATACATATATAAAAAGTTATTTAAATATTTTTTCTAAGTCGACTTCTAACTTTAAGAGCCTTGTTGTGGTTCCATCCGCAAACATATAAGAATCCCGGAACCAATCTTCATTCTTAACACCACATCTACACCCAAGACTTTGCTGTTCTATGTGTGTGGGTCAATTCCTCCGTACTTTATCATCTCTCTAAATTGTGGCTGTCTCTCAGTTTGCAAGTGAAATATATGAAATTACACACACATCCCCTTTCGAATGCACACTTTCGTTTGGCGTATAAAACCTTTTCGCGTATTTCACCTCTTCGCCTAACCCTAATATTTCCTGCCGATAACCAAACAAGCGCACCGTATTTACCACCGCCGTCAAACAGTTGAAAGATATTGCACATAACTCCACTCCACAACCCTCGTGTGTGTGCGGCATAACCAATATTTACTTTTTATACAACAAAGGCAATGCCACAAACTACACATATACACATGAACTCCACTAAAACCACACACTCTTACCCACGAAGTACAACGGCGTGTTTCGTTGGTGTATGCGTGGCTTGTATGTATGGCTTGCAACAAGCAAATTTGATATCCTTTGGGAAATTTCATACCTTCTTCGCACGGAAATGGGAAATTTTATTTTCATTCATGCACTTTTTCCTTTTCCCCACTGGCTTTCGGCGTCATTGATATGGCATTTCCGTGCTAAAGCTCGCAGACATTGTGGCTGCACACGCTTCATGCTCTGAGCTGCTGATGTGTATTCGTGTGTGTGTTGGTGATGGTTTCCACTTCTCGGCGACTTCCTTTTTAGCCTTTCTATTACAGCCAATAAATCATATTTTCATATTATGCACAATTATGATTATGATAATGCAAAATGTGTGGTCGCAACGGACGACGTTGATGTCGGTGAGTAGACTCGCTGCTACAAGGTGTGTAATAGACGATTTGTTGTTGCTGTTGTTGTTGGTGATTGTGGTAAGGCTGTTGATCTTGAATCCCCAGTTGACTGCCAGTTAGCGCAAAGTAAATGGTATTTTTTTCAAAAAATTTTCTCAAGCGTAGCATGCTTTTAGGCGCTCACATAGTAGTTGAGTGGCTTCTCTGCCATTTTCTTGCATTTATTTTGGTTTTTTGCTTTCCGTGTCATCAATATTGTTGTCTTGACGACACATTAGCACATTGCTGTGCTTTAAAATGCTCACCAGCATTTGGGGCATGCCCGCAAATTGCTACAAGCGCGATTGTCATACGAATTCCGCCGGTGGCTGCCACCACCATAAATAGCGTAGGCATAAAAGCGGTCGGTCACACATTCACACATACGTGCGAAAAAGTGCGAAAGCAAAATGACCGTAATGCGCACCAGCAGCCCATTTTCAGTTCCATTTCCAATTTTTTTTTGTTTTTGCTGACACTCTCACCACTTTAACCTGAGCATTTCGTTTTGTGCTCCCACGGTCCGTTAGCACACACACCGATAAAAAGGAAGACCTTTAGCGACTAGGCCAACGTAAATGAGTGCTAAGAGCAATGCGGCAATGGCAGCTCTGTAAATTTATGATACTTTAAAGGCCACTAAAGTAATGCCAGCGGCAAAAAGGACACTCTCAATGGCGACGCTTGCATATAAATAAACGAAGGCGCGGGTTTGTTAGGTGTGTGGGTGTATGTGTGTTGGTGGGAAATGCAATGAAATGGAAAGTAGAAGCATTGTAAAGAAAGTAAGGGTACGAACAAATTTGCAAGACAACAATTACTGTTTGTCGATTTGTATGTTTGTATATTTTCTATTATATTTTCTTGTATCCTCGAATATATATGTATAAATAAGTAACTGTTTTCATATATACGCTTGAACCTTGCGCGTAAATAACAAGGTATCCACACATATCAAGGTCAAAAGCGCAACCCCACAAATAATGCGTAACAACAGACCCTAACTACAGGCACTCCCCCTCCCACTCTCACACAAACACACGAAGAATGCATAAAACACAGCGCAGAGAGCGTAGAAAATACAATGTAATAAAAGTGAAATGCGTAGATCGCATGGTAAATAAAGGTCATTACTTTGCGTTGCATAACGTTGCTGCTATAAAGTAATAAACTGCCAAAGTGTTTGATTTTGGTTTAATATTCATTGCGCTTTTATCAAAAAAAAAAAAATTATGAGCGTTTGAATGGCACTCAATTTGTTTGCGTTTCCTATGATTAAATGCTTGTCGATAAATAGCAATTTTTTCGAGCATCATTTTTTATTAATAAGCCATAATCAATTTTTTAGCGAAGTATTGGGGAGTCATGAACTGAATCTGTTAAACAAACAAAAAATTATTATATATAAAATGTATATAAAATGTAGAGAAATAGAGATACATGAGTAAAGTGTCCATTGGAAAGCTTCGAAATTAGCTCCCAAATACTGAATGAAGATTTTTTGTAGTTTAAGATTCACAAATTAAGATGGCAGGCATGTTTTTGAACCACGTTCAAGTTTTAAGTTATAAATATCCCTCATCATCGCGATATTACTCTCTAAGCATACCCTCTCTCATCGAGAAAACAGTCTGGAAAGTAAAAATATTTGTCAGAGCTGAAAGGTATACTTCATTTTTATTCATTCCATTTTTGCTGCCATGATTCTGAACCGACGACATTACTTGTTTTTCTAGCAATAGATGGATGAGAAAGTACTCTGTTGTTAGCAATCTTTATTTAAGAAGGTTATTCATTTGCTAATGTTTTCCAAAGGTATCCTATTTTCTTCCTTGATAAGATAAGGTAGCAGGTGGTTGGGCTTGCTCTATAATGAGTTAACCTAATATTAATCTTTGAATGTGACTTATGTATTTAACTGTGCTTGTGAAATATAAGAGCTATTTTAATATTATATATCAGTACCTAGAAAAGTTTTACCATCCCCTACAGTATTTCGGATTTAATTATTGTATTGTCTTCCAAAGTATTTTTAGAGCTTTCATAAAAGCTTCCACCCTACCAAGTACCTTCAGATACTTAAATTCTGGAAACAATTATTTCAAGTTTTCTCAAGCAAAAGCTAAAACCTCATTTAGTTGACGATTTGTTTTTAAAAATTGTCTCTGACCTCTAACTCTATTTTTGAACGACGAACATGTCAAGAGCTTTTAGAAATAGAATGAAACCTCTCGATAGTTAGATGATATATGTATATGTTAGATATATGTGTACGAGTCTGTAGTATCTTGGGAGAGTTTTGACAACAGCAAAAAAGCTTTCGAACATGTGAAAGCACTAGTTAGATGGTATGGTTATGAGAGTGATATATTTTCAGATTATTCGAAATAATAATTTTAATTTCTAGACATAAAGATATTACGAAACAATTCAAACTTTCTCGAGCAATTTTATATAGCTTAAAGCTCATTTAGTTCACGATTTGTTTTATTGCGACAAAAATGCATAGAGCTTTAAGAATTATGAAAGCTTTCGATAGTTAAATGATATATCAACGATTCTTCATTATCTTGAGGAGTGTTTTTACAACAGAATCAAAGATTTCGAACAGGTGAAATCACTAGTTAGTTAGTATGATTATAAGAGTGGTATATTTTTAGGAAAGACGAAACATATAATAATAATTCGATTTTATAGACATAAAGAACTTATGGTTAAAAGCTTTAACTGAAAAGCTCAAAAGCTCTAGTACAAATATCAGTGATTTTCAATCATATGCTTGTTTGGCTTCGAGAGCTTTTAGATTTAAAGTTCAAAAGTAGTTGAAGCTTTGTATAGAAAATTTTTAATCAACTGCCTATAGTTAAAATTAGATTAATGACGTTATTTTGGGAAGGGTGCGCCACAAAGATTATACTATAACGGGATAATCATATAATGAATATTTTTTTTTAAATTTCTAAAAAGCGATCTAAAACACAAGGAGTCTACAAATAAACTCAATTTCTTTTTTCAAGTTATTCACACCGTTTCCAATTTTCAACTTCCGCTTTCAGGGTGTAAGTATAATTTAATCCGCTTTAAATGATTAACACAGTCTAATACATTTTCAACTTGAGCACGCCATCACCACCACCCCCCACATCCAGCTATAATCCGCGTGAGCCACAATTTGTGTTTATTTTCAATTTGCGAATAAACGAAACCAAAATCCTGTCAAAGCAAAACAAGATGCTGCTGCTGCTTCGACGACGCACCATCGCGTGCTTACAAATCTAACAATTTTACTTTTCAAAAGCGTTTACACCCTCCTCCCACCGAGTCCGCACTTGCCGCAAGCGCCAACATACAAATAAATTGCGTTACTAAATAATGTCCTTCGAGATAATTTCACATCAGGTGAGCTGAATGGAGCTAGCTATGTGGAGGGGGCGTTGCGACGTTTCTTTAACGTCAACGAAAAACCACAACAAAAGGTGTAACAGTTATACGCTGTCAGTTGGATGTCCACCGCTTTTGGTTGTGTTAAATGCTTTTCACCTTTCAACGGGTATCTTTGCCACATTTTCACGCTGTCTTTGACTGGCTTTCTGCTAAGTATATATGTGTGTGTGACTCTGTAGAGTCTTTGAGTGTTTCTAAGTGTGTGCGATGGACTCTGAGAGTGTGTCTTTGTTTTGCAAAGGGCCCTTTGTGGTATGCAAAACCATTACGCTTTTAAAGTGTTTACTTTGTAAGCGACCACGCCTCTAAACTCCCACAATGAGCGTACACGTTTTTTCCGTTGACGGCTGATTTACAATGACAGCAAAATTAATGTTCTACTTTGTGCCAGCGTGCCGAGCGTTGTTAGTAGGCCTAATAATAAGCACTACTATGGCAATAGTGTCTGCCGTAGAGAGTCCACAGAGGCTTCTGATGTGTGCTTATATATGAAGCTGTAGAATCATCGCTGAGCAGGCGAGCATAATAACAAGCATTGCGACGTGCTCCGTACACGCCTTCGGCCGCACAAAGCGTTCTCCACTTACACGCTCGAAGCGTCCTCTACATGGAGGAGGGTGCCTCTTCCACCTCAACTCCTCTTCCTTCACTGCTCAAATATCCAATTCACCATCGCTTTGTTCAACTTCTCCGCAGGTTGTTTGTAGTGGTGCCACTTTCTTTGCTGTCCGTCCACCCATTTATCCCGCCCCGCCGGCTCTTGTGTTATCCGCACCACCCACCGCTCTCCGCAGTTATGTGCACTGAGAGAGTAATTCGTTGGTGCTGATGAAATAAGATTATTTATTACTGAATTTCCCGCTCCTTTTGCCGCCAACATACCCACATAGAGAGCTCACCCGCTCAAGTGCTCTTTTTAGCTCGTTTGTTCAGCTTTTCCGCTGTCTTTCGACCATCATAAATTGTTATTGGAGGCATTGTTGTCGCAAATAACGTAAATAACCATTTATCATATTGTAAAATTCCCATATAATATTACATATCCCTAACAAGCAGACACACACACCCGCGTGAGTAACTGCGTATTTATATGCATTTTAGCTCGCGCAAACATATTATTGATATCTTAGAATCCTCAGCATAAAATTTTCTTTTTTTAAAGGAAAATCTTGTAAGCCAGTTTGGCCGCATGCAGCTTAAGGCCTGTGTTGGCTGAGGCTTTGTGTGCGGCGTGTCCCATTTAAATTAATGATTGTTGATTTTCGATATCAAGTAATTTGACAAAGCTGGCTTGTAGCGGGCGGTGCTTGTTTTCTAATTTATGGCGATTTTGTAATTGCCAGCGCTTATATTGAGTTTACATACACTTACAAATAGATGAGCAGCTAGTTTAATAAATCAGTTGTTTAAGGAGAAATTTCTGAAATAATATCTGGGGAATTATTGAAGTCACATTTCTGATTATATTAAAAAATAATAATAATAATTTAAATCTGAAGCAGCCAAATTAATATCAACAAGTAGTGAATCCTTTAGTTCAGATGTTGTCGAATAATTAATTCTCTCGCTATTAGGTACTCAAGGACGAGAAAATATTTTCATGTGTTGTGGGAATAGAATTACTATTGGAATATCTTTTATGCAGTGATATGTGGTACAAACTAATCAAAGGTATGAAATCAGTATATAAATAGTGTACGGATTTTGACCGGAGTCTAATCCAATTTCATCACTTTACTGGAGAGAGAAAGCTCTGAGATGATTGCATTTTCTTTTGGTGTTAATCTAAAGTATGTTCGATAATAACCTTTGCGCACAAGCAACTTAATTTAATATAAGAATATAATTGAGAAACCAGTTTTTACCTTTCGCACTGCCGACTACTCGATTAACGATCAGCTATTATGTATTTTTCTTTTTGTTTTCTTAAGAAGTTGGTAAATTTCATTAGCTGATAGCAATCAGCTATAACCAAATTTACAACGTAAAACAAAAACCCGCAGAGTTGTATTTCAGTTTCAACTCGATTTTTATTCGATTAAAAATTAATATAGCAAAATACGACTTTTCTTTTATATGGTAAATCAAGCGATTTAATCGATCAAAGACTGATTAATTGATCAATTAACACCAGTGCGAAAAGGCTATAACATGTTTCAATCCATTTTTAATAAAACAACTTCTTCTTCTTCTTGACTGGCGTAGACACCGCGTAGACACAGCGTAGCCGCTGTCTTTTTATTCGCTGTCTATGTCGTCGAACAACACATACAGCTCATCATTACATCTTCTGCGGTATTCGCAGTTGCCAATGTTTAAGGGACCATAAAAATTTTATCCATTTTGGCACTAATGCACATTTTTATCAGGAAACAGTCTTCTGGATTCAAAACGTCGAGAGATAACTGAAGTTTTCTCAGACTTAAGAACTAAGTACTAATATTCGGTATCTGGAGGTGTTGTTATAGTCCGAGTTATGGATATATGGGAAATGTTACAACTTAAAGTCATTATTTGTGTTCTATTTAGAGTTACATAAGACATACAGTGTAAAGGCAGACAAGTTGATGCTGATATAACCACTCTCCAGATCATTACATTATTTTTATTAGCAAACAAATGGATCGATAGACATCCGGAGATAAATTCGGATTAGTTTTAAGTGTTCAAGACAACTGTTTGTTGAATAAGCGATATACTAATTTCTTACTCCATAAACTCATGGATGCAATAAAAGATTGAAATTCTTTGACGAGGAAGAAATCCAGCGGTACTTCGGAATTCTCAGTGTTTAATTATTCATTCCTAATATATACTTCTAAATATTTAGCAGAACTATTGAGGTTAGTTTTCATTGATTGTGAGACAATTGTTGAAAATTTCTATAACATAAGATCAGAGATATTCAATGATTCAAGCATATCCTATATATTTGTACTAATTTATCTATAAATTTGTCAAAAGTGCCTTTATTAAAAATATATTATTATTATTACTATTGTTGAAACGTTGAAATCTAACAAAGTAAAACCATTTCAATTGTTAAGTTTTGTTGTAATTTCTCTAATAGAAAACCTCTCAATGACGGCATATATTAAAATATATTAAAAATGACAATCGAGAAAGAATCTCAATTAAACAAATCGTTTTGCATTAAAAATAGATCATCGTAAAACCTACAGGTGTTATAAATGCATGGCGATAAGAATAGCGTTGCAATTTCGCTGTCATATAATGCACTAATTCATAAATTTCGCAATTCAAATGATTGCCAATGCATCGCGATATGCATTTATGTCAATAACAATAATAAATGCAGCAACACTCAACAAATTGAAATTAAACAATGGAATATATATTGAAGAGTATTGTAAATATAAATTAGAGACAATTCGAAGTGAACAGTACAACATATGGACTAGTTTCTGCGCAGTATAGGAGTAGTTACATGGTGAACGGGTTTTGAAGAAAGGTCATTAATGAAAATTAGAATCGATATTCGAACGAATTTTCTAAAATTGTATTTCATTTTATTTTATTAATTCAATAAAAATTGTGTCTAATCCGAAAAGTATTCCTTTGAGGCTAGTTTGTAACTAGAACACCACCGAAAATAACTAACTACTTGAATTCTAGTTTATAGAATATACTTCTTCTAAGGATTTTTATACTCTCGCAACAAAAGTTGCTAAAGAGAGTATTATAGTTTTGTCCACATAACGGTTGTTTGTAAGTCCTAAAACTAGACTAACTAGAACTAGAGTTAGATATAGGGTTATATATACCAAAGTGATCAAGGTGACGAGTAAAGTTTAAATCCGGATGTCTGTCTGTCCGTCCGTCCGTCTCTCCGTCCGTGCAAGCTGTAACTTGAGTAAAAATTGAGATAGCTTAGTGAAACTTGGAACACGTATTCCTTGGCACCATAAGAAGGTTAAGTTCGAAGATGGGCGGAATCGGACCACTGCCACGCCCACAAAATGGCGATAACCAAGAACACATAAACAGCTATAACTAAGCCAATAATATAAATGAAAATAAAATTTGGAACATAGGATCGCATTAGGGAGGGGCACATTTGAATGTAATTTTTTTGGAAAAGTGGGCGTGACCCCGCCCCCAAATAGGTTTTTTGTATATATCTTGCAAACCAATAAAGCTATATAAACCAAACTTTCTGCAGTCGTTTCTTTTAGCCGTTTCCTTATACAGTCCAAAAATGAAAGAAATCGGATAATAACCACGCCCACCTCCCATACAAAGGTTAGGTTGAAAATGACTAAAAGTGCTTTAACTCACTAACGAGAAACATCAGAAACACCAAATTTTACATAAGAAATGGCAGAAGGAAGCTGCACTGAGATTTTTTTACAAATTGGAAAATGGGCGTGGCGTCGCCCACTTATGGGTCAAAAACCATATCTCAAGAACTCGACAGATTTCAATGAAATTCGGTATATAACATTTTCTTGACATCCTGATGACACTGGTGGAATATGGGCGAAATCGGTTCACAACTACGCCTACTTCCCATATAACTCAATTTTGAATCCTTCTGATTCGTTCACTTTATAGTGTATACATAAGGAACCGATAAAGATAGCGAAATAAAACTTTACACAAATACCGTATTTGAGCTGTGACATCACTTGTGGAAAAATTGACAAAATCGAACCATGAGTTTTCAAGGCCCCTGATATCAATGATGAAGAACTCAGTGCCTAAGGGTAATTTTTCACCGAAATTATAGGTAAATCTCTAAATAAATTGCGAGAGTATAAAATGTTCGGTTGCACCCGAACTTAGCCTTTCCTTACTTGTTCTATATTACTGCCTTCACCAAAGACCTGATGACACCGTTTGCATTTTTCATTTGTATTATTCACAACCACCCTCGCGGATACATCACTGTGACTAAAGCGTGCTTCGACTATGTAGGGTAGCCGCCGCACTCTAATAAAATAGATCAATTTTGTATGCAGCGATAAGAGTTTGTTTCACTTTTTTGCCACAAACAATGACAAATGTGTGCTTTTTATGAATGAACAATAATATTTAAATAGATACCCGACTATGTACGAGTATAGAGGATACAGTTATTCGTAGTTGAATGGCAAATGGATTGGCACGTTTATCGATGGCAATTATAATAAGAGGTTTCAAATGATACGCATCTTGTTGTGTGCACTGAAATAAATTTCTTATGAACTAGTTATTACTTTCCTTCTTGGTGAAGGTTTTAACTGTGGGAGAACGAAAGAAAGGTGCTAGAAGGAAAGGAAAACCTGTGTGAGCACAGAAGGAAAGTGTAGTATATATAAAGGTTAAAGGCCATAGATCCCTCTTCGAGAATATTTGGAAACTCAGATCAATAGTATACGAAGATCAGGCCACCACAGAACACAGAGTACCCTGAAACAGAATGCGAACCCAAGTTGTATCATCTTTCTTCTAAGGTTTTATATAGAATTTATGTACATTGTAGACTACAAGAAACATAATATTTTCTGTAGTCGGAATATACCCGAAGATAGCTCCACTATAATTAAGAGGATTTGAAGAGAAGCTGTGTTCCTGATTTTGATTCTCTCTTTTTCTCTCCCTAAGGAGATCATTGGTTCAATTGAAAGATCTAAGGCCAGTAGCATGGGGTACTGCCTGAAATAATTTAACATTTTTCTCACAACTTTTAACTTTTTTATTGGACTCCAATATTTTAATTTTGGATTAATAATTTGTTTTCCTGAATTTCGAAAATCTCCTACCAGTTTCTCCCAGTGTTTCAATAATTTCCATTAATTAAAAAGAAATCGCCCATCAGTGCTGTTACTAATTACTGGTTTGGCACCCAGCTGTCATTTGAAGTCTACATTTAGGCGCATTAGTACGCACCTCCTACATAAAGTTAGCACTGCTCAAGAGAAGATGTCCGACTCAAATGGACAACCGGCGCCATTTTTGCACAATTTCAATACAATTTTCTATTTGTGCAAACTTTTCGGCATTTATCCATATGATTTTCAGAAATTCTATTATCAAGGCATACTGCAGGGCTCACGCCTGGGCAGCTGTGTGGTGATGACTGTAATGTGCGTCACATTTTTGCTCTTCAACTTGACGTTGTTTACATTCGGTGATGAAGAAGTGATTGCAAGGAATAGTAAGTACAAAAATTATATAGTTCAAGCACCTTCTCAAAATTTGTTTCTTACAGATCACCTCAGCGTCATCGTCACAATAGTGTTCACCTACATTACGCCTGCTACCATGTTCACGGATCAGATAACCGCTATGCGCAATCAAAAGCGGCTACCCGAACTCTTCGAACGCATCGACTATGTAGACGAGGATCTGCGGCAGTTGGGCATTTCGGTGGATAATAGACGTGTGCAGCGCGGCATTTGGCTGATGGTTGCGTTTACTTTCGGCTGCGAGTTCTTCATATTTGTCTCTTCAATCTATCTTTTGGTGGACGAATTGAAGTGGTCCACAGCGCTGTGGATCTTTACCTCGCTGCCAACACTCTACAACACAATGGATAAAATTTGGTTTCTGGGCATTTTGCTGGGGTTGCGAGATCGTTTTGATGCCATTAATGCAGAACTGGAAAAGATTGCGGAAGAGCTGGAGAAGCGGCAGAGGCAGCAGTTGAAGGGTCAGCAGTATCATGAGAGTGAATTGGTGCTGCAGACCTCGCTACCGCTGCGCACAGAGCAGATTGGGGGTATGTAACAAAATATCCGTTCGTCAGCAAAGAAAGAGTTTCTTAAAATATATTTTCCTTCTAAAGACATCAAGTTGGAGCGCTTGGTGCGTGATGCTTTTGGTGAACTCCTCCATAACCGCGAGCCAATCAAAAGCTGCATGCTTAGCATGAGCCATGAAAGCTCGTTGTACACGTTCAAAGCTTTACAGGAGCGTTTCATAAGCTTGTGTCAGCTGCACGACAGCACTTGTAGGATTGCCAAGTTACTCAACGAACTCTGGTCTTATCCGATACTAATACTGATGGCTTTCGGTTTTGTCATTGTTACCTCGCAGCTTTACTTTGTTTATTGCGCCACACAAAAAGACGTATGTAAAGATGATTTTCCTCTCATTAGAAAGTAATACCGACACTCTCTTCTGCAGCATGTTATCCCACTGGTTTTTCGTTCCGCCAAGAAGCGCACCATCTCGACCGTCTTTCTCGCCTACATCGGTGGGAAATGTGTGTCGCTGATGTTCTACAGCTGGAAGACGTCGCAGGCTTCGCGTCGTGCCGGTATCTGTCTGCATAAGTGTGGTGTGGCCGCCGACAGCAATGAGGTTTATGAAATTGTCAGTACTCTAATATTTCGTGATTTAAATTGTATTTCGCCTCTTCAGTAACAAGTCCTTTTGATTTCAGGTTAATCATTTGTCGTTGAAACTCTTGAATCACGCCATAAATTTCTCGGCATGCGGATTTTTTACACTGGACATGGGTACTTTATATGCGGTACGTGCCTCGAAGCGTTATTCTGTAATTGCTTCCTTATTTTCTAGTCGCTTTTATTGCCGTTACCGCGTGGCATGCGTGTGCCTGCTGAAAGCGTTATGTTTTTATGCGTTATTTTGTTATGTTTTATAGGTTTGTGGCGCAATAACCAGTTATCTGATCATACTCATACAATTCGATATGGCCGGGCAACAAGTGCGTATGTCTAAGGAGTTGGCTGCTGCCAATGAGACCACTGCCGTTTCGTTGTTGCCTATTGAAAATTACACCGTTATGCCATTGGAAACGACAACGCCATGGGAGTAGATATGAATTGTAAATGTAATGATTTTCATATGTGTATGTGTGTATGTTTATGATCTATAATTCTGATATTATGTGTAGCATTTTACGATAATTGCGTTATTAAATATTTTTGGGGTGATATTCATATATGTGATGTTTAAAAAATTCGTTTAAATGTTTGAAAGTGTACTCAAAGTTGTTATATATTTTATACTAGCTTAGCTTAAAATTTAAATTTAATTTCAATTATGAACTTCATTATATCAAAATTTCCAAACAGGTGGCAACCCTTCCCAGAAATTTTTTTGATAGTAAAAGTACTTGATTAAGTTTATCGACATACTTTAAGATTGAATTACCAAAATACATTTACTGAAATTAATTAATTTTTCAAACAGGTGGCAACCCTCTTAAAATGTATGTTCGTCAATAAGCTTCTTAAACTTAGTTAGTAATTCAGTTACACTTTTTTAACAAAAAAATCATGTATATAAAAAATATTTTGAAACAGGTGGCAACTCTCTTTTTTAAGATCAAAATCATTTATAAAAAAGATTGTTGGAGAAATTGGAATATTTTAACATCTTTACAGAGACATTATAGTTCACCAGAATAACCTTAAATCATTAGAGACCCGGCAAACTTTATTTTTTTACAAAAATCAACCGACAGTGGTTTTCCGATTTCCCTCTATTGCGATATACATACCTTTTTATCGGAATTTGTGGAAAGACGAAACGATTAAAATATAAAAAAAAGAAACATGTCAGTAGAGTTATTCTACTAAATGGCAGCTCTCTGAAGGTATTAAGATCGGACTCAATTCTTGTAAATGGAAAACAGAACTGATAAACCGATTTTCGAAGAAGAGGAAGATTTAGAAACATAATTATGTTTACAATAGTCTGATGGTTAAGCGATTGTATTTTGCGTGAGTGCAAATTTGGTGAGATATAAATTAGATATTCTCGTAAATCTTAATCCAAAATTCTTTGATCCAATGTTCCAGGAAATAGTTCACAAAAAAGTTGATTTTAACACTGTTTTTTCTTAACTGGAACTACGTCCGAAAGTTGTTATTTTTGTATTGTTAGTCTCCCTCGACTTTTCTTTCTACTCGGTTTCACTCATTCTTCGTCTTCTTCTTAGTACCTGTGGCTACTCGAGAAGCATAGCTCCACCCGGCGGTATTTTGGTACCGACCTTTCAAACTCACCTACTCAATTGACAACCTCACTCACGGTCCGGACTGGACTTGATGCCCTCAGCCTTCCTAGCCACCTTCCGCAAAGACCAGACGGTTTAACCTACTATGGCGCAGAGGATATGCTGAAGAATTATGAGCCAGAGTTTTATTTGTAGAACCACTCAGCTCCAACACTTGTATCCTTTACTACTATCTAAAATGTTTGGTTCAAACCCAGTGGAAAATATGTCTTCACGTGGCAAGAGAATCCATCAACATTTGCCATAAATTCCAGGGTAAGATAGTTTAAGTCAATAAAAATATTCAACTAGAGTCTGTGTTTAAAATCAAAACCTAGATCTTTGCAAAAGCTATCATACGATAAAATTTCGAGTTATGAAGCTTTTTATATGATAATAACCGCTTTTAATAATTTAATGGTAATTTTCCAAACTTCAATCCAGTGAAGATTATCAATTCATTAAAACAAATTCCGGGAAAGGTAAATTTTTTTTTAAACGTAAAACTTAAAGACTATCTTCAATGGACTACTAATATGAACTCAGGGGCAACTTAAAGGTTGTGGAAAGCAGTCTATATCAAGTTTGGATCATCCCTTTCATACATATATTAAAAATCCTACTTTTTCTTAAGAATAACGAAGAGAGAGTTCGAGATCGACTCTGTTAACCCGCTTTATTTGCGAGATTTAACTCCCTCTGACTTTTTTTCTCTATATTCAAATATCAACTCCAATGAACTCGCCATGACTAGATTGAAGCTAAAAATAACGGAATATTTTGTCGATCGAAGCCTATAGGTTAGTTTAGGTACGAAGGCTGTTTCCTTAAAAAGGGGAAACCCACTTAGACTAACAAGAGCAATCCTTTGTGATGCCATAAAATTCAACCCCCTCATTTATTTTATGAATCAACGAAGCGCCTAGAACCACAAATTTGCAGAGGTTTTTAACTTCTGTGTTCGCTAATTCCCGGGGGAGTGCCCAAAAAAAAGTGAGAACCAAGGATTTTTTGTCTAGATCTCGCAAAGGCGGAGCATTCCAAAAGGAAATGCTGGGAGGATTCTACCTCATCTTCTACTAAGCAGCTTCTGCAGCTAGCATCCGGTAATTAGTATATAAAAAAAAAACGAATTTAATTATAGATCATACTTTATTGACTCGAAAGAGCATATTTCTGATCTGATTATATGGATTAGTGTTGAAAAAAAATATAATAAAATGTTCTGTAGAAAGTGAAAAAAAAAATTAATACGCTAAAGTATATTTCAGAATTATACTTTAATACCTTAAACATTACTATGTAACTTTCCAGTGCTTTCCAAACTGTTGACAATTACAAGCGCCACTATTTAGCATACAACCAACTCAGCATTAAAGCGAATATAAATAATTTTCCACCAAATTTAGTACAACTACATATACAGCGTGAAATCATTTCGATAATTTATAGGTTATATGCTAATTTCGGTGGCGACTAGTTTGAGCGCGCGCACAGTACTTATGAAATTATTGCGGTACATTTAGATATTAATCAGCGCAGGCGAAGGCAAAGTGAATTTGTCAGTGCATAATTGTGTGTATGCGAGTGCGTGTGTGTATGCAGCAACTCATTAGTGGTTAATGTGTGTGCAACATATTTGTCAGCAAAATAAGCAGTAACCAGCACAAACACAAACACATACACTCAAACAAGCCATGCTTTTATTTACATGCCTTTGGGTGAGCGTGCGTGCACACAAATACACACCTCTAGCAAACGCTACAAACACATGTAAATGCGATTGGATTAGCAGTGAATTGCCGACCGCAACCCACCCAATGGCTTACAAACGCACACAAACAAGCAAATATTTGACGCTCTGTGTTTGAGCGCGTGTGTGTGTGTGTGTGTGTGTTTGCGCTAGGCTTGCTTAGTTGCTGAAGCGACGAGTGACGAGCGACACACTCGAATTGCATGCACCGCGGTCACATTACCGCTAGCTGCCAACCAATGTTGCCACACACACACACACACAGCCACTCTCTTGCACCGTTAGCAGCACAAGCCGAACTGACTGCTGACTGTGTTAGGCCGCAAATAGCAGTTGTCGCTGTTGACTGCCAGTTAGGCTACTGTCAAATACCGTTCTTTGACGGCTTGGCTGCCTTGACTGCCTTGACGATTTGACTGATTTCCAAGTGTGTAATTAATTAAATTTGCGCAGCGCACAATTGCCAATGCGAATGGCGAAATGCAAATGGATATTAATTAAAATGCCAATTAAAATTTTTTTACCAAAATATATATGTATATATATGTATACTCAAGGCCTGCCATTTTTATGGCTGCGCATTAACAAAGCACACGAACTATCGAGCGCTTGGCTGTGAGGCAACTGGCAACGCTACTCAACGCTACTCAACGCCTAAGCGTATGCAAGTCTCGTGTCGGAGCAAAGGCGCGCGGCTAACAAAAAATGCTAATTACACAGGCAATCATCATCACCAACAGCGCCAACAACACTGCCAACAGCACAACCAAAAAAAAACAACAACAGTAATAGTAACAACAACAACAACAACAACAAAAAGATTTGCTTTGGCTGCCAACATCATTAGCCCACTGCGGTGTTAGTGCGGTATTTGGGGCATGAGCGAGTGGCTGCTGCAGCGGTGACAAAAGACGCGGCGCGGCGGCTGTTGCACGTAGCGCCTGCCACAGGCAGTCCGCAGGCTGCTGGCTCAGCGGCAAATGCAAGTTACCGTGAAATATTCTATGGCTTTGGCATTGATGGCTTCTACTGCTGCTGTTGGTGGCAGCGACGACGGATGCAGCTTGCAAGGCTGCCTCTGCTATGGCTGCTGCAACTGACTGCCTGCCACCTCGCTTACCACTGGCTGCTCATGTTGCCAGCATGCAACCAATCATTTGCCATTTGCAGGCAGCATATAAAAATTGCAAGTTTTTGCTGCCGCGCTCATTTGAATGCGCCTTTTGTTTTGTTGTGCTTTTAAGTAGCGCGCGCACTCGCACATAGTTTTGCCACAATCACAAAAAAAAAATCCGCAAAAATTTACATAAAAAGCGCGAACGCCTAAAAATATGCTAAAAACAACTGCAGCGGGTGGAAATATGCTTGAATGAGTGTTGAAAAGAATTGGCGGTCGAGTGAATTGCCTGCGGCTCAGGCTTTTGAAAATGTCGGGCCTACAATAAAACATAGCATGAAATAAGTAAATAAAATATATAAAGCAGCCGTGGAAAAACATTAAAAATTTTAGTGCTGTGGTTGGCCGTAAGCGCATAGCAATTTGTAGGTGGCGAGTGATTGCAGTGTTGCATTTGAAAATTTGGAAAAAAAATACATGAAATGCTTAAATTTTGCTTTAAAATATTATTATTTGTCAAACTAGCTTGTCCGCGCCTAAGAGTATTCCTTTAAAAAGTAAAAAAATATATTCAGATCCCAATCGAAATCTGTTGTCGCTCTGAGAGTCTCAAAAAACAATGTCACCTTCGTATAATCGTATAACATGAGTTTTTTTTTTCATATATCGCGATCTACTGACTTGGAACCCCTTATACAATAAAAGACTCACCCGTAATCAAATTACCAATGCTTATTTTAATATTAGATAGTCTTTTTGTCTTTTGAATTTCGCGGATATGTATAAAGCGCTACAGAGCTCGTATCTGGTAATACTAAACATTTGGAAGGTCTTGACATAACCTACAAAACGACGCTATGATTGGATATTGTGTTATAGACGTGTAAACACTAACGGTGAAATTCGCGTTTTTTTAGTTTTCCTTGGTTAAAGGCAAATCTGCTAAAAAAAACGTTCTGTGAGATTAATAGTGTTTTGGGGGATGATACTCTTTAACTTCGAACTGCGGAGGAATGGTTTCGACGATTCAGAGCGGGTGAAAACGACACCATGGATAAGCGATAAGCCAGCCGGCGGAAGATCTGTTGACGACGAATACCGATCAAATCATGGAAAACATCGAGTTAGACCGGCATGTGGCATCTCGTGACATCGCCCAGGAGATGGGAGTTAGTCACCAAACCATTTTAAACCATCTGCAGAAAGCTGGATACTCAAAAAAGATTGATGTTTGGGTGCTGTATGATTTGACGCCTACGATATGCTGCTGAAACGGAACGAACTCAACCAATTTTTGAAACGGATGGTGAATGGCGACGAAAAATGAATCACATACAATATCAAGCAAAAATGGTCGTGGTCGAAGGCCGGTGAATCGTCCCAAATAGTGGCCAAGCCGGAATCGACGGCCAGGAAGGTTTAGCTGTGTGTTTGATGGGATTGGAAGGGAATCATCCACTATGAACTGCTCCCATATGGCCAGACGCTTAATTCTACCATCTACTGCGAACAACTGGACCGCTTGAAGCAGGCGATCGACCAGAAGCGTCCAGAATTGACCAACAGGAAGGGTGTAGTGTTCCACCAGGACAACGCCAGACCATACAGTGCGTTGATGACTCGTCAGGAGCTACGGGAGCTCGGATGGGAGGTTTTATCGCATACACCATATAGCCCGCGCATAGCGCCAAGTGATTACCACCTGTTCCTGTTCATGGCGAACGCTCTTCGCAAAGATTTTTCATTACCAGATCGTTGTAACCAGTTAGATTCGAAACTAATTTGAAATATTATATATTTCTAACATTTTGAAATACATTTCTAAAACGAACTCACATATGGCCAACTCTTCCTTCGTTCCGATTGTAACCCTAATCTATAATCATCCCGATATCTCGAAGAGGGATCGTTCTATATTAAAAGGTTTGAAGGAATTTCTAAGGAACTCCGGGTGCTGCTACTCTCAATGGTAACAAAATTATGACTTCTGTCAGACTTCGTAACCGGAATCACTATCACTTGAACTTCATAATTCGAAGAGTTGAATATATGTATGTACCATTGGCTCAAGAATACATTAAACCATTCCAAAGAATCCTGACTCAGCTAAACCATGCAGTTTGGGGTTACCTCAACAAATAAAATGTCCCGAATGTAATTGCACAACCCCAACTGGTCTTTTTTAGTCTCCAAACACTTGGTACTTTGTTATCTAGTAAGCTCTTGCTCCTCATATATCTCTATATTATTCTCCAAAATCCAAGCAACCCGCAGCAAGAAATTTATTTCGATTCATTTTCTAACATTTCCTTATTACTAACACTTTTGTGTCAAAAAATTTTTATTTCTACTAAATCTCTGGTAACAATACTAAGCAGCATGCTTAGAGTAAAAATCTTATAAATATTATTTTATATCATGCGATAATTTTTTTATTGCATGCGATAAATTTAATCATGTGTTCATTTCAATACTAAAAACCAATAAATATTTTTATGACTTAAAACTAATATGTAAACTATTGAGTGGTTATTTTTTATAACATTTTTATATTTCTTTTATGGCGTGAAATTTATGCATTTTAGCTTTAACAAACAATTTATTAGACCATTTTATATACATCTACTATTACAAAGCGAGACATTAAGTGCCGTTTTAACTGCGTTGGAAATAAAACAATAAAAATATTTGTTAGACTAAGGACAAGAAGCGCAGAATGGCTGCTGCGGTTTAGTAAAAAAAAAATATTAAAAAATATAAAAAATTATTAAAATTTAAATCATGTCTCTTCATCTCTCAGCATATTTCTAACGCTTTTATGGTTGTTCGGACCACAAAGTTGCACCTGAAATGGTACAAATATTTATAAAGTCGAATCAGCAGACAATTTGTATAGAGTGGTCTGTCTACAGCACTACCGTTCAGAATTTATATACCATTTATGTCCACTATAAGCTTTTTTCATCAGCTCTCCTTCAAGACTCGAATTTAAATTTTACAAAAATGCTTACCATCTTCCTGAAGAATCATCAAAAATACAAATATGCCACGTTCAAGGCAATATTTACCCGCAATGCCAACTTTATTGTAACTTAAATATGAAAATCTGTAAATCCGATTGCCAGTCTGCCAGTTTTACTGCGCTTATCCACCAATTAAATGCGTCGTCTTTTTACTTTTCGCCCAATACTTACTTCCTTACTGCCACTTTCATTACACCTTTGGCAGAGTATAATTCGGTGTAGGGCAATGAAGAATGAATTGCCAGCCGTTTTATTGACCTCCCGCACACAATAATAAACCGGCTAACGAACACGAACGGCACACACGAACTCGCTTAAAAATTTCAGCAAACACACACACACATAACATGCATGTGGACCCCCACGCATTGCGATGCTTGGACGCTGCGGCTTTTAAACATTTGCCACAGATTTTTTCCCCGCCCCCACCGTAGCTCATACTGGTGGCATACACTTTACTCTTGTTGTTGTCGTTGATGTGCTTTTTGTTATTTTTTCGTTTTTTTTTCCTTTTTTTTTTGCATTTTTGCCGTCACTGTTATTGTCTTGTTACGCGTATTTGCCATTTTAAGCATTCGCCTGAGGCAGTCCATGCACCAGCAGTGGAAGTCACAGTGGCAGTGGCAGAAGGCAGCGACAGCGACATCCAGAATGCGTCGCTGGCAATGGCAGTGACAGTGTTGTAAAAGTCTTTAACGAGCGAGCACTTAATTTTTCTGAGTCTCCCACGCACCCCTCCTCGCCCTCCGACACATATAACTCGCCCGTTATAGTGCTCCACCACCGCAGTCGGCTGTGCCTGCGGCAAGATCACCGAAGCGCGCCGTACAACACACACACTCTTAACTTTACCTACCATTCTCCCCTCATTCCTCCCCACTGCCCTCTTCATGCTCCATGCGTTTTTCGTTTATTTTCTTTAAAATTCGTTTTTATAGTTTTTTATGCGCTTTTGACTTAAAAATTATTGCGCGACTTTAATGTGCTGAGATTTTACGCAGGAAAAATGCCATAATTAAAGCAATTGTTGTAGTTGTACGTAGTGTAGAGTTAAGTGTGGCGCAAGCGTTGCATAGTAAAATTTTAAGGGAAGTAGTGAGTGATGTTTATGTCTTCTGGTTTGACTTTAAGAAAGTTAATGTCGCTTCTTTTTTATCAGCTTAAAGGAGCAGCATAAAATTGTAGTAACTTTTTTGTGATGGCAGCCAGTGCATTACTTGAATTGTTCTGATAGAAATTGGCTGAATTTTCAGTGAAATTATTATATTATTATTGGCATATAATCGCATTATTGGAAATATTAAATTTTACAGACCGTTAATTTAGAAATCAAACTAAGTTTATGGAAAGTTTACTCGCAAAATTATTTTTTTTAGAAAAAAAATTCACAAAAAAATTAAAAAAAAAACAAGTAAGGAAGGGCTAAGTTCGGGTGTAACCGAACATTTTGTACTCTCGCAATTTATTTATTTAACTTTATTTATATTAATAATACACAACTTGACTCACATATTCCTCATATATATTGTATAAAGTCCATTGAAAGTTGGAAACCATAATATTAGGTTAGAAGTACCGAGGTCCTCATGTTCGATATATGGGGCCTTGACAACCTATGGTCCGATTTCGGTGATTTTTAGAATGGGGCTGCCACACTATAAACGTAGTATTTGTGGAAAGTTCTGCACCGATATCTTCACTAGTACTTATTTTATATATTGTAAAGTAAACGATTCAGATCGTATTAAAATTCTAGTATATAGGAAGTAGGCGTGGTTGTGAAGCGATTTGGCCTATTTTTAAAAACATATCATTGGGATGTAAAGAAACTATTACAAACCAAGTTTCATTGAAATCGGTCGAGTAGTTTCTGAGATATGGTTTTTAACCCATAAGTGGGCGACGCCACGCCCATTTTCCATTTTGTAAAAAACTCTGAGTGCAGCTTTCATATGCCATTTCTTATGTGAAATTTAGTGTTTCTGACGTTTTTCGTTAATGAGTTAACCCACTTAATTTTCAACCTAACTTTTCAACCTAACTTTTGTATGGGAGGTGGGCGTGGTTATTATCCGATTTCTTTCATTTTTGGACTGTATTAAGAAAAGTCTAAAAAAGCCGACTGCAGAAAGTTAGGTTTATATAGCTCTATTGGTTTGCGAGATATGTACAAAAAACTTAGTAGGGGGCGGGGCCACACCCACTTCCCCAAAAAAATTACATCAAAATATGCCCCTTCATAGCGCGATCCTTCATACCAAATTTAATTTCCATAGCTTTATTTATGGCTTAGTTATGACACTTTATGTGTTTTCGGTTTTCGCCATTTTGTGGGCGTGGCAGTGGTCCGATTTTGCTCATTTTTGAAAACAACCCTCCTTCGGTGCCAAGAAATAAGTGTGCCAAGTTTCATCAAGATATCTTAATTTTTACTCAAGTTACAACTTGCACAGACGGACAGACAGACATTCGGATTTGAACTCCACTCTTCACCCTGATCACTTTGGTATATATAACCCTATTTCTAACTCGTTTAGTTTTGGGTATTACAAACAACCGTTATGTGAACAAAACTATAATACTCTCTTTAGCAGCATTTGTTGCGAGAGTATACAAATTTATAAATTATTGAAAAATTTCTATAACCTCTATATTAGTTTCGGAAACACTTTTTACAGAATTCATATCAATTCCTGAGTCTCTGCTTAATTTTACACTATTCTGTTGTAAAATTTTCCGCATTATTCCAACAGAGACCACCGCAAAGCAGTGTTTGATTGCGTTTAACTGCAATCTGAATAAATTTCTGAGTCGTTTCGTGACCGTTGACGAAATATAGATCCACTAGTAAATACCAGAGATGAAGGAACAATCGAAAAAATGGATTTTACTCAACAAACCTGATCATAAAAAAGGAGTAGCTGGACCTATTGGTCGAAAAAGTGATAACCACTAGGGTTTCAGAAGATATAATAACGACTTGGAGAAGAGTTAATCGATCACAGAACTCTACTATGTCAAATAAGTATCCGGAAATTCTAATTTTAAATTTTGCCGTTGAGAATATTTCGAAATTTTTTTCCCAGGTCAGTCACTGTTTTGTCAATTTTTATTGCTATGTGTCATTTAATTTGTTTACGACGTCATTAGGAACAAGTCAACCATTTGTATGCGTTACGATTTTTATATGCCCCTCTTTGAACGATTTATACCAATCGAGTTGTCGACATGGTTGAATCACCCAATGATTTTTTCCACATTTCCAACGTTTTGGCACAAGAAATTCCGTTTGAAACACGAATTTCACACAAACTCTTTGTTCAATATTTTTATCCATTTTAAATGAGAATTTCCGGGTACTTATTTTCAGAATGTATTCACTCTATCCAACACCGAACGTCTACAAAGAACCTTTTTCTACTATGACAACGGACTGGCTCACACTTCCGTCAGCGGTCCCATATTGGTCGAATTATGCTATTAACTCCTCGCCATCTACTATTTCTGAATTTCAGATCATACTTCTAAGATTTCTTTAGTTTTAGATTTAAAAAAAAGTAAAACTCTTTTCCTTTCCAATAATTATTTCTGGACTTACAGTAGCTATAAAAATAGAACGTTCCATTATCAACCATCTTGAAATCTGTCTTGCCTTAGCTTTGAATATCGGTGAGCTCTGTTTTATAAAATACGAAAGGCCATTGCCTATAAGTCCAGAACTCATACAATGTAATAGCCTTTACGCACAGCCTAATAAATTAAGTACATCAAGATTATAATCGAGAAACCAGTTTCGCACAGCCGGCTACTCGATTAACGATCAGCTGTTATGCATTTTCATTTTGCCTTTTTATAGCGTTTTTAGACAGGAGCTAATGATCAATTAACCGGTCTCTGCTCAATTAAAACGCTGATTTAGATCGATTTAACATACAAAATAAGATCCACATTTAGTACTGATTCAATTTTAATCGACTTGAAAATGAAATGCTAGTCTGCGAGAAAGACGCACGATATACGTTCTTTGTCATTATCAGCTGCTGAAACTTACCAACTTAACAACTGATCGGTTATCGAGTAGCCGGCAGTATAAAAGGCAAAAAAAAAAGGTTACTCAATAAAAATTTTAATTGATCAATTAATTTGGCTATCTAAAAATACTATTAAGAAGTTGGAAAGTTTCATCAGCTGATTGCTATTTTATCAATAACCACAACCAAATTACAGCGTGGGCAACAAGTCGATTTGTATTCGATTAAGACTTAATGTAGCAAACACCGTTCAATTGTTCAATTAACTTCTGTGCGAAAAGGCCATGTTTGGAGTTCCGAAAAAATTAAATAACTGAGCTATAAATACTGCACATATATCGATCCATATCATAAATAGCTCTTCTCTTCTCCTTATGTGAAGGTAAAGCTTAGTTATCTTAATTTTTCTGAGATATTTTTTATAACTTTTCGAGGAGAAATCTTCTACGAAAGAAAATGGAACATAATTGAGACGAAATCCTTCAACCTATGCTAAGAGATTATACAGAAAGCGGACGAAAATTGGCAACAGTGGACGGAATCTAAAACAATTCTAGACTAGTTCATTTCAGAGCCGAGGAAATTTTCTGGAAGTGAGCGAATCTCGTACTTTACACAATAATGTTATGCGTTCATGATTTTGCTATAGTTTACTTGCAGGAAATACAATAAAATATGTAGACCTACATATGTAAATAAGTACGAAGACAAATTCACACAAATACTACAACATATGACCAAGAGATGCATGTGGCACCAGAGAGGTGCAGCTGAAGTGCGCACCAACCGGTGTACGCCAGTATGAGCAAATAATTTTTGGGGTCGCTTGCCTTGAGTAGTAAATATTTGCAATACAACGAGAGCAACAAACAACAACAACAACGACACAAACAAATAGTCGCAGAGCCGAATATAATGCCGCAATGACTTGATGCATTCTCGACATACGCATGAGTGAGCGGCTGAATGAGTGAGCCAGTGAATGTGCATGGCTGAGTGAGTTTTGGAGTGCAGCAAGCGGCCAGGCCAGTGCAGGCGACCTTGTCCTTATGCCAAAGCGGCGTACAACTCCGACTACATTTAGCATGTTGCACGGCACTGATGACTGACATGGCACAACACAGCATAGCGGAGCACTGCATTGGTTGCTTGGTTTGCTGATGATGTTGCAGCTATGGAATTGAAAGCATGCAGAAGTGGTTTTACGCAAAGCTGAGGCAAATGCAAATAAAAAATGCAACAGTGGAATGTTTAAAATTGTAGCAAATAAAGCCAAATAAATGGAGAATGAGAGTGAGGTAACAAGAAAGAAAGAATTGCATATGTGCTGCTATGGTGTGCAACAACTCTTAAAAATTCAACGAATTTTGCGGTGCTTATCACGCGTGCCACTGTGAGTGCGTGTGTATGTGTGTGTGTGCGTGCAGTTATACCCTTTTTAAAGTGGCTTACAACGGCGTCAGGGCCGCAGAGTCAAGTAAACCCCACACCACTTTTGGTATGCAAACACAAAAAGCAAGGCTTATATATATATTCGGGAGTGTGTGTGTCTGTAGACACTTGTAGTTGTGTGAAATCCAAGTTGGCAATGCCGGCGCGCGTTAGTGCAGCAGCATTTGAGTATTTCATGCTCAAAGTAAGTTCAAGTGTTTGTTTCAGTTTTGCCGTGTTCATTTTGTTGTTTTTCTTGTTTTTGTTTTTCATTTTTCTGAATGAATTTGCAACTTGTATGCCAAAAAGGAAAAACGCTTGCGTATGTTGGTAAATAACAATTTCATTGTTAGCACGCATTTGCCTGTGCCTTCAAATGAGTGTGTGCTCAAATCAAATATACATACTTATATGTAGTCATGTATAAATGCATGTATGTGTGTGTGTAGAAGCTTTGCTAGATTTGCCAAAATATTTGTTTGTGAGTCTGTGGAGAAAATCGAATTGGAATTGGAAGGAAATCAAAATATTTTTGGTATTTTTGCATAAAACATTAAGCCACACCAAACTCACATATGGAAAAATAATAAAAAAAGATGTTTCCCTATCATAGAAGTCTGTAGAATATTTAAATAAATTTAAAAAATTTAGTATAGTTTTTAAAAATTATATTTTTTAATATTTTGAGAGGTCTTAATTACACTTTCGACTTAATATTTTATGCTTTAAAAAATATATTTTAAACGCATTTTAAAACAAATAAGGAAAGGTTAAGTTCGGGCGGTACCGAACATTTTATACTCTCGCAATTTATTGCTATATTTTTATTAAGATATCACACAATTTGACCATATAGTCGACATAAAGTCCAATAGAAAAACGAAAATCATCACATATATTGTATAAGAGGGCTGAGGTAATTCCTGAACCGATTTCACTCATTTTCAACGCCAACATACATTATATCTAAGATTATATACTCACTTAATTTGGCTAAGCTATTTCACATATTAACCGATTAATAAGATATTAATCCCATCGTATTTTTGAAAAACCTTTAATTAAGTATATGAGAGCTAGCTGAAGTTTGAACCCATTTTAACTATTTCAAGTACAGAGACAGACTATTAGAAGAAAAATATTTCCTCTGAAATAAATTGAGATATCTGAGAGATTTACCGATATTTTCGGTGAAAAATTAACCTAAGACACTGAGTTCTCCATATTCGATATTCGGGGCATTGAAAATTTATAGTCCGATTTCGACATTTTTTCACAAGTGAAGCCACAGATGCTATACAGTATTTGTGTAAAGTTTTATTCCGCTATCTTCATTGTGCCTTATGTATATAACGGGTGATTTTTTTGAGGTTAGGATTTTCATGCATTAGTATTTGACAGATCACGTGGGATTTCAGACATGGTGTCAAAGAGAAAGATGCTCAGTATGCTTTGACATTTCATCATGAATAGACTTACTAACGAGCAACGCTTGCAAATCATTGAATTTTATTACCAAAATCAGTGTTCGGTTCGAAATGTGTTTCGCGCTTTACGTCCGATTTATGGTCTTATGATTTCTGGTTGAATGGCTACGTAAATAAGCAAAATTGCCGCATTTGGGGTGAAGAGCAACCAGAAGCCGTTCAAGAACTGCCCATGCATCCCGAAAAATGCACTGTTTGGTGTGGTTTGTACGCTGGTGGAATCATTGGACCGTATTTTTTCAAAGATGCTGTTGGACGCAACGTTACGGTGAATGGCGATCGCTATCGTTCGATGCTAACAAACTTTTTGTTGCCAAAAATGGAAGAACTGAACTTGGTTGACATGTGGTTTCAACAAGATGGCGCTACATGCCACACAGCTCGCGATTCTATGGCCATTTTGAGGGAAAACTTCGGAGAACAATTCATCTCAAGAAATGGACCCGTAAGTTGGCCACCAAGATCATGCGATTTAACGCCTTTAGACTATTTTTTGTGGGGCTACGTCAAGTCTAAAGTCTACAGAAATAAGCCAGCAACTATTCCAGCTTTGGAAGACAACATTTCCGAAGAAATTCGGGCTATTCCGGCCGAAATGCTCGAAAAAGTTGCCCAAAATTGGACTTTCCGAATGGACCACCTAAGACGCAGCCGCGGTCAACATTTAAATGAAATTATCTTCAAAAAGTAAATGTCATGAACCAATCTAACGTTTCAAATAAAGAACCGATGAGATTTTGCAAATTTTATGCGTTTTTTTTTTTAAAAAAGTTATCAAGCTCTTAAAAAATCACCCTTTATTATAAAGTGAAGGAATAAGATGGAATTCAATATTGAGATATATGGGAAGTTGTCGTGGTTGTGAACCGATTTCATCCATTTTCCACACCTGTCATCAGGGTGTCAAGAAAATATTATATACCAAATTTCATTGAGATCGGTCGAGTAGTTCCTGTGATATGGTTTTTGACCCATAAATGGGCGATGCCACGCCCATTTTCCATTTTGTAAAAAAAGCTGAGTGCAGCTTCATTCTCTAAAATTTAGTTTTTCTGATGTTTTTCGTTAGTGAGTTAACGCACTTTTAGTACTTTTCAACCTAACCTTTGTAAGGGAGGTGGGTGGGGTTACTATCCGATTTCAACTATTTTCATGGTGTGTGGTGGGGTACTTAAGAGAACCGACTACAGAAAGTTTGGTTTATATAGCTTTATTGGTTTGCGAGATATATACAAACCACCAATTTTGGGGGCGGGGCCACGCCTTTATGACACTTTATGTGCTTTCGAACTCTCGAAGTCTTAACAAGAATGAGTTCTTGACATGCTGAGTAAGCTCAAGTTTGATAAAGTGCTTTGCTATAGGAGTAAGTACATTCTCAAGGACGCTACACTCCGGAGAAATAAATTTACTACTCCCTTATGGATAGATCTTCTGCTTGGTAGGCGAAGTAGTACTGAAAGCTGGTTGAAGTTAGTACCTGAAATTAATGTTGGTTCCAGCGCCTTGAAAAGAAAATATTTATGAATTGAATGAACTCTGCTATATTTCGATTGTAAATTAACATTCAGAAGGAATATGTTGAAAAAGAAAAGTATAATTCAGTATAATTCTCGTTTTCAAAAAATCGATTTAATTAATTTCGAACCCACAGCTATTCAAGAATGATCCTTTAAAATTTCGAGTGAAATTTTCAAAAACTCTTGTAGATATAGCCTATTGAAGATTGAACCTAGGTAGTTTTTATACCCAAGAATTTGCTTCTCAAAACTTTAAACGCGTTTTTCTCGAAACAGTGCTTTTACGGCTGGGGCATGAGGTTACTCAAAACCTATTAATCCAATCGGTTCCAAATTTTAATACGTTATTCTTTACATATATAGCTATGGTATGAACTAGGATAAATCATATAGGTGAAGATATTCTTTACTTTTCAATTTGTTTTGCGGCTAAAAAAAAGGCGATTTTCAAAAAAAAAAATCAAAGGTCCGCCATTTTGTTACTTTTTGTGCGAAATTAATAATCCTAGGTCATACCAGAGCCAAACATGTACTCTTTCTAATCCCACATAGTAGAATATTTGTAGTGAGGATTCTCTATTGAAATTATACAATAAGAAGTATGGTTTTACATCAATAGATAATCACAGACCCATCACATACCCTCGCAATACAATTCCGAAAACACCCGGCAATGCAAATTTCGTATAATATTAAAATGTCGAAAAATTTCAAAGCTCCGTCTAATGTATTTATTTAAAAACACTCGCACAACACATCCATGTATAGAAGTTCAGCTTCTTTCTTGCTTGCGGAAATGTTAAAATGAACTGACAGCAACTGGTTCCGCTTCAATGTCAGCGATTTCATTGTGGCGCAACTCTTTAGTTGAAGAACAAAATATCCCCTTTCATTTCCCCCTTTGCACAATGCACATGTGTATATATATACATATAGTATATACCGTTATTTTTCGTCCCGAAATGATTTTGTCGTTTTCGCATAAGTATGACTTAAGTGCATTTGCACTCTATTCCTTTTTGTAGAAACGCGCAGAAAATTGAGCACCTCGCATGCAGCCACTCATCCTATACAAGTTAGTAATAAGTGCTAATGTATATTTGTGCACTCACAATGCGCTGTTGTGCGGTTTGAAATTTTCCGCAAAAATCTCATTTTCCAAGCACAATAGGAGTAATAATAATAATGCACTTTTATTGTTGCGTTACTCCGCTTTTCCTTTGCACTGGTTCCCATTGTCGGCAATGTCTTGGCTGAAGAGGGTTTCTGAATATGGTTCGTTCTCTTGAGTACGAACTGATTTTGTGCAGGATGTTTTAATTTGATGGAGCATAACATTCTCGACACCAGAGGACTTAAAGAACTCTCGAAAGTATGTCTTCATTTCTATTAAGTAAGATTAGAAACACTGACTTTAGTAATTTCAGTTGATCTTGTCATCGAAGTGGCTGCTGGAAAGACAAATGAATTCTCATGAGAGAAAAATATTCAATTCATTGAAGAACATGTCCTTCACCATTGCCTATTTTAGAACCTATATGTACTACTCACTTAGGACCCCACCAAACACAGCATCTTAAGTTTCTAAAAATCTTCTAAAACTTAAAGTCTTACACTGAGAACTACCATTGTTAAATTCGGCCAGTCCCAATTGCGAAACCCTTTATTTTGCATCTTTCCTCTATAATTCTGGTACACACTTCCTCTTAGGGTAATTGGTAGTAACAATTGAAATAGTTTTAGTCTGTCAGTGGTTGTCGTTTGTAAACAAAGTCATTACTTTGATTTTTATATGGAATTTCAATGCTTCGCTGGATTTTCATATTTGTAAAATTATTTGCTTTTTATATGGCAAAAGGATATTGGAAAGCATGTGAAAACTGCCTTAATATATACCAACGTCCTATTGAGTGAGAAATATGTATTAAAAGCAATAAGTACGAGGCCTTAGTGGCTATAATTCGTAGAAGAATGGATACATCGCAAGAATCTAGCATAAATCGGAGATCTGAGAGAAGAACCCAAAAGTATCTTGCGATTCATCCTAAAAGATTTAAGACTTGAAACAGCTCAAGGAACTCGGCGATCTCAAGTTGTTTTGGGATTATATATTAATCGTTTTTTTCTTCTTTAATTCAAAAACCTCTAGGTGACACCTTAACGAACTAACATGACTTAGAAGTATTCTAAATTCTATCTTAACAGAACTTAATTTGTCTCGATGAGAAGTCGAAGATCTTGAAAAGATTATATTTCGTAGGTTTTCCAAAAGGAAACTTAATCGTCTATAATATTCAGAAGTCTTTAGGACCACTTTAATCGAGCTCGAGACTATTTGGTTCTTTCAGAATAACGATATAAGTAATGGAAAAATACCTCAAAAATTGGACCGATTGCTTGAGACAACCCTTGCATTTTAAAGTCACAACCCTTCCTTTAATTCTTCCTTCTTTTTAACGCCAATATACTCAAACAAACATAACCCTTACACAAATAATACAAACTGCAGACAATACAATACCCCTAACAATACAATTCCAAAGCAAATATTATAAATGCTTCATCAAAAGTAACATATTTATTCTTGCCTTACCACCACCCACTCTATACCACTTCTCCAGTTATACGACAATATAATATATGTAAATGTCACTCAACTACGACTGAAGGGAACACACATCTGCGTTCCATCACATCGTATGTGTACCGTTATGATAGACATTTGTCATAAATGATAATTTATCAAATCGCACGCAGAACGCATCACTCAAAATACACACACACACACATACACGCCGAAAAAATGCCAAAACTACAACAATAAAAGTGACACGCGAAATAAGTCGGTTGGGGAAACGTGGCACCGCGCAGAGTTTGAGTGACAGCAGATGTAGCAATCGTATTAGAAACTGTAGAAGAGTTAGAGAAAGTCGAGCTGGCAGACGGCGGAGCAGTTACGCACGACGGAGAAAGTGAGGAAAAAAAAATGTTCGGCAATCTGCTATTCGCGATAAGTTGTCCGATTCATGTGGCCCTGTGGGAAATTTGCACAAGAAATCGACTGTGCTTGCCAGATCTACAGAGAGGCATAATTTGCACCACATACTAAGTAAGAAATTTGGAACTCTTCATCCGTAGCTTTCTTTTACTCGAGTACTAGCTTAGAACCCTAGTATTTTATCTCAATTTTCATCAAACTCTTTCTCTCTTTCCTTACTCTCCAAATTTCCTATTGGATCCCCCGCATATTGCCTTTCACTAGATTCGCGTCCGCGTGCAGTCCACACAAAAACATGATAAGCACTAAACTGTGGAGCGTGCAAATGTCAAAAATGTTGCCAATGGTGTTGACAATTTGATTGTAACGTGGTAACCCTGAACGCACGCAACACTGTGTGCTGTGCTTCTGCTGTTATAGTGTGTGTGTGGCTGTGGGTCTCTGCGAGGCGGTGAGTTGATGATGTGCTCGTGTCAGTGAAATGTCATTTGCTTAGTCGCGTCACAGTGCGCGACACTGAAAAGCATAGCGCTGTGGGCGAAATCAATTTTTCAGCATTAACTGGCAGTTGAAAGCTGTTCGGAAAAGCTCGCTGCTGTGCGAGCGACCAGTGCGTTTCGTTCACAATGTTTTTTGTGTTCGGTATGAAATGCATTCCAATTTTTGTAAAGGAAAGGCTTTATCTTTTGGGAGGAGAAGTTTTATGTGGAGGATTTTAATTTCATATTTTATTATTAAGTAGTTGTATGAAAGGAGGAACTGAACTGAGGAACTAAACAGCAGAATATGAACTCGGCTTCGTTTTGAGCATGACGCAACCATGACGGTACATAAGACATAAATGAAGTAAACTCATATACGAATTTTCTTGTTCGGCATTACAATCGTGTGTCGGTCTGGATCGAGAACATAAAACTTCACTAGATGTCTCTATCCATTGCGAAGTCAAGACAATTTTACATATTATTTATGTCAGGTCTCTATGCACTTCGTCCTTCCATTGGATACCTGAGCTCTTTTGCTTCCGTTGTCTACCCATGGGTCTCGTATCGAAGTAGGTTTTTGATGGAGATGCGACATTATCCAATCAGCCCATTTGGTGGAGTCTTATCAAAGTAGCCATAGTGCTGATACAGTTCATGGTTCCATCATCTTCTGTACTCATAGCTCACGCGAACGGCTTCAAAGATCTTTACGGAGAACAGTTCACTCCATTCCGCCTTAGATAAAAAATTGAGGTTCCATCTTCTTCTGTACTCACAGCTCATGTGGACGGCTTCAAAGATCTTTACGGAGAACAGTTCACTCCATTCCGCCTTAGATAAAAACTGGAGGTTCCATCTTCTTCTGTACTCATAGCTCACGCGAACGGCTTCAAAGATCTTTGCGGAGAACAGTTCACACCATTCCGCCTTAGATAAAAAATTGAGGTTCCATCTTCTTTTGTACTCATTGCTCTCGCGGACGGCTTCGAAGATCTTTGCGGAGAACAGTTCAGTTTTTTTCTAAGGGGAAATATATAAGACTGGAGGTTTACAGATGTCCTGGCAGTAACTAGAAAATACTTCGAGGCTAAGCTATTCTATATTTCTAACTCCCTGTCGGCAGAAATCCGCAGAAACTAGGAAGGTTAGGACCCAGCGAATTCGTGATCAATCTGGCTTATGATTCTTCTAAAATCTTCTGCAGATATTTTCCGTTAAAGCTCTTAACGTGCCTTGCTCGTTAAGCTTGATGGCGAGACACCATTGTGATAAAATATACCAAATGATCTCGTCTAGTGTAATTATGTACATGCAAATACTGATGTTGCAAAATTTAAGCTGGAATCGCTTATTCCCCAAACAGCACAGACCTCCACATGCCGCACATTGCTGGCGAAAATTATGGCGATTTGTTGTCGCAGCCAACAACAGCAACAACCCTCACACTCATAGCAACCCCGTCAGACAAGCATAGAGACACGCACACATACATGAAATCATATTTTTGCCACCGCATTTCCATATTTTATTTGTACACGTCAAAATTTTTATGGTTAATCCCACACCGCGCAGTTGTAACGGGAATTTCCCATTTGCTACGTTATTATTCGCAATTTCATGCTGTTCCGTGACATTTCATGCCATTTACTGTTTCGCCATGTTTGTTGCCCATTTGCCCATCTGCCCGGCGCGCGTTCGCCAATGAATTATTGTGCAATCTTTGCGTTTTCATCAAGCCTCGCGGGTGTCCTAACGGTTTTTTCGGTTACTCTCCTGTTTTGTTTTTTTCTGTTTTACTCGACTACCAATTTATACAATACAATCGGCGCTCATCAAAGGCAGCGTAACAAAGCAACAGCAGCAGCGGCGCAGAGGGGCATGAAAATGCGGTAAAACAAGTAGCGAAATTTGTGAAAATATTGAGAAAAAAATGTGGAAATTTTATTTCCAAATACCGAAGAATTATGATGGCCGCCGCGTAAGCGTTCAATGGCAGCGACACGCACTTGACTGCGACTGGCAGTACCCTGTGGAGCGCCAAGCTCTACTCATGCTATGCTGTACTCAACATGCTATGTTGTGCTATGCAGTGCTAAGTGTATCTGCCCTCACTGGCTCTGGCACGTAATGACAATGCCAGCAGTTGAACTGATTGAAGTGTCGTTTGTCATACGCAGTGGTGAGGAGTTGGGGGGAATTCAGATTATGAGTCCTATAGTAGATAACTCACACAATGATTGAAATGGAAATGCGTTGACTTTACAACACAAAGGATGGAATTTGGTATATTTCAATGGGCGGATTAGAGTTGTAAACAAGTATTCGGCCGACATGCCTTGGAATTTCAACCGCTTTTAATTGCCTAAATCTTGTTGATACCGTTTTAAATTACGTTCAGCTCATTTTATGCGGTCTTCTCCAAGAATAGGAGATTTTCTCTGAGAGCTCTATTTTGTTTTTTTTTCTAAGAACGAACTTCGAACTCGAACCTCGGCGAATCTTCGACTTAAAAAAATTAACACCAAAAACAAAATTCCTTGAATTATTTTCCCCAATAAAAGAGCTGACCCAAAGATTTGAATATGATTAAGTTTTTCCGTCTGTCCGTACGTCCGTCCGTGCATGCTGTAACTTGAGTAAAAATCAAGATATCTTGATGAAACTTGGCATCCATAGGAATGTTGCTTTCGAAAATGGGCAAAATCGGACCACTGCCACGCCCACAAAATGGCGAAAACCGAAAACATATAAAGTGCCATAAGCCATAAATAAAGTTATAAGAGTAAAATTTGGAATAAAGGATCGCACTAGGAAGGGGCATATTTGGATGTATTTTTTTGGGAAAGTGGGCGCGGCCCCGCCACCAAATTGGTTATTTGTATATATCTCACAAACCAACATGAAGCTATATAAACCAAACTTTCTGCAGTCGCTTCTATTACGTACCCCACCACACACCATGAAAATAGTTGAAATCGGATAATAACCACGCCCACCTCCCATACAAAAGTTAGGTTGAAAATTACTAAAAGTGGGTTAACTCACTAACGAAAAACGTCGAAAATGCTAATAGGAAATGACAGATGAAAGCTGCACTCAGAGTTTTTTACAAAATGGAAAATGGGCGTGGCGTCGCCCACTTATGGGTCAAAAACCATATCTCAGGAACTACTCGACCGATATCAATGAAACTTGGTTTGTAATAGTTTCCTTACATCCCATGAAATGTTGTGAAAATAGGCCAAATCGTTTCACAACCACGCCTACATCCTATATACCTAGTGAAGATATCGGAACAGAACTTTGCACAAATACTATATTTATAGTGTAGCAGCCCCATTCTAAAAATCCGAAATCGGACCATAGCTTTTTAAGGCCCCATATATCGAACACGAGGACCTCGGTGCTTCTAAGCTAATATAAGGGTTTCCAACTTTCAATGGACTTTATACAATATATATGACGAATATATGGGTCAAGTTGTGTATTATATAATATAAATAAAGTTAAATAAATAGATTGCGAGAGTATAAAATGTTCGAATACACCCGAACTTAGCCCTTCCTTACTTGTTTACTTTTTTTTCATTATATCGTATTTTGAGCTGGATTAAGACCACTATATGGACAATTAAAAGAGCTCACAAAATATGTTAAATAAACTAATCACGTGAAACACCCTGTTTCCGATCTTCAATAATTTTACGATCAACGAGTTTTACTGCCTAAAAGTATGCAATGCAAATCCAACCAACATTTAATTATCTACAGTCGCCGGTCGTGAAATACGCCCGACACTTTAATGCTGCAATAGAATTATTTTGCTCAACCGCTTTACAACTTTTTGCAACATTAAAATAAAATCTGGCATTCGCTTAACTTCAATTCCCAGCGACAGCTATGCTGGATTTAGACGCGGGCAATATTCATAGCTCAGGCGCGTCACGTTTGTTACACCTTTTGACGCCGCCAAAAGCCAAAAGTCCACACATTCTAATCTCCGATCATCTATGGAGTAATCAACGCACCGCAATAATAACTGGAACTGCAACAACAACAATGACAACTTTAACAGCGGTAATAATAAGCGTAATAATACGAGATGTGCGGTTGTGAGGACGAGGTGTGATGAAGTGTAAGGGGACAGCAACACATTAACGAACGGAAATCTGTTTATTGCCAATGTAATGGCGCGTATTCTAATTCAATAATTACATTCCACGGGCAACTTTATGCCATACGAACGTTGCCGAGGCGGGCAGTGGCGGGCGTGTAAATTAGTTGTCAGCCAAACAGGCAGCAGCGGCAGGACTGGCGAACTTTCATGTCTTTCAAAGCGCATGCAAAAAGTTGGAGGAAACTTTGGTACTGAAAAATATTTACTATCACGAGAAAATCATAGCGTGAAAGTTCTACGGAAGTATTTACATAACACAACAACAGCTACAAAGTAACAACAACAACAAGGTAGCTAACACACTAAACGTCATTTTGAGCGAACGATAAACAGGAAGCCAGAGTCACAGCGAGTGAGTTTCCTCATAGGCTGTGGATGCGTGTAAACTCCGTTCTATGTGTGTGTGTAGTGGGTGTATCGTTGGTGAGGAAAGCCAACAATTACCATAATAAAAGTTTTAAGCTTGAGAAATTTCACGGAAACGGAAGTAAATAAATAAGATTGCTGTGACTCCAACACCGCCACTGCTGACTGCTGGTGGTGCCAAAGTCCACGTTAAATCCATAGTGTGTTGCTCTTTTTGTTGCCAGCTATAACTTCAGGAGTCCACAATATGCAGGTTGTGTGTGTGCGTCCTCCTTTGAGCGAAACATTAAAAGGCCAACTTGTCGCCAATTAACGGAAGCCAATATGGGCAGGTGTGCGAGTACTAAGTCAACAGCAAAAGTTTTATTGTTGATAGGAAAGCCAGTGCTGAATGACTGTAACTGTAATAACTCGGTTCAGGGAGTGAATGGATGTATACGGTTGGTGTAATTAACGAGGTTTGGATGACAAGGAGAATTCTTACGTAGGAACATATATATTAGGTTGGCAATATCTTTCCCTGTGACGACGAATATCGATCAAATCATGGAAAACATCGAGTTAGACCGGCATGTGGCATCGTCCAGGAGATGGGAGTTAGTCACCAAATCATTTTAAACCATCTGCAGAAGGCTGGATGCACAAAAAAACTTTATGTTTGGGTGCCGCATGATTTGACGCAAAAAACCTTCTGGACCGAATCAACGCCTCCGATATTCTGCTGAAACGGAACAAACTCGATTCATTTTTGAAGCGGATGCTGATTGGCGACGAAAAATTAATCAAATACGATAATATGAAGCAAAAACGGTCGTGGTCGAAGGCCGGTGAATCGTTCCAAACAGTGGCCAAGCCGGTATTGACGCCCAGGAAAGTTTTGTTGTGTGTTTGGTGGGAATCATCCACTATGAGCTACTCCCATATGGCCAGACGCTTAATTCCATCATTTACTGCGTGCAACTGGACCGCTTGAAGCAGGCGATCAACCAGAAGCGTCCAGAATTGGGCAACAGGAAGGGTGTAGTGTTGCACCAGAACAATGCCAGACCACACACTTCATTGATGACTCGCCAGAAGCTAGGGGAGCTCGGATGGGAGGTTTTATCGCATCCACAATATAGCCGGACATAGCGCCAAGTGATTACTCCTTGTTCCTGTCCATAGCGAACACCCTTGGTCGTGTAAAGTTGATCTCAAAAGAGGCTTGTGAAAAGTGCCTGTCCGAGTTCTTCGCAAATAAAAAAGGGGCTTCTACAAGAGGAGTATTATGAAGTTGCCGTCTAGATGGAAACAGATTATCGAACGAAACAGTTTTTGAGCGTCGAGCTTTAAATTACAAACAATATTTTTTAAATATGTGAACTCATTATATATAAATATATCTGAATTCAATATATATTTACTTATATATTTCTAAACCTAAAGCTACAAGAAAGTTTACTACATTCATTATATAAATTTCTTTCTAAAATCCGCTTCATTGAAACAATATCCTCTCACCCCAACCTCACTCCTGTGGCTCGCGATTTCACTCAAACGACGGTCTCCCTGCTAAGCCCCCATCCACCCTGTTTTCTTGTCCATTGTATTAACCCTTTCGCTTGAATTCACTTTTAGACTTATCAGCATTCGTATTTCATTATTTTCCCTTCATTTATCATTATTATCATTTCTATTATTATTTTTTTTTCATAAATAATTATTGTTTCGCCTAAACACTCGAGCTCATTAATTCAATTGTTCAAAAGTAATGGCAACTTCACGTTTACTCATTTAGAAAAAAAAAACTTTTTGAATGAAATTGAAAATCAATTGTTTCAACGGTGCATCGATTTAGCATGTCATTTCCATTGCTTATTATATTTGAAACGAAGTGATAAATTATACGATAAATTATACTTTCGGGACCGTAATAAAGGTATTGGCTTTAAATATGTATTAAATAACAGTTCAACCCCTTAACTTGCCTTTGAGAACTACATAGGGTGCTTTGGAGGTGGTTTCCACATCGCTCTTATTTACTTATATTATTAATTTTTCAATATTAAGTTGTCTTAAGTATATAATTTACGTAATATATGTAATTATGGTTTCATTTTCGGTTGTTGTCACAAATCGTTATTCCTTCTTAAAGTATTCAAAGCGATTCCTACCGAATATGGAAGAGATTTAAATTGAAAAAAAGTAAAACTGCTTCACACAGAATGTTTTCTAAATGGAAGTTATTGCCTTCTCAATAAATCTCAGAAATCAAGCTGGGCACCATAACATAAGTAAAACCCTTAAAATCCAAAGATTATGCTTTAATAATGCATATAACCCCTGTGATAAAATACAAGCATGTCACCACTTCTTCAATGCTCAAAGCACTTCTGATATGCACTTTTTGATTTGAGTTCTATCAGCCATTAAATTATGTTATTGTTTTACATATTTAAGTCCGAACTCTTTCATAAACCTCTTGAATTTCTAAAAAGAAAAACTTAAACGTCAAAAACATGTGTTTACTTTGACAGCTGGTTTGACAGCTATCCCTCTAGGAAATTTTATGAAAAAAAAAACGAATTCATAGAATTTTCTTTCTCCAGAGATAGTTTTATTATAAAATTATTTTTGTTTACTAATTTCTACATTTAAAAATTATTAAATTAAATTAACTTTATGTGTTTTCTTTGACTCAATTTTTAGCACATCTTATAGCTTGAGTACCACTATGACTATAGTCTTAATGGCGCCTTATAATTTAATCCGAATCTATGAATCTCAAATTAGTTTATTTTTAACAAGGTAAACTATGTATTTAGGGAAATTCCGCTGCTTTCTGGGTTAACAAATACAAATAAGTACTGGTGTGTTGAACCATATCAAAAAAGTTAATTTGCTAAAAATAGTAGCCACCAGTTAACATACCGATTACTACTAATTAAATAAAAATAGCACCAAAATGATATTCAAATACAGTTTTGCATAATTTAAGCAAAATAACTTTCAAGTGTAAGCAAAACATTCAAGAGTTTTTATACAAATACACATGTCTGGGTTGATAAAAAAATATGCAAATTGGCGTGAACGCTCTATTATTAAACAGTAACTGATCACGCATCAACATAAATTATTAAAAATGGCGTGCGAATATCGATAAAATAACTCATCTGCATATGCAAATACAACTTTGTCCAATATTATTATATATTAGTTTGACTTTTTGTCAATTGGAAATCGACTTTGTCTGAAAGGCATTTGAACTAAGCATTGTTTCACATAAAATATTCGAAATAAAAATCACACCAAAATACAAAAATTATACAAAACACTATATAAATATACACCCAAAACATATCTACGCACTTGAAGTGGCATTTTGTGTGATTAAATTGCAGACGCGTGCCTACAGCTTTAAATGTCAGCTAAGGCAATCATTGTTGATTAATCTCGAGTTAGTGTTTCATATTATTACAATTAAATTTAAGCATATTTCATTAGGTTTTTCTCTCCGACTATTTCTTGACTTGTGTTGATGTTTTTGAATGTATTTAAAGTGAGCGGTTGATTTATAGTGTAGCTAATTAACTATCTCTACATGTTTATATGGGTGGTACCGTTTGTAGGTCATTGGCGTTACGCTTTTATTCTCGTTCATTATTATTTTTTTATTCTTCTTTATAAATATAGTGTCTGTATTATTATTTGGAACTTCAAGCGTCTCAACTTCATTAACAGCAACCAAAGTTTTTTAATTAATACAGTCTTAATTTGGAATTAAGGTGGAGTGTTATGAAGGAAATAAACAAATTTGTTATTATTTTTTATTATATTGGAAAAAATCGATTATATTATAATTTTTATTTAATTTTAATTTAATATCAAATATTAATTATGGAATATTAGCTATTAAGTTGTTGATGAGATTTTATGATTATAAATAAATATTTCAATATGTCAGAATTAATTAAAATAATGATAGGTTAATGACATTTGTTAAATCATAATTAACGAGTAAACTAATTCATATTTTCCGCGTCTCTTAATTCCACTACTTATGCTCAATACCAATATGTCTAAATATGTACCTGATTCATTCAATTTAATACTTAATTGTACTCAATTTACCTTATCGAGCAACTAATTAATACAATATGATATGGGCAGCCAATATTTGGCACATTGACTTTTAAAGGAGTCTCGAAATCGAAGACAAATTGTACTAAATTAATAATTCAGTGATAAAGTCTTATAAAAGTAATTTATTTAATATTTGTGATAATATCTAAATTCATAAAGTGCTTCACCGACAATTATGGTTTAGCAAACTTTGAAATAAAATTTTCCACTTTTAATTAAATATTAATTTTGCACCATAAGTGTTTCAGCTGAAATATTGCAAATTTAAGCAAAAACAATAGAAGAAAAGAAAAACAATTAATCAACACCAAATCGAGGAGGATACAATTAGACGAATACCATACTCATATGTTAATTGCCTGCGGCGAGGTGTTGATTTGTCCATTGCCAGCAAATGCTGAGTCACATTTTGCTCCACAAATCTATTTCTTGCAGACGAATATTATTAGCAATAAATTCATTAACTTTTTGTTATTGTCTCACCTTTTTTGCTTCACATTTGTTGTTGCTTTTTTCTTGTAGCTAAGTTAAGTATAATATTAAATGCTGAAGGCAACGGCACAGACTTCACGCATAGTCGTGATGCCATAATAACAGGCCTGACCTAACTCAACCGAATGGAATCTGCACATACAATAGAAACAACAAGTGTGTGATTTTACATATGAATATTAGTGTGTAGAGAGCGTATAATTTTTTTGTTGTTATCTATGGAAGGCCAGCTGCAGGTGATCCAAGCCTAATTTGTAGACACCTCATGAAGATTATTTGTTGTAATTTTTTGTTTGATATTCAGAATTTGATGCTTTTTATTTCGCTTTCGGCGCATCTCTTTTTCCTTCATCCGTAGCAAATTTTCAATGTCAATATTAATTTGTTTAGTTTTACTAATTTTGGTTGTATAAAAGCTGAGCGAATCCAATGTTGAAGCATCAATCTCAATTCGATATTCATAGCAAACAGTTAAACAGGAAACAGTAAAAAATGGTGTGTGGAAATTATATATTAAAAGTTTAGTTTAATGAAAAATAAAATTTTTGAAAACATAATTTTTAAAAGTTAAGAAATAAAAAGTAAATTAAAAAAAAAAATAAAAAATAAAAACATAAAATAAATTAAAAAAAAATTTAAATTAAATATTTTAATTCTAATTTTTCTATATTTTAAAATTTTTTTGAAAAAATATGTTTAATTTTTTTTTTACTTTTATATTACAAAAATATGGTTTTCTTCTTTTTTAATATAAATATTTGAAAAAATTTAAGAAAATATTAAATAACCTCTTTCTTATTCCAGAAGTTCACCATCACCGTATTGGCACTCATAGGTTGCGTCGCTGCCGACGTCTCCCATTTATCCGGCTCTTACTTGCCACCAGCACAGCCTCAACCACAGTATTTACCACCCGCTCCAGAGCCACAGTACTTGCCTCCTTCCCAACCGCAACCACAGTACTTACCTCCCGCAGCACCTCAACCACAATATCTGCCTCCTGCTCAGCCTCAGCCACAATACTTGCCTCCTGCTCAACCCGAGCCGCAATACTTTACACCTGCAGCACCACAACCTCAATACTTGCCTCCCGCACCCCCACAACCCCAGTACTTGCCTCCCGCTGCACCTCAACCTCAATACTTGCCTCCTGCTCAGCCACAACCACAATACCTACCTCCTGCCGCTCCAGCACCTGAGTACTTGCCACCTGTCGACACACCAGTCTCAGAGGATGGTTACCACTACAGAACCGTGAAGAAGTACCGTTTGAGAAGCCACTAAACTCGTGGTTTTCTGGAATGTGAAGAAGGAGTTGTTAAGGATTTTGTTACAGGGCTTCATTGTCGCTTCTAATCTACACATGGAATACATACATATTGTTGTTAATTATTTTCTAAAATCTAACGAATTTATGCATTAAATTTATAAGCAAAAAATATTTCTTGAAAGAGTTGTATCTTTATTTAACTTACTTTTGTATATATGTAAATTTGGGTAAGGCATCGGCTTAAGTATGCCAAAAGAAGTAAGAATTTCTATAAATTAATTGCGTTTCACATATTTGCCTCACAGTTGCCTTGTCTTATATACTTTTAACCTAAAACGTTAAGCTGTCTTCTTGACATACGTAAGCTTCCGTGTTAGCTCCCACCTATGTATTCACATACGGTACATACACTACACTACAATCAATATACAATATACTCACTCTGCTTTATATCTCCAGCATTTCTACTATAATATCAACTCAACTACCAACCATCTTGAGTGGATTTTACTTATCTTCTCGCTGCAGAGTAGCATACATTTATGCGCCGAGCAAAGCTTCGTCCAGCGTGCGCCCTGAAAAGGCTAAAACCAGCTGGTAGCATAAATAACGCATGTCACAAAATATTAGCCATTATCCGGAAGCAACTATTCAAATGTTCTTAAGAAGCAAGCTCAGAACAAGGCAAAGTACCTAAAGACGCTAAGAGAGTATAAGCAGCAGACGTAGAAGAAGAAAAAGAAGGGAAATATGTGAACTTCAAACAAAAACGAGAAACGCCTTATAAATAAAGAAATCCTATAAATCGCACATATGTCCATTTGTATAAATGAATATGTCTGTAGATTATTTGCATATGCAAAATAAGGCAACTTTTTTTGCTGAAACATCTCTATTGGCAACTGCAAGAGCAGTGATAATCCAAGCGATGCGATTGCTAAGAAACGCTCTTGCAAATATGTAAACACGTCTATGAATTAATATTCCACTCGGTTTATTGATTACAAGTACTCAAACTGTAGTATATTTATTGGTAAGGTAGTAAAACTTTCGACTCAGTTCAATTCGACCTTCAATTTACTAATAATTATTCTTTGTACTAATAACTCTTCAATGAAGTTCGAATTAAACCAAACACAATAGTATTATATTTAAGTATTGAGAATGAGAACTAAAGTGTTCCACAAGTCCATTTTGAAAAAAATTCTTTAACAGAATAAGAAAACCGATAAGTTGACCTAATACAACATAAAGAGAATAGTCTTCGGGATTTCCGAATACATATGAGCACTTCCAGTTTCATATAAAAGCCATGGAACTTTCTTTGACCTTTGACTTATAGATTGTTAACAGTTTTTATACCCTGAACAGGATATATTAAGTTTGTCACGAAGTTTGTAACGCCCAGAAGGAAGCGTAGGAGGCCCTATAAAGTATATATATAAATGATTAGTGTGTTGAACTGGGTCGATTTAGCCATGTCCGTCTGTCTGTCTGTCCGTCCGTCAGTCTGTCTATCTGTATATATACCAACTAGTCCTTCAGTTTTTAAGATATCGTTTTGAAATTTTGCAGATGTTATTTTCTCTTCAAGAAGCTGCTTATTTGTCGGAACTGCCGATATCGGACTACTATATCATATAGCTGCCATACAAACTGAACGATCGGAATCAAGGGCTTGTATGGAAAACTTCCGCATTTAACTACATATCTTCACGAAATTTGGTGTGAGTTATTGTTCATAGAAGCAATTTAATCTCCGAAAAAATTGTTCAGATCGGTTCACTATAGCATATAGCTGCCATACAAACTGAACGATCGGAATCAAGGGCTTGTACGGAAAATTTTTGCATTTTACTACATATCTTCGCGAAATTTGACATGGATTACTGCTTAAGGTAATAATATAATCTCCGAAGAAATTGTTCAGATCGGTTCACTATAGCATATAGCTGCCATACAAACTGAACGATCGGAATCAAGGTCTTGTATGGAAAACTTCCGCATTTGACTACATATCTTCACGAAATTTGGTGTGAGTTATTTTTCATAGAAATAATTTAATCTCTGAAAAAATTGTTCAGATCGGTTCACTATAGCATATAGCTGCCATACAAACTGAACGATGGAAAATTTTCGCATTTGACGTGGTATCTTCACGAAATTTGACATGGATTACTGCTTAAGGTAATAATATAATCTCCGAAGAAATTGTTCAGATCGGTTAACTATATAACCTTAATGTTTCTAGCCGGCTAAGAAGTAAAATTGTTTACTTCTTCTAGTAAAATGTTTTATTTTTTTACTTACTTTTTCTTACGTCTTTAGATTTGCTTAAACACATAGTTACTAAAAGAAATGCACCAGTGAAGGGTATATTAGCTTCGGTACAGCCGAAGTTAAAGTCTTTTCTTGTTTTTAAGTAAATTTTATTTAAAGTTGAAGATACCATATTATAATTCTACTTTTTTGAAATGACTATGTAATATGGTATAGCAAGGGTTTAAATATGCAAATAGTTCACAAATCTATAACAGAAATTATAAATATGTAAAGATTTACTGTTATGTACTAGATCTGGATGTCAGACGATGGTCAGTAGTTTTGCATAATCTGGTGTTTCATTGAAAACGAATGCGGTAACAAAAGAGTAACACAGTAGGAATACAAGAAAATGGTAGATTAACCCAATGGGAACATGTTCGAATCAACGAATCATACTTAGTCAAAGCTCCTACAGGCCTTCGACTTAGATCCATTGTGTAAGGATGGAACCAGATAGTTGCTCGAAGATAAGAACTAATGGAACAAGCACGAGGTAAATTGTTTACTAATCGGTTTAAAGAATAGAAAGTATTTCGACCGATAAGGATACTTCGACAAGATATAGTTCCCTCATAAAAACTATCTAACGATAATCAGAGGTGTCAGTATTTACTTTGGGAGCATTAAGCTCTCATTAATTGTGCGTCCATAAGGGATAAAACACAAAAGGTCAGTCCAGGGGACTTTTCATCCAACTAAGGCTCTCTCGTCGTAGCAGATTATCCGATCGTTTATAAACACTGATATCCTTGTCGACTTTATGTTGAAGGCGACGGAAGTTAACTACTGGGTTTTCACACAGTTTACACAGTGTTGCCCTTAAGAGCAATTCGAGCAAATGAACAACGAATAGCGAATATGCGAGTCAACTGAAGCATATTTCATTATTTATGTGCATTGAATGGAGCTGTTTGTAGCCTTGACAATGAGTAACTATCGCCAATGAAATGTACTCGTATGTAGTACGAGAGCAGCGAGCGCACGAGCGGCGAATACAGGGGTACGAGGCGGAAATATAGTGACCAATGATTAAGAGGGGAAATGGCTATCATTTGGACACAAAAGACGTATAACCACACACAAAGGATAGAAGAAAAAACCACAAAAAAAAAAAAACACAGCGAAGCTTAACTGAAGTTCACATTCTTGGACACATGCAAAACAACAACAAAGCCTGTGAGACAGCGGCAAAGTGTCAGCGCATGCATTTGCTGCGGTGGTAAGGGGATACAAGTGAACATGTAATTTATGTAAAGTATGGAAACCTCTCAAGAAATCATATATACTATATGTGTGAGAGTATATATTTATCAGCAATAAAAAGTGAAAAGGCAGGACTTAAAAGGATTATGCGCATGCTACTCGTCGGAACAAAGCGTACATATTTCACTCTGGACGTATGTGAATAGCGGCAAATGCATGTGGGAGAGTGAGGAATGGAAATAGACACAATGTATGTAATGATGTGAAAATCAATTTGCATAGCCACAAATGGCTTGACAGGCAGTGTAAGAGCGTTAAGGAAATTCCATTTAATGTCGACAGATTTATTCACAATATTTATTAAGAATGTGTGTGCTAAGGGGTTGTACTTCATGTAACTGATATATTTAGAGGTAGGTACGGTACCGTTGGTGTGGCATTAGTCCATGCAAAATGATTAATATCCTTGTTCAAGAATAATTGCATGTTATTATGTAAATCAAAGTGTAGTAGAATCACCCTTGACAAAATACTGGGTTATGGTAATAAGTGGCTTTTGTTATCGCCCCGGAGGTTATTAAATTGAATTCGGTGTAAAAGTAATCGGAAGGAATGGAAGTTAGTTAATAATATCAATTAGCTTCCAATGAAACTCATAGCTTTGATAAATAGAATAATGAAGTATATTTCATAGGAAATTTTGTTTTGGTACTGGTTCTGACACTGATATTATCTGACAGATAGCAGGATTTATACAACAGCTACTCCATTTTCGACTTTCATTAGCCTATAAGAGATACGATAGCACTCGGAAATTAAGTTCAAAAAATACAAAATGAAACCCCAAATTCTTATCTGAATGTGAAAAAATTCCTAATAATCTCAAAATCGACAGTTGTAGGTCAAAAAATAAGTATCGACATTCTTGAAATAAACCTTTCAGCAGATTTTCAGCTTTAACATTATCGGCACTCAAAAAGTAATACAAGTTTAATACAGTTTGTGCTTGACTCAAAAGGTTACTCAGATGTTTTCAAATGATAAATTGGATATATGAGGCTAACGTAATCGATTATATTGAGGAAGGCCTTCAAATTTCCATATATTCTAATATATTTTTTCATGTGACTTGTAAAGGATTTTTCAATAAGAGCGCTACAAAAGGTTTGAGATATCAATGAAATTGTTTATTCCTGTGAAAATACATTCGATGCCATTATGTATGAAACCACGACACGTTTGCAGAATTCCAGACGCTGAACCCAATTTTCGACGGTTTTCAGGCATAAATTGGCCGATACTGCTGCAATTTCACATTCGAAATTCGTACAAAGTTCATCAATCGTCGCTGGAAGATGTACGGCCAATGACTCCGCCGGCTTATAAACCGCAGCAAACGGAATTTTTTTCGGGATGCAATCATTGAGTACGTTTGGATTGCTGCCTGACCAATAAGGCATATTTTGCTTATTGACGAAGCCATTCAGCCAGAAATAAACTCATCGCTTCAGATGATTTTTCGGCGAAAATCCGGATCATTTTCAAGTTGTTACTCAGACTAATTCACGAACATTGGTCGATTCTGGTGGTCAAACAGCTTCAGTTCTTGCGTCAATTTGATCTTGTAAGTATGTAGACTAGCTGCAGCAATATTCTCGTCACAACTGGCACTTCTTTGTCTCACTGGCACCGAAAAATTTTGTACTGTGCCTGTAGATTCAAATTTTTCCACTAGACGCTCTATTGTTGACCGGACAGGACGATTATGACGACCATATATTGGACGTAGCGCTCTTAAAGTTGAGGCCACTGACTCTGAATTTCGGTAGTAAATCTTAATAATTTTGACTCGTTGTTGGATCGTATAACTTTCCATGATGAAATGGCAAAGCTAACTGAAGAGAAATGTCTAAAGAGCGTGAAAAATAGAGCGTCGTTTGCTGTCCCTCTCGGTCTACTTTTGTAGCGTCCCTTTTGAAAAACCATTTATTTATTTGGAATTTAATAAATGTATATGGTTTTTGATTTTGTTTTTTTTTTTTTACTAACAATATTCCTGAAAAATACTGAGGCTTCCTATGGCATACCTCATTATACAAAACGGTTGATGGTATTCTGTACCTATATATTGTTTTATTACTAACCATATGCTTCCAACGATTAATTCGAAAAAAAAAAATTGCAAGTGATGTCTACACCGAGTCAATAACTTGCTCTTGCTCGAATATAGAAATAATGAAAACCCTAGTATAAATAAATATTATAATTAACAAAAAAAGGAAACTCTTATAACATAACAAATCAAAGAAGAAGAAGCAAAAAACTACATTTCGGTTAAGAAATTATAATACCCGCATACACTCCCATACGCGTTAATAAAAAAGTAATTGTATGCGCCTTAAGATCTGCTACAAGCAAACACAAAGCAACGACATATATGTATGTGTATGTGAACAACTGTTATAACTGTTTGCCGCTCTAACTACTTCGAGCAGACAATGTGTTGTGTGATATGACATGAATGATTTGCCTGCCAGGACGCATCATTTGTCAACGTGTCAAGCGGACTAAGGCGGGCAGCACACGACCAACCACCCATATAGCAAATAAGAGATGCTTACATATGTGGAATACTATATTCTCTATTCTTTGCTGGTCTTGGTGGCAATAATATAATAATATAATATCATATAAGAAGTTTGGGTGGCAGCAAATCGTGTTTATATTAATAATTCGCCTGGTGTTGCAAATTTATTTTCATGCACTCTGCGCCGTGATATTTTATTTTGCTATTTTATTATTTATTATTACTTATTTTCGTCATGTATGCACTTATATTATGTAACTATTAACATATATAACAAACACACACACATATTCATATTGGAATGTGTCTTTTCAGTTTCCGCTTTAGTGTCTACTTCTTGGCGTTTATTCCAGCTTTTTGAGTCCAACTTCTTTAGCTGCTTTTCCAACTTTGCCAGTCACAAAGGACCTCAACTATCCCAGAAGTAATTCAATGTTAAAGTTTTCTAGTACTTTGTTGTTGTTGTTATTTTATTTTTTTTTTTGTTTTTTTTTCTTTGCTGCATGCATGCTACTTATCAACGCATGTGGCACTCGCATAATAGTATTAGCACAACAACAACAAACAATTGCATTGTCATGTGAGTGCGACAAGAGAAAAAAGAAAAAAATGTGGCTGGAGTAAAGCAACAAAAAAGTTGATAAGTAGCAGCACACAATGCCACACACGCAGTCGCTGTGTAATGACAATGCGAAGAAAAATATCAACATTGAATTTTTTCTCCTTTTTCTTCATTTTTTTTATTTTTTTTTTTCATTTAATTTGTCGCCTGTGACGCAAAACTATGACAGCACTTCAATTTCGCACTTGCTCAGCATCAGCTGCGTCGCTTTATTTATTTATTTAGTTAATTTCAGTCGACATTTAGCTGGCTCATTCAGTTCAACAGCTGCCAAAGTCAATGTGGCCAAAAGTTTTTCACACCAAAAGTGTGTGCGTGTGTCAACTGCTTCATTGTCAATATCAACGAAACAGAGACATTGCTTCATGCCTTCATATAAGCCTTATCATACAGTCCTACCTATATTGTTCTGCATGTGTGCACTAGTTTCGTAGACGGAAATACCGCTACGCTTGTAAATCCTCATTTTAACGACGCTCACTGTATTTTATATGAGCAAAACATTTTTTCCGAAAATCCTTTATTTTAATATATTAAAATTTTTTCTTCTTCTTTCTTTGAAGTTTTTAGTTTCTTTCTTTTTTGTAGAGTTTCTTTTTTATTTTATTTTTTTTCTTTTCCTTTTTGTTTCATATGCTTTCTTCATTTTGGCTTGTTTATGACCAGTCACTTTAGCTTGCGTTCACTTCTTTGGGATTTCCCGTGGCGCTGTCATTTCCATTTTATGTTCACTTTCGTGGAAAACTATACGGAAATGCGCAGATGACGGCATTAGTATACGCATATGCATTTTTGTTACATTTTTTGGTCGAAAAGTGTTCACAATTTTGACCCTTTTGTAATAAAAAATTGTACCAAACGCTTAGCAAACGAAGTTGTATGAAATGGAATCAAAATATATAAAGACGAGCCGAACATATTTTTTAGAAATCTAAGTTCTCTAACACTATAAAGACTTCCCAGTCTTCTTCTACCAACAACTGATGATCTTCTGAATACTTCATCTTTGATCTCAGCGCTTTAAATTTTCCATACCTTATTTAATTCTATTTTATGTGAAATTCATAGCGACCGAGTGACAATATTCGAGTATATCAATCTCTTCATTACCCGACGGGTATCTCATATATTGTCAACGTCTAGTTAATAGGTTTGTGTTATTATGTTTCTTCGTTCTGAGAACCATCTACTCCTCATACTAGGCTCAATGTACCGACAAATTCGGCAAGAGTTAAGATTTCATATACTTATCGACCTCCCGAGAGTGGATATTATACACTATCTTTGTATGAATTCATTCTGTTTAAACGCGTTTTTTCTCAGCTAATAAGCGCTATATAAGTCCGGAACCAAGTCACTTTGACTTTGCGCTGACGTAAGTTTTCAAGAATCGGTACTAATGATCCATCGTCAGACGGATCAAGCCTTGGATATGGTCGTGTAATCTTTTTCTATAATTTTTTACTTGAAATATATTCCAGCAGACGCGTGGAGCTTCTTAAAATTTTTTCTGGGCAAATTCAGCCCAAGATGTTTTAAAATCTTACCACCTATCGTCAAATATTCTCCTATATAGTAAAAATCTTTCGAAATCTAACATGAGAACAAACAAGAATAGCAAATACAGTGGAAGTTCTCTAACTCGACATTTTAAAATTCTGCCTCGATTGTACAATTTTAAATTTTGTTTTATTGCCCTGGTCGAAAAGTTGAATTTATGGAAGGAAATTTGTATGAAATTTTACTTCTATTGCCAATTCAAAAGTTCGAGTTATGGAGAACTTCGAATTAAGGAAGTTCGAGTTATAGAAGTTCCACTGTATTCCTAACATCTGAAATTAATGATCTGGCAAGCTTTTTAGTAAGGGATCCTCATTAGTTGGTTTTCCGGGAAAATATAGTCTGAAACCCTTGTATACTTGGACAACTTTATTCCAGAATTTTAGCAAAATTTTAGAGGCTAAGAGTAAATAAAAAACAAGCTTTAAACTCATTTTCCTTTTCATGAATATATTCGAATTGATATCTACAGTACATGCTATAGGCTCCAAAAGTCAAAATTTTTATTTATTAGAGTAATTCAATTTTCAAAAAATTGTTTTCAAAATTGTATGGTCCCAGTAACCTCCATCTTCCAACGGCTCCTCCAAGAAACAAGCGTTGCAAATTTATAAACCACTTCCTCGGCTTCCAAGCGCAACGCCAGAAGATTCTATCACCGTTTTGACTGCGCGTCGGTGTTGTTTACTTTATGCTCAAGCCATTGTTTCGCTGTAGCATACTTTTCGGCTTTAGTCAGTCGTTTGCATTGTTTGCATATAACAAACAGTAAAACGCACACTCACACACACGAAAAATAAAACAGAAGGAAGGAAGGGAGAGTGGCATTTGAATGCTATTTGCTTTTAAGCGTGCAACATCAAGAATGCGCGCGAGTGCCAGCGCTTTGAAGAATACTCAGCCACACCCCGCCAAGCGCAGGGAAATAAGAAGCATGTGTGAATTCTATTTGAGTGGATTTTCAAGCCAAAAATGTGTGACTTAAGGAGCACACCTAGTGTGAAATTTCAAAAAAATCGATTTTTTTTTTCATATTTCGGTAGATTGCACCTTTAAAAATAACATATTAAATTAAATATCAAATCGATATCTCAAATAGTTTTTGAGTTATAGCAATTTAAAGAGCAGCCGCTCGGCAGCTAGAGAGTCTCATTAGCTACGAGAGGTAGCTGAGGTATTGTTCAGAGTCTACTGTCCCTTCCAGCCCCTATAACACGAACTGAACAAGCCCTTTTCGAAGAAGAGGAAGGTGAATTATATGGCCCTGGAATAGCAGATTAGCTGTAAATATGATATTAAACCACTTATAACAGTGAAAACGGTCATATTATCTTTAAAAGCGTTTTTCTCGAAACAGCATTTTCCGAATTTGCTGCAGTAATTCCTCAAAAACAAATGATCCGATCACTATCGAATTCTTTTTACATGTTCTATATATAGTTCTCCGTACAATGACCTATCGATTTTTGATCTGATCAAACGGCCAAAAACGACCAAAATTTTGGGTAAAAATCGACTTTTTTTTTAAACGCCGCCATTTTGTCAATTTTTGATTTTTTTTATCGTAGGTCATTATACAGACAATTTTATCTAGTTTAACGAGAATTTTTTTTTAGATGTCATCCACGGAGAAGGCCGTAATCACTGCAGCAGTGAAGGACCCTTTTTCGCGCCGTTGGAGATCGACTATATGTAACTTAAAAAATATTTAATTTTTTTCTTCAAAACTTTCACTGTATATTCTTGAAACATGTATAAATATATACTTAAAATTTTGAAATCATTGATAAAGTATTTTTTTTTATAAAAATTCCTAAAAATCACCTTTTTTTAGGTCATTATACTAGGTGTGCCCCTTAAAGCAACTAAGTGCAGTTGGAGCTTTTTGAAAATTTTTTTTTGAAGAAGGGAAGAGTTGATAAATGACATAAACAAAATTTAGAAGTGGTGAAATTTTTTTTTTCGTTCTTTTTATCGAAAAAAAAAAACTATAAATCCCTCACTTAAAATTTCGCCTAATTTCATGCTCATTTCAACTCATTAATACAAATTAATTCATCTATTTTAAATAAGTATTTTCCACCAATTTTTTAACCGCTATCATCTGCTTATTACATAAATATTTGATTTTGTGTTTCAGCAATTTTTTTGTTTTTGTTGTCACAAATCACTAATAACTCGCTAAATGAATTTATTTGTACTCCATAAATTAATGATATTGCAGCGCATGAACTATTTGTTTTATATTGTGCATAAATCTCAAATATTTGCAATAAAATTAATAAATGAATAAGAATTTAGCAATAATAATCGTTTATGAAGAAATTAAAAATTTAAATTATTTTGTTGTTGCCACTGTTTAGCAAAAAAAAAATAAAGTTTTTTTAATTATCTAGTAAAACGAAAAAAAAATCGAAATGAAATTCGCATAAAATATTTTCATGTTCGCTCATGTGCAATTAAATAATGTTTGAGTGTGTTTTATTTATGGCAATTAATTTTAATATGCAAATGAGTTTATTTTATGATCCCTCGTTGTTGTTGTTATTTGTATGTCCATTTGAAATATTTGTGTCATATCACAGTTGTATAATAAATTCTCATATATAATATATTATGTAAAGCTTATGTGTATGGGTATGCTATTATGTATATACACATGTATATGAATATATAAAAAATATACAAATGCTTGTACTTTTTATTTCATTTACTTCTATTTGTCCATTTTAATTAGTTGCTTTAATAGACTATCAATGTTTTAGTTTAGCAAAAACTACTAATCCATTCACCCTTAAGCATATTTGGATATTTCATTTAGAACTCGGATTTATTAGATTTTTTTCAATGTTCAAATAGAAAACAATAGAGAGTTGTATTTCTCGAAAGAAAGAGAAGAAAAGTAAGCAAAAAGCAAAGCAAGCGACTGGGCAGAATTAATTCGTTAACGGATTAGCCGGATGATTTATGAGGTTACATGGGTTTCACGGATTCCAAAATCGTTTTTTATTGATCTATCTGATTAAATACTATGACAACTCTAGAATTTCAAGTTGGCCCGAGTTGTTATTAAAATCGGTTGTCAACATTTCTAAAGAACTACTCAACCGATATTGATGAAATATTAGTTAAAAGGTCGTCGATAGATTTTACAAGGACTTGCTGCTATCTATCTTTTTCGTAGGAATCTCTGCCAAAAATCAAAATTTCATTTTTCTGTTTCCTTCTTTCAAGTTTCAGTTTAAAGTCTTAATTATTATCCTGCTAGCAGTTATATTGCCAATGCGACGCCACCAAGGGCCCTCCGGAAATATTTTTGCAATGGCGCTGACATCTCTTTTAATATTTTTCTTGAAAAATTTCGGTATTCCCTCATCAAGGGGCTATATCAGTGTAACCCATGCAATATTAGGCGATTTTCGTGATTTTTTTAAGAAAGTACTTGATGGAATGTTTCGAAGTTTTTTTGACATAATAAGGTATATTTTCCGCTATATTTTAAGATTTTTTTTACAAAAAATCTGTCTTCGGTGGTGCCAAAAAAAAGTTCTCCAACTGCTGACATGATTCCGGCTGAATGAGTGCCTGAAACAAAAAAATTCAAAAAGGTTATTATAGTTGAAAACATTTCCTATTCAATGACCTACGATTTTTGAAATATACCAAAAATTAACAAAATGTTGTAGTTCTGAAAGAAAAAAGGCCAAAAAATGGTATATTTTATGCCAAATTAACAATTTTCGACCAATCAAAAAGATGGTAGGTCATTGCATAGTAAATATATTCAAGAATACTCAGTTTCAGTTCAGAATACAAAGATTTGAAGTGGATCGTTCAATTTCTCGTTGAGTTGTGATGTCAGCAATTTTGAAAAATGTCGTTTCGAGAAAAACGCGTTTAAAGTTTCGACTATAGCGGCTTAAACCTGGGAGCTCCCATTGCACAACTATACAAGATACGACCTTTCACGAAATGTTTTGGAAGTATAAACTATCGAATAATAACATACTAAAAAAATCGATTTTTTGAGAGTGTCACCCTGGTACAGCCTTTTAAAAGTGTATCGTTAAGATGATAAAAAGTTTAACTAAATATTTCATTTTCTATATTGATAAAATCCATGTAATCCCTTAAAGCACTCGTTATAGAAATAACGTTCTCTTACTCGACTCTTAATTATACAATAGATGTCGCTATCAAATTTTCTTTCCATTATAGACTTACGAAACATTCTTACATACCGACCTAAATCCTACTCTCTAACATAAGTAGTTAAACGCACTATATCTAGAAACATGCATCATTCGTCATTTGAATTTGTGGTCTAAAATGTCTCACGACAAAAACACAATCCCACACACGGATACATTCACCTACATATATACCGATTCATATATGTACATATATGCTTAAGTGCATGCTTTACATTAGTGCGAAATGTCACCGCTGCGTAAACGCAAACGCTTAAGTCTGGCGCATCAACGCCACTCGCCGCGCTGCGCTGCTAAGCCGGTGTGGCTGCCACGAACTATCGACCGATCTATCGGCCACCCGCAAAAGCTCATTTCCGCGCTCTTGCACTTTGAGGCTTTCGAAGCGACGACGAGAAGCATCATCGTTGCCTTAGGCGGCCCGGGGCATGACGTAAATCCAACTTAAGATATGCAAAGCACTTGATGTAATGCAAACAAACTTATGAGCATAAAGACAGATTTGTGATTGCATACGCATTGGTTTATGTGTGGATGTGTGTGTGTAAATGTGTAAGGGTGTAAGGATGTGCGTGTGTTTACTCGTATTTATGCAATTGCAGTGCAGTGAAACGTGGTGTGCTTCTCACATAGTCACACCTAAATGCATAATGGATATGCATATATTCCTATATACGTATATACACCAATCATCAGAGCAGACTTCATTGCGAATGCGATTATTGGAATTGCTATTAGTAGCAGCTTTCGGGAAATGACAACCGACTTCATGGTTTGGAAAGAACTATCAGAGGTGCGTAAGGCGCTCTTTCTTAAGAAGAAGATGAAAATATTATGGGAATAATTTCAAACCAAGTTCCAAAGTCAACCGTTGTGTGTAAACCTTTTACATTGGGAGTCGCAAACTGGGCTTGAACACAGATGCTGGGAAAGCATTTTGAGGGCCTCTCTCATATAACCTGAAATGAAAGTTGGTTGGAAAATTTGGCATATGGTACCGACATCTCTCTAATGATGAGCAGCTCAGTCGAACTTTTCACAATTTTTTACTAAGACTGTTTAGAATAACGGCCATATACTTTAATTTATTCAGAATGTTTCAGATGAATTTCGCCTACTTGAGATATGAAGCTGAATATTGGGAACACTATATCATCTTATGTCCCAAAAATAGTATTGCTTGAATTCTCCCTACGGATTGCTTTAACCTTCCATTTGCTATAAAAATTAACGTCTCCAGACTGATATGGACATTTTAACTGCCGGATGGAATTCAAGCTTTTAAGAGCGTAAAATCTTCAGTTCGAAAACAGTTGAAGACCGCGAGTAGGTCGAAGCAACGAATGCGCGCTTCAATGAGCCACAATTAGCAGCATATCAGCGTCGAACTGTATTTGTGTGCAATCGGTGTGAGTTGTGCATCGAGTGTCGAGGTATTATGATTGTTGTTGTTCCCCGTTAAGATGATATTATTACGCAGATAACATCACTTGCGGCAGTTAGACACTACAATAACTGCAGCGCAATGTTGGCGGCAGCGAGATAACAAGCTTACGAGCACTTACCTAACTGTTATCGTTCACTTTAGTGCCATATAGCATGCAAATATATTTGCATAACAAGGTGTGTGTGTGTCCGAATTTTAATTGAAAATGTCCTAATTTAAATGATTGCATAATTAAGAGAGGTCGCTCAAAGTCTATTGCCAGTTGACATGTAAATTCCCTTTAGTTATCATAATTACCTATCTGGAGAGCTTCTAAAATGCATAAGTGTGAGCATTTAAAGCAATTGAATATGACTGATGTGAGTTACCGGCATGGCTGAAAATCGGTGTATGAGTGCTTTTCAAGCGAAAATGATTGAGTGAGTTCGTTTCATGATCTTCAATATTATACCGTAGTCCATGAAACATACGAAACGACAGACCTCACGCGATGAACCAGCTCTGAGGACAGCGAAGACTTTCCTACCGGAAAGAAAGGTGGTAACCATTTAGGTTATTATGGGGTTCACATATGTTATAAAACAACAACTGGAGAATGGGAAACATTTTTAAAAGCTCTGCTACCATGAGAACGCACCGACTCATATTTCCGTCGTTTGTATGAATGCTGTCCCATCTACAGTATTCTTCAGATATCCCATATGGGTTACTTGCTATTGTTTCTTCACTTGAAAAAGTCACGCGACGTGCAGGAACATCAGTCCACTACGGAAGTTTGGAGACAAAGATCTTGAAGCATCGCTGAGCCAGGTTTTGAAATAAAGTAGGATGCTTGCAAGTATCAATTCACGGAGCGCAATCTCAGCTCTAGTAATGCTAAATAAATGCTCACTTTTTGTCCTGTAATTCTATTTCTCAGTGTGTCTCTAATATACATATATAATGAATTTAGCGCCACATATGTATCCATTCTGCTACATAAACGATTATGTATGTAATATTAATTTCTGTCACAAATGAATACAACTAATTTATTTCATAATGACAAAAAAATAATCTCGGTAAGCATTTAAATCTCTGATATGCTACGTATGTAATTCATTATGTGAATATTTGACATTGCTGTTAAGCCGCAACCGCAGAGCAATTCGCTATTCACATCACATAGCCAACAATGATTAATTTGCTATCGAAAGTAATTGAAATTACTAACCTCAACCAGAGAGCCGCATAGCCACATACGAGTAAACGCAGCTCGCAGAAATACTTTCTCATAAAAGCATTTAAATATTGGTGCGTATATATCTACATATGAATTAGGAAATAAAATCGATTCATAAAGGTCGAGACCACATAGTAAGCTACTTAAGCGTAATTGTAGTTTTAACAGAATGACAAAGAAACAATATTGTTTTGTTTTATAGGATGAATAATCTGAGAATATGGTGGACAAATTCTCTTTCGTTTGACACCAAAATCATCGAAATCGGTTCAGATTTACCGGAGTTATACCCATCGACAGTCTGAAACTTTGCAAAAATTACGGCTGCGCTGCCGAGCAGAGCAGAGCAGAGTTGTTAGTACCAAAAGACTTTGAATGGACATAAATCCGGCAAATCTCAACCGATTTCGATGATTTTGGTGTCAAATGAAAGAGAATTTTCATTCTATTGCTTAACCAATAGGGTTTGATAGGTAAGCAAATTACAGAAGAAATGGTGTTATTATTTATAACTTCAACAAATATAGACGAATGCTTTTGTTTGCGTGTCAAATCAAAGGGTGAAGCAGAATATTTTAAATAAATCACTATTTTGCGCAAGTCAGAAAATTCACAGAGCATTGGTGCTTAGACAATTATTCATTTCAACAATAAATTCGCCGAACTGCAATGTTTAGAGTATTTCCAATTATTTATACGCACTCCAGTGCAGTTCAATTCTTCATTGCTGCTGACATTTCGGGGTAATAAAATACAAAATATTGTAGAAATAAAAAAATATTCGTGATGTCCACCGCAGCACTAGGTTCCCAAGGCAGAACAAAGCGGCCGAGTCAGGCACGATCCGCCGCCGCAGGACATTTATTAGACAATGGCGACCGCAAAGCAGTGTGCATAATAAAATGTTAGAAACTAACAAAAACCAAACAAATACAACAATATGTGCAACAATAGACAGCGGAAAAAATGTAACCAACCGAAGTTGCCAGCGAAAATATACCGTTATAAAATGCAAAACTTAGCGAAAAGTTCGGCAAAATAAACCAAAATGACTGACTTTGTTTTGCAGCGAATATTATTTTGTGTCTTTGCGTGTGGGTGTCTATGTGTTGTTGTGGCGGCATGTAACAATCGAAAATCGTTTTGACTCGCCAACTTTTGTTTACAAACATTTGTTTTCGAATTTTTTCCCGTTAGAAAAATAACGAAAGAGAATTTTTCCAAAATGCATTAAATATATAAAATATCAAACAAAGGCAAATGGATCTACACCTATATGTTATATATACATATTCAAGTAAGCACAAATACATACAGACATACATATTTACGAGGATATGTAGAATAAATGAAGTTAGGGCCTACATATGCCACGGAAATTGTTTATTTTATCATGAGATTCTTCGTATCAGCGACCAGTTAAATAGGGACGATATTTATTTTTTGATTTGGAAGATTTAGAACTTTGTTATGAATTAAGTCTACTTTAAGAGAAAGAAAGATTCAGTAAAATACCCTATACTCGTGCGGTTAATCTGAAAATAATATTAGACCTATAAAAGAATGGGCTTAGCTTCTCGGACTATTATTGCTGCTGAATAATTTTTATGAAGGGCTCAATCGAGGGAAAGTTAAAAATTAAATGGAAGTCTTTGGGTTTCTTTACAATTCGCCGCAGGATGGTAAAATTTTTGAGCTTTATAGCCTCTAAGCTTAACTAAAATATGGAATGGCACGTGTGTCTACTACAACAATTCGACTGCAGATCTAACCATTGCCAATAGCAGATATCCATTTGAAACTCAATATTTTTATGTGGCAAGCAATGGAGGTTTGTTAAGCTTGCAACGACAGCGAATTTTATAAAAGCCAAACAACTGTTAAACAACCAACAATGCAATACACCCTTTGCTTTGTTAAAAGGTTTAAGCCGAAAATAAAATAAAAATCCTCTACACGAAATGCAAGTCGACAACAACAAGAACATGTATCGCTCCCGACTCGTGTCCTTTGAAATATTGCTTTGGATTACATTGAGCTTCCTCCTCCTTTCCTCGTCTTTATGTCGTGCTTCTTGTTGCATTTTGTTGTCTTTTAAGCGCTTTGTTGTTGGCTTTCTTTCGGGCAAAAGCTCCGTAACCGGCGTTCATGAGCGACGTGCTCACTGCATTTGCGTGCACTAATACATTTCCTCGCTACTAAATATTTCCTCGGACACGCGCTGACCACCAAGCCATTACCGAGCCCGTGTGTGTGCGAGTTCTCCTCGCGTTTCAACTTCCTATGGCTGCATTGCTGAAGACAGCGAAAGGCACACAGCAAATTGATGTCGACGCTGCACCGCCATTTCGTTGCTCATGGCTTCCTCGACGATTGGTGACATTTGATTTTATGCAATGCGATTTGCCGCACACACCACAAGCTACTATAGAGGTGTGCCTTTTCACCTGCAATAATTCCTCGCTTGAGTAGTCACGATTGCGCCGTGTGTGCGACGTACGACCTGAGTTCTGCGTTGTCGTCGAAAATGGATTTCTTGGCTCTTCTCTTGTTTATTTATTAAATTCATTGTTTCCTTTTTGTCGTAAATTTTACTGTCAGCGTTCGGTCAACAACGGTGGTGGACTGCGGACTTTTCAGTTTGATTTATTATTGCAGTTATTGGTTCATTTGATATTCAGTTTGCAATGCTACAAGTTGACTGAAGAAATTGTTGAACAGGTTTTCTTCAAGAGTCATCGTGTAATTCCTCTTCACGTTTCTCTTTCAAATATAATATTCTAGGAGCCAGAGGTTCAATACCAGTCTACATTTTCGAAAATAGTCCTTCTTCCTGAACTAAGTATTTTAAACGTATGGGTATATTCTGAAACTTTTGGGATTCGCAGAAAAATCATTTGTTTTTTTACAATATTGAAGCCTTCAATAAAACCTTTAATTATCTTCTAATGAATATATTTTTTCTGATTGTAAACATTTTGATCGCTACACGAGCTTGCTGCCCATTAAATATTCTTAATTAAAATCTCAACTGGAATTATTTCAATAACTCAAAATTTCGTAACAATTTGGAAATTTGCATAAAATTCGTTAAACATTACTTTATTCAATTTGATTTTATCTGTTTCGTTTATATTTCAATCACAATGCAAATTTATAATGTTATTTCTACTTAGAATAGAACACAAAAAAATCTCTGTTTATGTAAAGAACTTATGTGGTACTTATATGCGAGTAAATATGCACTCTTTGTTCTGCTTATCGGCCATATCCTGTTCTGAAACCGCCTGCCGATGCTGATGCTGATGCTGTTGCCGACGATGAAGCTAACCCTGAAGCTGACCCTGAGGCTGATGATGAGGAATGAGCTGAACTAGTTGAACTGCTTCCACCATAGCCTCCTCTGCCTCCACTACCGCCATAACCTCCAGCACCACCTGCTCCGCCATGACCACCAGCACCATAACCGCCGGCCCCACCAAAACCTCCAGCGCCTCCAGAACTACCAGCACCACCGAATCCACCAGCTCCTCCCAAGCCACCACCTAGGCCAAGACCAAGCCCAAGTCCGTGACCAGCACCGCCGGCGCCATGACCATGTTGTCCGTGTTTTCCGTGCCCGTGACCGTGACCACTACCGTGGCCGCCAGCACCACCACCAAAACCGCCATCGAAGCCACCTGCGCCTGCTGAACCGCCAGCTGATCCAAATCCTCCAGCGCCGCCTTTACCGCCACCATAACCACCTGCACCGCCAGCGCCACCACCTAGTCCACCTCCGAAGCCTCCATCAAATCCACCACCGGCGCCAGCTCCGGCTGAACCACCAGCGGAACCACCAGCTGATCCATGACCGCCGGCGCCACCTTTACCGCCGCCATAACCGCCTGCACCGCCAGCTCCACCTCCAAGTCCACCTCCGAAGCCTCCATCAAATCCACCACCGGCGCCAGCTCCGGCTGAACCACCAGCTGAACCGTGACCTCCGGCGCTGCCCTTTCCGCCACCATAACCGCCCCCACTTCCTGCACCGCCAGATCCACCACCAAGTCCACCTCCGAAGCCTCCATCAAATCCACCTCCGGCGCCAGCTCCGGCTGAACCACCAGCTGAACCGTGACCTCCGGCGCTGCCCTTACCGCCGCCATAACCGCCTGCACCGTCTGCACCGCCAGCGCCACCACCAAGTCCACTTCCGAAGCCACCATCAAATCCACCACCGGCGCCAGCACCGGCTGAACCACCAGCTGAACCATGACCTCCAGCGCTGCCCTTACCGCCGCCATAACCGCCTGCACCGCCAGCTCCACCACCAAGTCCTCCATCAAATCCACCTCCTAGACCTCCTGCACCAGCGTTTGCTGAACTACCGGCCGAAGCTGATCCATGTCCTCCGGCGCCGCCATGACCGCCAGCACTGCCTGCACCACCAGCACCACCACCTAGTCCACCTCCGAAGCCTCCATCAAATCCACCACCGGCTCCAGCACCGGCTGAACCACCAGCGGAGCCACCAGCTGAACCATGTCCTCCGGAACCACCTTTACCGCCGCCATAACCGCCAGCGCCTCCTGCTCCACCACCAAGTCCACCTCCGAAGCCTCCATCAAATCCACCACCGGCGCCAGCACCGGCTGAACCACCAGCGGAGCCACCAGCTGAACCATGTCCTCCGGAACCACCTTTACCGCCACCATAACCACCTGCACCGCCAGCACCACCACCAAGGCCACCTCCGAAACCTCCAGCGCCAGCATTTGCTGAACTACCAGCCGAACTGTGTCCTCCGGAAGCGCCGCCTGCGCCACCACCAAAACCTCCATCAAAGCCACCGCCGGAGCCACCAGCAGAACCGTGGCCTCCAGCACCACCTAGTCCAGCGCCAAGCCCTAGACCCAATCCAAGGCCACTCGAAGCAGAACCACCAGCGCTTGCGCCACCAGAACCGCTGCCACCATAACCTCCACCGGCACTGCTCGCCGCATTAGAAGATGCCGAACTGAGACTTCCACTGCCGCCCAATCCAAGACCTAAGAGGCCTCCTTTACCACCAATATCGAGCCCAAGGCCTAAACCTAATCCGCCTGATGCGCCTCCGCCGTGCGATACTCCGTAGGCTGCAAAAGAAATGGCAAACTTTGTGAACTCATTCTAAACTAAAGTCACATCTTCATCCTTACCGTGGCACAAGACCAAAGAAACTGCTAAACAACTAAACACTGCAAACGCTCGCATGATCAGAACTCAAATGTTACGCTCAATGTTCGTAGATGCGCTTATATAGAACCCAATCCAGGCGTCAATTAAAAATGCTGCTTCAAAAGACAACATTCAGCAAGCAGTGCAAAACTTTAGTTTCATCATTCTCTACCCCGTACCCTGCACGAGGGAAATGCGAATAAAAAGTCTTGATCGTGGATTAACCGATAATTCACTCATAATAACATTCAACTGTACTTTTGCATGTACATACGTAGTCAAATAGGTTATATATAAGTATGTGTATATATATTTATTTACTGCACGGTTGGGGGAAACCTCAAACCCCGTCAAACAGTTGATGTGCTCACTGATTACTTTGCATATTATTGAGGCATGAAATTCAGATGTGCGAAAAATGTTCTTCTCCCAATTAATGACTACAATTTGTAGTTATTGTTTTATACCTACTTATTTCACCCTACACTCGGTTTCAAGACTACTAAGGTTTGTGGTGGATATTATCTTATATTCTCGCTCAGTCTTCTTTCATACAAAATTGGGGTTTTATCTATCGATCTTTCTGAAAATATATAAAAATTAGAGATAAGGTTGGAAGGTCAAAGGTCAAAAGGTTTCCTTTCAATTTCTTGGTACCAATGAAAGCCATGGAAGGTATTCAATATCAATTCACTGAAGACTGGTTACTAGAAAAGATAAGCACTAAATCCTCAACTCATGCACGATATTCTGGCCATTCCGTAAGGTAGAAAGTACCGAAGGTTAGATTACAGAGGCTCAAAAGTCTGGATATTCCAAGAGAAGCCATTTTTTGCATAATTTAATGACCAACTAATTTCATTGCTTATAGCGCATGCGTCCCATAACCTAATCGTAACCACTGCGAGCGCTCGTAATTTGTATGCGAAACAGGTTTTTTTCGATTTTTTTATGCCATATGAAATTTAACGACTCCAAACCAGATGCCCACTTTCAACATCAACAAATAACGCGAACAAAACGAAATTAACAAAATAAAAACAATTAAGAAGCGGGAACAAAAATAGAATTTTTATAACCGGCAAAAGTACATACAAACAAATACTTGAACTTGAGCTTGTGATAACAAATTACAACTCATAAAAAGTACGAACTGTAGAACTATTACCAGAAATCTACAAATGTAGAATCTTCGGTGCATATTATAACAAAACCTGAAAACCTGAGACCAAAAATCTTTTTCAAAATTTACAACTTTTTTATTAAGTCATGAATATATGTATAGTTCTAACGTTAGACCTCTCTGATCAATCACATTATAGTTATTTTTGTTGCTTTTCGATCTTCCTCTCTCTGCTAGTTTTGCTCTCACCACGCATATTGATTCTAATATGTTTATTATTGGTGGCCCCCTTTGAATACAAAAATATTCTCACCACTTTGTTGCGTGCCCAGAAAGTATTGTTCAGCCGGTTTTACCAGTTCACCTTTGCTATTATTGTTGCTATCAGTGACGTAGTACTTTTGATTAATCATCAATATGTTTATATATATACATATTCGTAAGCTTGTAGAGAACTTGTCGTTCTAAATAAATATGCGACGGTGAACATGTTCACCAAAAAAAGATATAAAGTTTTGACAAATTACTTTATTATAAAAGCTTATTAAGACATCGATATGATTTGAATGCTTATTTGTAATTTCGGAATTAATGGATTTCCCAGTTATTCAATTTGTTTAATTTAAATCGAAATATTAGAAATGAAGACATGCAATTTTCGAATCTTATTTTTTATGAATATTAAATAATTTGTGCCGCAGACTGTCATGTTCTATGGCCTTGTTTTGTGGTTTCGTGAGAACATTATTGTATTGTTTAAAGCCATAGCTGACACTGAACGAACTGCTGTGAGAGTGTAGTAATTTAACGATTTTTTTTTAATTTTTTTATAAAGAACACTTTTCGAGCAAATTGATCTAATACATTTAGGTCTCTTAAATGTTTGGCAAAATATCTTTTTCTTAAAAGCAAATCCTTATATCAAGTTTGGGGTTCTTTGAGAGCTGATTTCTTATGACAACATATAACTCTAATAACCATATATCGAATTTATTTTTCGGACTGCCAAAAATCGTAAAGTTTATAAAAATGCTTTCTTTCGAATGTTATACATATATCATTAACAAAGTGGGAACAATTGGTTTATTTTCGATGAGATTTAACTATGAGGCTATTATATCAGACTGTCATGTTCTTAAATCAGTAACAACCCATAGCTTCGATAAATAAATTTTAAAACTATTTGGGAATACTCTCTGTCCTTTCTGGTTACAGATGAGCTCTATTATATAATATTGAGAGACTGGTTTAACTTAAAATTGTGGAATTTGTTTAACTTTAAAAAGGTCTTTCTGGTACAATGGTTCGAAAAATCGCCGAACAATGCAAACGACTCGAATACCCTTTTAGAACAGTCGGCTCTGATCTCCCTCTCTCTCGCTATCTCTTTCACTCTCTCTACCTCTTTGAGTCTGATTCGAATATGTATCTGTATTAATAAAAAACGGAGAACGTTTTTTTTTTTTTTGAATTCTCGACATGAGAAGTGATCAATCTACAAGTTTAAAAATAAAAATCGAACACTCCCATATAGTTAAACAAATAAATTGTAAACAAATATTAATATAAAAGATATCAAATGATTAATTGTTAAATTAGGTATCTGTTTGATTGAAAACAAACAAATTCTCAGAAGCAGCAAAGAAAATAATAAAATATTGCCGATGAGCGATGACTTCTGCTAAATAGCAATCATAATTCTTTGGGCGATTTGTTAAAATTGAAAGAAGATTTGCTTTTATTCATCTGTTGTTTTATCTCTTCATTAAGCGTATCGTAATAAAATTGCAGACATAATTTACGCTCAAATGGTCATTAGTAAACAAGCCGCACAAAATATTCTACAATATATGAGATAGTAAATTTTTTATAGCTTATGGCTTGTTTTCTTCAATATATTTTTTATACGCTTTTAACAACATTTATTATTTGTTCTTCGGTATTAACTAGTCTTTCGTACGAGATGTGACGCTCGCACGCCAACAAAACAATTTAATCGCCAACAACGGGAGCGTTAAAAATCAAATAACTTTGTTGGAGTTTTATTAAATTATTTTTAGTGCTGAATCTTTTTATGACTTTTATTTATACTTAGTGGGATTTCATTAAGTGGAAAAAATAGTTTTGCTAAGATTAGTGGTAATTCTGCAAAAAAAAAAAAATAAGTAGGTAAAGATATTAAAAAGTTCTATAAGAAAAAGAAATTTGACTATATGTGTGCTTTATATAAACTACATCCATCAAATTGGAAAGTGAATAAACTTGAATAGGATTGTATAAACTAGCCTTAGTTTTCAAAAAATTCTAATTTTTTGCAATTTTTGTTATATTGAACATAGCTCTCATTGAGGCCTTTACACCGATTAAATGATCTCCAAATTCTTCTTGTCTCTGTGATTGCGGCTTCATGTTCACCACAGTGATCGTTTAACTGTTAGTTCTATTATATAAAACTACTATTTTCTACGAACAATCACATTTACTGTTGGGTATATTCATTTGCAGACTTCATTTTTAATATTTCTATTTCTTGGAATACAAAAATTATTAGAATAAGCTAAACGTCAGAAGACTCTATGGTAATCCCCAAAATATACACGATTTTTCTATGTCAAGCGACATATCATATTAGAAGATAAACAAACAAATAAACAATGTCTAATTCATAATAATTCAGGTTTGATTTTTTCAAAAAATAATAGTATTTATAGTTTTTGCAACCAGTTTCACATTTCTTCGCCTCATTCTGCAAGAAGCAGCGACGCGAAAAGTTATCTAGGTAAATTTGTTTTTGAAATTGAAAACAAAACAACGAGAAAGTTTGAGCTTATTATTATAGGTTGATTAAGTTAGATAGATTTGGAAGATAGCTTTTTCGTAAACACGAATAGTTGGATGATTTGAGGCACTTCATGAGACTTATGAAGTAATAAACCTTATACAAGTAATCCAATCATCTCTATACACATCGAAAAAGTTACTAAACTATGCTTAGAAATCATCGTGTTCCCAGAGATATCGATGAATTGGTTTTATAAAAAATTTCATTTTTTGATTGAGATATTATTTACTTAATACAACTCCAAGACACTTACATACATATGTATATAGAAAGTTTTTCAAAGAGATCATGTGAAGGTTGTAAACAAGTTTGAGGACGAAGAGAGTTGTATTCAGTATTGTCGGCCCAACGTTCAATTAGGTATTTATATATTACATAGCTCATCTATGTAAGCTTTCTCCGATCCATTCCTTCATCGCAGTTTTAATATCCGAAGAGCAGATGTGAGCTAATGCTTGCCATAAAAATGCACGGTATCTTCGATAGTCGGGTCTATGATCTACAAGATTGGGCTACAGAAAACAGGCAAGCAATAACAATAATATAGCAAGAAAAAAAAATCTATAAAATATCGAAAGAAATATGGGTTACTAATTAGCATATAAGCACTGACCCACATTGAAGCCTAGTTTGGAATTAATTTAATTATAGTAAAAAAAAAACAAATACAAATTTAAATATGTATACCAGCAGTTCAGACGGTCATTAACATCATCTTGTAGCCATCGCTAGTCTATTTTTGTAACACTATTAGCATCGACGTAGAACACTCTTTAGCACTCTACGGATTAACAGCAAACAAGAGATAAACAAAAGTTGGCGCTTAAATATAATTTTTTTTGTTAATAAATTATCTACAATTTTGCTTTATGGCTTTGGAAATATATATTTTTCTAACTCAAGATTACATAAACAAATTGATAGCTAATTAAGAAATATAAAGAAAAAAAAGTTATACAATAATCAGAGAAACAAACATATTAACACAAATCGTGTCTGAGCGAAACGTTTTTTGTGCGAAAACCAGTTTTCATATTCTTTCCAAACAAAAAAATCTGTTTTGCGCACAAAAAGCACCGAAGAATATTTTGCAAAAAATGCTAATAAGCGAAAAAAATTGCAAAATAAAAATAATAAAAGAAATTGGAAGCTTTAAAGAATGCTGAGAGGCGTAGTTGAAAATATAATTTTGGAAAAAATTAAACAAATTTAAATTTTAAGAAGTATTTATAAGCATTATGAAGTAGGGTTAGTTACATTATTTATAACTTGAGAACATCTGGATCGATACTGATGATCTCTGCGTCGTCTCTGTCAATTTTGATTAAATTAATTGGAAGAAAAATCTAAAAAAATCTCGATCTCAACTTCTCTAAGTATATTTTATGCCTAGCTAAATGTTTAAAAATCTTTAAAACCTTCTGAACCTCTCCAAGTACATTTTTGTGCCTAACTTAATGTTTAACATTCCAGCTTACAACAATAATTACAAGCCAGATGCAAATCTGTTATGTCATCCCAACTGTTGGTGGGTGTAATTGAAAAATTGATAAGTCATAAAATTGTGTAGCTTTAGTATTAGTAGCAATATTATGAAACAATTGCACAATATAAGTGTCTAATTACTTTGCACATATGAAATAAGATAGGCACTTAACCTACAGTGCTGGTCATATAAATATGGCAGCATACCAAATTTAATATAAAATAAAATATTTGTAATCAAAATTTACGTTCCACAAATGACGTCACTTAAATGCTACCAAATTCCCAATTTCAACTTTAGCAACAAACAAAAAAACAGAAAAATTCCATAATTCACTTTTAGTGGCAATAATACTTTCAGTTTTACGGCATATTAAATTACAAAACTTAACCCCAGAGGCGCAATTAAAAAATGTCTATTTGCATATAATTAAATTGTAGAAACTAACGATTATTTGCGTAATTATTGTACTTACGATATGCATTGTAATTATATTAATACTGTAGCGGAAATATTATTCAATTTCCATAAGGGAATACCAGAAATGCAAAAGTAAGTGAATTCAACTATTGCTTAATGAAGAGAATAGCGGACTTTTGAATAAGTAAATATTAATTGTGAGATTTAAATCAGATGTGGTTTCAAATGGGTTTTCAGAACAGGATGTTGGTAGATCCAATAGAATTGTGGAAAATTAATTTAAAATATGTTTCTAGCGAAGTCTAATAATATTTATGCTAAATATTCAACGTCGAGGTCTCTCTCTCTCTATCTCTCTCTGCGCCTTTCGAGAAATGGAGAGATCTACAAATTTTAAATCGATACAGAGGCGAATCGTTGTTGATAGGAAAAGAGATCGTATCAAAGTCCGTCAAAGTGATAGTACACACCTGTGATCTGAGTTCAGTTCTGAGGAAACCACATACCTAACAATAATTGTTATTTACAACGTTTGTACTTCCCCAGTGAATTATAATGAAAATGGAAAATCCAAAATTTTCAAATATAAAAACTCAAAATATTTTTAATATTATTCAAAATACGCTATTTTACTACGACATGTGTACACAGTTCGATTAGTGTACAGCAATAAGCCTCCAAACCATAAATAGTATAGTATGCACTATCGTCACTCATAAGAACACGAGCGAATACGAGCAGATAAACAAATAAGTATTTATATTACTATATTTACTCGTTGATAACCTCTTAGAACAGCGTTAAATATATAGTGTTAAATGCATTTGCATAGCACCTACATTACTTGGCAACTCACGCTGTAATTTGTGTCACTGTGACGTGTCTTCGACTATAGATTATACTCAGCGTGCTTCGCCTTGACATTGCATTTACCGCAATTAGTAGAATCTGATAAGAAAACACTCTGCATAAGTTAATATGTTTTTCTATTCGATTTGAATACTGTATATGCTATGTACACTTTCGCGGAAATTTCGTACGTTTACATGGAAAGGAAACGGAACTAAATAGCTGAAAATGGAAAAATCTTTATTCCAGAGTCATTTAGAAAACTGTTAGATCTTTGGAGTATATCAAGATTTTGTTTATCAAATTTTAAGACGCAGTAATGATGCCCCTTCTTTATGCTGAAGAATCATGTGTCTATAGCTAGATCAACAGTTCAGTCTGATTGAGGAGCTTATAGATTTTTTTTTTCAAAATATATTAGTTGGACTTCGTTACTTACATTTCATTTGGCTAGGTTACTAAAATCTCTGGGTCAGTCCTAAGAAAAAATATTCAAAGTTTTTGTTTGTGTTTAATAGTGTGGAAAATAAGGTGTGAGTGGAAATAAAAAAAAATCAAGTATTTAGGCTCTACAAGCTTCAAAAAATCGATTTTTTTGTTTTGTTTTAATTCTCTTCCAAAACTATCCAAGAATATGTATTTAAAATTCCAGAGGCCAATTCGACATGTTTTCGAAGCTAGAGCAGTTTTAGTGGCCGAGCGTCGAGCAGGTGCGAATGCTCAGGCAGACCTTTAAAGTGCGTTTTCTCGAGTTTTCATTTTCACAAGTGTTAGAAAACGGTGCCGGCGATAGCAAAAAGAATATATGTCCGATCGACAAAAACCAAAGTGGTCTAGCTTCAGTATTAAATTATCTTCTATTTGAACTAGACAAAAGTAGTTGAAGTTGGACAAAAGTATTATTTAAACTACTTAAAGTCTATTTTTTTTCTTAAAAACTGATTTTTTTTTCAAACTTCGAAAAAATTTGGAATTTTATAACTAATTCGGTATTTTTTTAGTTCATAAAGAAAAGAAGCTTATAAAAATTAAAAAAAAATTTGGTTCGACTGTTTCAGATACATCGCACGACCTCCATCACCGGCACCGATTTACAAGTGCAGACTCCAGGCGCTCCAGAAAAATACTTACAATTTTGAAAAAAATTCAATATTTTTTAATAATAAATATTGTTTTTTAAGCCTTAAATATAGTACACTATTGTCTTAAAATTCCGTTAACCGCACTCATTTCCTTCCTTTTCAAAAAAAAAATTTCTAAAAAAACGCTTTTTTCGGCTTCTAACGCAGACTGCCTTAAGAAAGCAAAAGCGTAGCCAATATTTTCAATATTTTTGTTCCAATATGACCAATTGGACTTATTCAAAAATCCAAAATTTTTTAGTCAAATATAATTTTCTTCTTTGAATTAAGGGTAAGGGTCCTCTTAGTCCATAAAATGTAGATACAATTTGGGACTAGTTCAGAGCTCTTTATAGACTAGTTGGAGGTAAGTTTTAGTTCTTTTGAAATACTTTCGAAGCATTTATATTTAAATGTTTAGACAGACATTCAAGCATTTAGAATAAAATGCATATTGATAACAAGACCTTAAGCCCTAGCTTCTCTTCATTCCCTCCGCTTCCCTTCAAATCAAAACTCGAATGAGTCTCTATAAATTCTCTACTGTAGCACAACTGTTAGAGTTCAATAAAAATTAAACTTATAAAAAGCGACTAGCGATATAAATCATGCCATCAACTATCGTACATAAAAACTTGAACACCTAAGAATAATAACTACAAGGCGTACTCGTATTAATTAATATTAAGTGTGATTTTTCGCACATTTATGATCGACAGAAGACAATCGAGCTCATCATTGGCGGTATAATTAAATTGATGAATGTACTTGGAGTAGTGTTTGTCACTTGAGGTGACAGCGCAACATTATTTATAGCTTTTGAATAACTAATAATTTATAACAAATGCAAAAACGACTACCAAGTGGAAATACTATTACAGCTTCCATGGAAAAACCATAAACTTATATAGAAACGAAAGTAAAAGCAAATTTATTTGTTGGACGTTCACAGATACTTGGCTATATAAAAAATATGTATGCCATGAAATCTAAAACCCTTTAGGAAAATAGAAACGAGTTTAGATCAAATTATAATTCAGAGAAAGTCAATGGTACTAACGATACCAAACTATCGTTCGATTAGAATATCGATAATTTTTGGATGTAAATAATACCTTTGAGCGCTGATATTAGTGACCGATAACTGCTTTCCTGCTATGAGTGTTGATAATCTGAGTAGATTTTCATATAAAAATTAGTTTTTTTATTTGGACTGAAGGCAGTCAGAAGAGAGTTTCGTGCCATAAATCATAATTGAATTTTGAGAGGATGTTGAACTGAGGCCCTCAGAGCGCTCTCTCGAAATAAACCGAGAAAATCAATTTAAATTTATATATTAAACAAAAATGATTAATTCGTTTCAGATATTTAAGCGAAACACATTTCCATTTGTTCTACGAAAATCTGAATTCAAAATATCCATACTTGATTCGATGCAGAATAATATTGCATTAGTCACACTTGCAGCAATTGATATACAAAATGATACGAGCATTAAACTAGAATGGCAATTGCAGCAGAGTGGTTGCAAATAGTTAGAGTCTTTGAAATGCAGCGTCAATTCAAACGTTTGCAAGCGCTTGTGCTATTGAGCTTTATAGCCATCTTCTGCCTTGGTGAGTATTTCACATATTTAATTTATACAGATTTATACAAAATCCGTTACAGATCTTTCTTGCGCCGAGAACCGTCACGATAATAATGAAGATGCCGGAGTCCCATTAAAGATTATAAAGTTTCTCAATGAGGAAAGCAGCAGAGCTAAATTACTCGCTGATACCACCAATGATAGGCGTGAAGTGCAATCTGATGATATACGACAATTTCCGGCAGCGAGATCATTTGAAGGTCATAAAAAACCTGTGAAAATGTATCGCTTTGGTGGCCATTGAAGTAATTTCTATTGGCTGCAGAATCATTATTAGAGCTATTGAAATAAATTGAAAAAATATTTTGGTGGTATTATCTAATCAAAGAAATATAGGGTGCTCTTTTTAGTGGCATTAAATTTAATGGCAAACTATCGCATTATTAAACGAAACGTGCTTCTATATATGTGTTACAAAATTCAAATCTTGAATGATCTTCACCACTTCTAACCAAGCGGCTGTCATGTGGGTGTGTCCCCTTTGTACTTCTTGTGTCAATGGCAATGACAAAACAATTACAAATCGCTTAAACACTTGCACTTGTCAACCTAATTTCCAGTTATTCACACTTGCTTCAACATCAATGTATTATATATATATCTGATATACATATATAATATAAACCTTACAGGCAGCAACAATATCACCACAGCAACAATATTTGCTTTGCTTTAGAAGCGTCGACACTCAACCAACAGTCGCATTGTACTCATTCTGAAGACGAAGGTCACTTTCTGTGTGGCACAACAATAAGCTGCCGTATCTTAGAAGTATGTGTTGAAAGCGGCTTTACACAACAATGTTGCAAGAACTGCCTTTGGCTTACATTGAATAATACATCAATCAAATTTCATTAATATTCACCACAGTTTACCACATACATACAGTCCACCTCTGACTACGACTTGGGTTTCATGTAAACTGTATATATATATAATCTGTATTTGTACACATCTGCTGGAGCGCTGCCTGTTACAATTGCAGACCGTTTCTTCTCTTCACCTAACCGCTGTCCTCACACTGCCAACCGGCCTCACTTGCTCTACCCCAAATAACATTGAATGCAAATTTTTCTAATGGACATTTAATTTCCTAATGCGTATTTAAAGCGCCTGTTACTCTGATAATTGCTGGCATCGAGGCTGTTCTTAGTAGCAGATACAAGATTATTTACCCATTTGTCGACTGAGCACAAATATTTAATTCGAATGTAATGTGAGCCGTTCTAAAGTTCGGTTTGAGGTTTCTGGTTGGAAATATCTAAAATTGCTATTTAATACTGGCCTACAGCTGCTGCTGTCAATCAGTGAAATTAGTTATAATAGAAGTTGTTGTAGGCTGTGGGTTTTATTAAATTTTGATGTGGGAAACTTCGTCTTCTACGCCTTTTGAATAGATACTTTAGGAGACTCAAGAGACTGATGAGCTAAATGCAACCCAATTGGGAGTCGATTGTTGACATATTGACCGAAGAGAAATCTAAAAGTTATTTCCAACGATAATCGGTCCTCGGATGTCAACGTAAAGCCCTCGAATAGATTTCTGATTTCTTGAATATATCCGAAGTCAAAAAGAGATCGGTAGCCCGCAGGATTAAGTAGAAAATTATTGAATTCTTGGAATGGTCCTCAGAAGCCAACGTAAAGCCCCCGAATAGATTTCTGATTTCTTGATTATATCCGAAGTCGAGAAGAGATCGGTAAAAAGATTGAATTCTTGGAATGTTTTTTAAACAGAAAATTTTCTTTCTTGCAGCAGACCAAAAATTCCATCCTCACATCAGCCCAAGTGATTTCACTTGTTTGGCAATGCATCACTCGCTGTTGCCTGCAATCAAAAATATTATACTTAAACAAGAGTGTGTGTAAGTAGGGATGTGCACATGTGAGCATTGGAGTTTTGCTAGCAAAAGACAATAACGAGCGACGCTTTATTGGGAGCTCCCAAAAGCAGGTTGTTCCTTAAATTTCCAGACATGAGTGCAGCAAGAGATTTATTTATGTCGAGATGTGCACTCAATTCACAAGGAAGCAACTGTACGGATGGATGTTTTTACGACATTTTACAGGGTGGTTCATAAACTGTAAGTTTTAAGTATTAAATTTTTTCCTTATCCTTAGGCAGGGAATACTTATATAATCTTCTAAAATTTGTCCAAATAGTTTTCCCCTAATTTGTATGTTTTTACTACAGCTCTCTATTTTTCAATCATGTCTCTCTTACAACGAATTAGTGTTTGCCGAAAACAGACGCTGAAACAGAGGTTTCAACTCTCTCCTTGATGTGCGTTGGTTGGATCTTAATACGGCTTCTTTTGATAAAACTGACTATTGCCACAATATCCTTACCGTACTACAGAAGATAACATCTTTCGACCAACTCCTTAATTACTATATTTGTGTTTTTAGACAGGAGCTAATTGATCAATTACCGGCCTCTGCTCGATTAAAACGCTTATTAAGATCGATTTACCTTACAAAATAAAATCTCCATTTATTTTAAGTTGAATTTGAAATCAAATGCAACTCTGCGACAAAGACGTACGATATACGTTCTTTGCCTGCGATTGGCTGTATTGTATGTTGTACTGTATGTTTAAGCAAAAAAGCTACGATAGATGTCGCTGCTGAATAATATTAATCAGCTGATGAAACTTAGAAATAATAGAACGGCATTTATTATAACATACCAGATCAAACGACTACTAATTGGACCCATGTTCCTGAAAGTATCACCATCAAATATATTCACAGATGAAGAGACTCTCTGAGAAATTCAATTCAATGGTAATACTTACACTTCGTGATGGATCTCTCTCTTTAAAGTTCCACGAGAGTTCCAAGAAATATCTGTTATTTGCGAGATAGTTCCGTATGCATTAGCTCACGTCTCGTTTTTAAATATATGTATGTATGTATGTGATTGGCGTTGCAACCGTTTAGCCGGTTATAGATAGTGCGCCACCTCTCTCTCTCCTTCGCAGTTCGGCGCCAGTTGGAGATCCCAAGTGTAACCAGGTCGCTCTCCACCTGGTCCCTCCAACGGAGTGGATGCCTTCCCCTTCCTCGGCTTCCTCCGGCGGGTACTGCATCGAATACTTTCAGAGCTGGAGTGTTTTCTTCTATCCGTACAACATGACCTAGCCAGCGTAGCCGCTGTCTTTTTATTCGCTGAACTATGTCAATGTCGTCGTATAACTCGTACAGCTCATCGTTCCATCGTCTGCGGTATTCGCCGTTGCCAATGTTCTGAGGACCATAAATCTTGCGCAAAATTTTCCTCTCGAAAACTCCTAGTGTCGTCTCATCTGATGTTGACATCGTCCAAGCTTCTGAACCGTAGAGCAGGACGGGAATGATAAGCGACTTGTAGAGCTTGATATATAGCCTCGTTATAACAGTTGGTTGAGAGTTCGCTAAACAACGGATATGGATCTTTGAACCTTAGATGGAAGGTACTGAGACTCAGAGCAATAACCTCGATATATTCAATTGAGGAATACATTGAAGAGTGAAGTCAGCAACGCCGGTCCTCGAACTCACACTTAACTTGTCTTCCAAGAGGTATTTGTATCTATTTTTTAAGTTCAGATTTTTCTATCTACCACCCTGTTTCCAAGCGTATGCTGACAGCAACGACAGCAGTCCATGGAACATGTTCCTATTATTTGATTTTTACACTATTTGCCCGCTCTGTGATGCCATAGCTGCCGAAATGTTGATTTGTTTTCTTTTTTTTTTTGTTTTTTTTTTGCTCGCTTTGCGCCAGTTTCCACATTTCCTTCATGGCAGAAAGATATATAATTTTCCTGTTGTAAGTTTCAGCATCCTCTTGCGCTATTCGCCCCACGGCCAACTTGTTCCACAACAATACAAGCAAACGCACACACACATAGGCGCACAGGCATGGTGTATTGCCACGCTTATCTTCCGTTTGACTTTGTTTTTATGGCGTGCTTGTTTCGCCTCTTCACTACACTGATGATGAGTTGTTGTTGTTATTGTTGCTATTGCTGCTGCTGCTGCTGTTGTAGTTTATAGTTGATTTTTCCTGTGTCGAACGAGTCGTCGGCATTTTTGCTCATTGACTGCTAGTGTCATTGCTGTACAGCTGATTTGTGCTCAGTGAATGGCAAGTGTACGCATGTGTGTGTGTGTATAAGTATGTACTTGTAAGCGTATTCTGGCGTATGATGGAAGCCAGTAAGTCAACCGACATGCCAAGCTGTCAATATATGTACATAAGTGACTGTGTACTCGTGTGGATGTATGTATGCATTCATTGAAAATCGCGTTGCTTTATTGTTCTGCCTCATCATCAACAAGCTGGCTGTTGTTGCCATTGTTGTTGTTCTTGTTGTTTGTGCGTATCCTTAACAATATATTTATGTTTTATGTTTTTCACTTCCTACTCATCCGCCGTTGCATTCAATTTCACAGCAAGTGTTCCTACTGCCTTCTGGCCACTCAAACTCGACTCTGTTTCTTGCGCCAATTCACAAGCTCAGCTCAACGCTATTCATTGCTGCTGCTGCTCTCTTCCGCTTGAATTGCTTCAATATACGCTTCCTGAGGGAAAGCTTTACAAATAATGTGTGGCGCTGCAGTTCTGGGGAATGTGTTTGTTGTTGTTGCTACTGTAGCCAAGACAAAAATATTCACTCTAGCATCCCCGTTGAACGTGTTGTTGATTTCTTGATAAGCAGTCTGGCTTCCATTGCGCGCATTTTGCCACAAATTGGGGAGCGAGTAATTGTTTCTGCTCAGCATTGACATGCAGATTTTCCGCGTGATTGGTAGACGGTGCCAAGGCCTTGCGGGTGCGCAAACTTCTGTTATTGTTTGATTTTTCCGATATGTTTAGTGGAGTGATGTGTAAACACAATTTTTGCTTGCTGCAGCGAAGGTTTGGCGGGGTTGCATATGCAAAGATTGAGGTACGCGCTAAGAAAGAGTTGTCATAGTTATGCTGTAGGTTATGCTTCGAAGAAATGACTTTCTTATATAAATATATAACCTTTATAATTATAAGGGATATGTTACCAACGATACAAGCTTGATGGATGGGGATTTTTCAGTATTGTGTGATCTTAATATTGGATTTCCAATTGAAACGTTTTTAAGTCCACCGTTTCTACAGCCTTATTTTAAATTTTTCGATGAATTTTTTTCCACTGATATTTTTATTCAAAAACATTTTCCTTTGTTGATTATTTGGTCCCTACTTTTTAGAAGACGGTCTTAAAGAAAAGTCCAACACGCTTTATTAAATATTTTTTTAATTTTATTTTTTGTTCTCATAGGCAAGAAGCTCAACTCAACTCAAAGTATAAATGGAAACAAATTGTTTCTTTGAATATTGATTTGTATATAGTTTTTGTAATTTGGAAACGTACTTGTCGCCTTGCTTTAAAATAAAATATCAGATTTTTTCTATTTTATTATTATTATTAACCCAAACGATTACCCTCCTCCCGCCCAACCGACGCGTGGGGCGCAGTCCGCATACAAGCGAAATTTGCCGAGTCTAGAAAGGCAAGAGATTTTTAAGCGTAAGGTTCTCAAACTGCTCAGCTACAGAAACAAACATTTCAACAGCTGAGAATTAAAAATTTATAAAAACAAAAAGTTAAAAATTTCTGAATATTACTTATTAAGAGAAGACAAAATAGTTTTTTTGATGCAAAATATTGAGTCAGATGGATCAAATGTGCTGGAATGAGAATTAAAATCATGACATATTCGGCGGAATGGTTCATTTAATTCAAAATTTATTCTAGAAGATTTTAGAAATAATGGTCTAAACTGCCTGGATGAACGCAATGGGACGTTAAACTTAATATCAGACATAAGGAATGAACTACAAACTAAACCATTCAGAAGTTTTACTAGAAATATTATGCCTAGCATTTCCCTACGACTAGTGAGTGTAGGTAGATTGATAAGTTTTAAACGAATAGTATACGGAGGAAGATTCAATCTTGAATCCCAATGTTTTCTATGGATATTTTAAGAATATATCTTAGAAGACATCATCTCACCGAATCTCAATTCAAATACTTTATAAAAATCTGACACAGTTCACTTTAAATATTAATTTCTTTGAATAGTGTATAAAATTTATGATATGTGAGCAGCAGGTCACGGCGTATAAGTAACTCATTTGAATATTTTCAAATTGACTAAAAAATAACTCCAAAATAGACAGACTTACATAGAAACGGCTTTAGGTTTCTTCTGCTAATATATCTCTTCATCCATATTGAGTTAATAAAGTTATGTCTCAAAAACATACAAAAACCAAAGGATTCGCATGGCGTATACGTTACCTCTAAGTATAATAACAAGTTTTAATTTCATAACTTACGGCAGCATTAGAATAGATAATAATTCTTTACAAAAAATTGGTTAAAAAAGTTCTAAATTTTGTAATTTCTGAAACAAAACAAGTATGCCACCACAACATAGTATGTTTTCCCATTTATTTAATTTTCAAGCAAGTTATTCATACTATCAGATGTTACCCCTTCTGCTCAACACCATTTTTAATGAAAAAGTCTCGATGAATTTTACACGTGATTAAATTATTCGATGAAAAGCAAATTCAATACACCGACATTTATTAAACCAAAACTGCATATCTAATTATAACATTCCACCTTTTAAAGCTCAAAAAATAAAATTTCACTTTCTATTAGAAGGGATTCCGGGTACGAGTACAATTACATATGTGTGTATCAGTAAACTCACATCATTTCCACAGTTCATTTACATGAAAACTAGAACTCGCCATACAATGTTTTTGCTGGTACATTTGCCCCAGTTCATTCGCTCTTTGCTTATTCGCCTTCATGTAATCATAGCTATGCAAGATGCCATATACAAGCTCTAATTAGCAGAAATTATAGACATGTACGCTCACAATTAAGCATATTTTGGTGTAATTAAAAGTCGGTAATGATGATGTGTGGCCATAAAAATGGAACGCGAAATATTTCGAGTTGTAGTTGTTTCTGCTTCTGAATGCATAGCAATATAATATTTTTATAGAAATGTAGAAATAAGGAAAATATGTGCAATATTTTTTTTTTTCAAAATTAGGAAATTTTCGAAAATCTATATATGTACATATGTATGTACATTAGGGTGGCCCTTATTTTCCAAAGTATTCCGATTCTCGATCGCACCCCTTAGAAATATGCGAATAGCCCAAAAACTAATATATACAAAGTTTTGGGTCAATCAAAAAAGGTTTAGAGGTTGCGCAAGGAGCTTGAAATCCTGAAAAATTAAGAATTTTTGCCATTTTTATGTCTCCATATTTCAAAGTCACACTATCTGGTTTCCATACCGTAATAAGATCTGCATTTTATTACCTTTCCAAAATTACCACAATCTTAAAAATCGGTCGATTGATGATAGAGTTACAGAAATACAAATTTTAAAGTAAATTTAATGTCGTGCATTCTCAAGCGTCGCATGCTCGTGATATACCGTTATAACGGTTCTAATGTTATTCTTATTATCTTATTACGGTATGGAAAACCAGTAAGGGATAGTGTGACTTTGAAATATGGAAGTCTGAGTCTAAACCTTTTTTGATTGACCCAAAACTTTGTATATACTAGGTTTTGGGCTATTCGCATATTTCTAGGGGGTGCGATCGAGAATCCAGAAACTTTTTTTATCCTCCATACAACTAAGGGTCACCCTAATGTACATATATAAAAAAGAAACCCGTTTTCCGTTGTCACGACATAGCATGAAAACGACTGGACCGATTTCACTCATTCTTTTTGTGTGTATTCCAGGGGGTTTGAGGATGGTTCTTACGGAGAGAAAAATTTAAAAAAATTGCCAGAAAAAGTCTAAAATTCACATTTTTCTAATCTACCATACAAACAATTTGTATTCTACAGATATATATGTATGTATGTATGTATAAAAACGAATTACTGTTCGTTAGTCTCGCAAAAAGTCAAGAACTGCCATACCGATCTGGCTAATTTTAGTCTTAAAATATTCGAGCATGGCCAAGAAAGGTTTAGAAAGTAAGTAAAGATAGAAAAAATTCGCGGAAGATTGCAATAACAGAACTTTATATGAGTTGACAACAATATTAAAAAATAAAAAATAAAAAACAAAAAATAATAATATTTTGAAGGTAGTCATTGTTGCTTTGTTAAAATATTTTTGCCATTTTTCAATTGTATAAGGTTGGATAGCCCAAAACAATTTGTAACAAGGAAAGGAAAGGCTAAGTTTGGGTGCAACCGAACATTTTATACTCTCGCAATTTAGTGATGTAATTTTATTAAGATAACACACAGTACTGACCTATATATTCATAAAGAAGAATATAATAACGAAAATCATCATATATTGTATATGAGGACCGTGGTAATTCCTGAACCGATTTCACTAATTTTCACTATCAAAGCATAACGGGAATAGGGGCAACTTGGCTACCTGTTAGTAGGCACACAAACTGTACCTTAAACATTGAAATTACTCCTAAATTGCAAATCAACGAAACTCTAGTTTCCAAAATCGCCAAAAAATTGAGCTATAGCGAAGATTCTCCAAATATGCAGGTTGATAATTTGGGAAGTACGGCGCACAGAAATCGCTTATTTATACATCCAAGTGTTTTTGCAACAAAATCAAACTGTGATTGTAGAAGCAGTTGCAAGATATTGGAACTGGTAAGGTCATAGTTGACACCTCGATGGATTAATAACATTTCTATCTCTTTCTAGACATAAAACAACAATATAATACCCATAATTGGCTGAGTGAACGACCAATATTGAAATCAACAAACGCAAAAAATAAAGATGTCGTCATTGTCAATGCGACAATTTAGAATTTCGTTACAGGAGAGCTAATACAGATACAAATTAGGATGACGTAGCCAACTATCCCAAAGGATTTTATAAACATTGGAATTGCCTGTATTATCACCACTTAATTTTACATTTAAAAGTAGCATCAGTTGTCATCATGCTGAATAACATAAATCAACCTCGACTTTGTAATGAACTTTGTATCGTCAGCGAAGCCAAGATTGATTGTATATCTTAGCCACAAACCGTGTGGCCGGGTCTGCTAGTATCTTATAAATATGGTTTCAGTAAAATAAATTCGAATGTAATAATATTCGTAAGTGTTTTCGAACCAGTTATGAAAAGTTTTCTGGCATAAGAGTCCTCTTATTATCACTTCAGAGTTCAGAAAACTATATATTTCATAATCACAAAAGATATGTCTATATTTTTGAATGCATTCCATGATGACTTCATCCTAATATTCCCTGTCAAGGTTAAAATTCGTATAATTTTTTAGCTAGTACTAGAGTGACACGGCGTATGAGTAACATATATAGTCTATTCCTCGAAGCCATTCAAGCTGATCAATTATGTAGCGGACAGAAAATAATATTATACCAACAAAAAATAAAAAAGAAATTCTTTAATTTCCACACTTTAATGAAAACAAAAGTTTCCAACCCAAAATATATATTTAATATGAAATATCACATAAGAAAATTTCTATATGTCTACACAGTAAATCTGACGACCTTAACTACATATAAATTTCTGTGTCAACGCAATTTTTATTTCACATAATTTCATAGCGCTATTTCAACCTCACCTCCCTTCCACCACAACACACACATACTTTCCCGAAGTCTTTGTGTGTTTATGTCGACTATCTTCCGTCATGTCTGCAAACTTGTTTTACGCTCATCTTTCGCTTACTGCAGATAAAATAAATTTAGCGCATGTCTTATCTGGCGTTTGTGTCATGTTGTTGTTGTTGCTATTGTTATTGTAGTCGTTGCTGTTGGTTATGGCATATTTGTGTGTCATAAGAAGTTGATCATTAAATGCTGGCATTGACATTTAATACGCCACAGACACCCACACCAGCAACAACAGCAGCACCCATGCCACCAACGACAACATCAAGAACCAACAACAGTATCAACGCCATGCTCCCGACAATTTAGCCAGCCAGCACGCAGCTGTAGCAAGCATATTTCATCACCACTATCACCAACTTCATCATTATTATTTCAGCCAGCGCGCATGTTGCGGCCATTCAACGACATTTCAGCAACGCAGCGCATTGCAACGGCTATCGTCAGCGTCGGCGTCAACGCCAGTGCCAGTGCGGAAGGCAGCATCGTTAATGCCAATAGTATAACATTTGTTTTAGTTTCCTCCGCAATATTTTTGTTGTCTGCAGCTTTATTATTATCAATCTTTGTGGTGATAGCGGCAATTGAGGTTGACTTAAGTCGTGGGTGGAGGGTACTGGTTGGTTGGTACCAACTTTCAGCTGTTTGCTTTAATAATGTTATGTCATAGTAACAGCGGTTACTTGCAGTAGCGAGTTTGCAGCAAAAACAATTCATGGCAGGATTAAATGCATTATTTGGAATGCCCTTTGCGTACAAATGAAAGACTCTTTGCAAGAGAATGATGTGCAAAGGGCTAAACTGATATGTATTATATGTATTTTTGGGAATTTAACGAGAAAGGTTGGCCCACAATAAATCAGAAATTGTTTTAGCTATTGAGAAAACTGATGTAAAATTTTTTTTATTAAAAGGTTCGGATAGTGCGTTCTGTCTGTCCGACCATCACTCGGTTGATTTTCATAACTTTCCCTTGAGTCGATATCTTTCGCCGTAGATAGGCATATAGACAGGTAGTAGTCACATAATGCGAGGCTCGGACTATAATGTGGATACATAAGAACTGCTCATGCTAATCTTATGGAGCTTCTGGCGAGTCAGTATCGATGTTCGTGGCCTGTCACTGTTCTGATGAAATACTGTTCTTCTCCCATCGGCTAAAGCTGGCTGCTTCTGGACGATTCAACTATTACCTCTTCCTTCACACGATCCAACTATTGACTGTACAGGTCCGAATGAAGAGTTTGGCCGTAGGGAAGCAGGAATCAGTGATCTACGTTGTAAGTCCGCGATATTGTTGTGATAATGTTGACTGTGCTGAAAAAGTGATGTGGAATTGGACCGACAGAGTATTGAAGTCTTCATAAGAAGGATTCATGGCGACCATCCGCTTAAATTCGGCTCCAACACTGAGTGTCACAAAAAATGCGACCGTAATGAAATAAGTTGAAATTGGCCTGCGATTTTTTTTTGAAATAAAAGTGTCGAATCTTCGGAAGGAATATAGAGTCAGTTTGTTGTAGGCAGCATCATATAGGTATGTATGTTGTATATATGTATATTTCATGTGGAACTGTTACATTGTGAGCTATATGGTCTGCTCATTTATATATACGTAAATCACAAAATTGCATATCATCATTTGACTGCTTGACGGACAGCACACACACAGCCACATATCACATACAAACCAATGTGCATTTCTATATATATACATATACTGCAGTGTATATTAGCTCGCGCAATTGATGAAATGATGTGACACAAATGAAGGCATGAATTGACAGTAGCGGCAGAGCAATTGATTAGCTTGGCTGGCTGGCAAACTGGTGCCGAGTGCCGAACGGAAAGCCTCTTTGGCTAATAACTGCTCTGCGGCTTGGGTTGGCAGCTCATGACGGCGTGTTATCGAACGCTGGCGCCTCACATGCTGTTTATATTGGCAAAGTTAAGCTTGACATTGCCTGCTAATAATTAAGCGCTCCAACACACACGCACACACATATACTTACATAACGGTAGGGGAAATGAAAATAACTCTTGGCATAACATATACTCGTTTAGCTAACTGTTAGCTTTTGTTTGCGCTGTTTATTAAGCTTAATAGGAGAGTTCGCAAAGCGTTCAATTGTGAAAATCCGATTTGCTTGATTAATTCCCGGCGTTGTATGTGTGTGTGTCCCAGGTGTATGTATGTATGTATATGTTTGTGCGTGAGATAATAGTAGCGAATGGGAGCTATTACATGCAATTTCAGGGTTTGTAACCATTTCGAAGTCGCAAAATTGGACACAGTGATATGGGACCAAACACTCGGCTGGGTATTGAACCAAACCAAATTTTTACAGGAGATTAAGTTCTTAGTAAAAAATTGTATTCTCGGATTTTCGAAGTTAGCCTTCAAAATCGAAATATTTTGATTCGAAGTTCGAAAAAAATAATTTTTAAAAAATTATTATTTATTACATGATTTTAAAATTTTTTCGTGAAACTTATATGAAAGAGCTTGGATTATTTTCTTTTTAATTTAAAATTTTTTTCACAATGAGTTCTGGCAACATTTCCATTAAATTTTATTAAAGGGCTATACCGGTGTAACCTATGAAAAATTTGGCGATTTTCGTGATTTTTGTTTTTAAAGAAAGCATTCGATCGAATGTTTCAAAGTTTTTTGGATATTAGGTATATTTCCAGCTATATTTTGAGATTTTTTTTTAAACAAAAGTATTGAAAAATATCGGTTCCCCAACTGCTGACATGATTCCGGCCGAATGAGTCGCTGAAACAAAAAAATTTAAAAATATTGATTAAAGTTGAAGATATTTCCTATACAATGACCAATCGTTTTTGAAAAATATCAAAAATTAACAAAATGGCGTAGTTCTGAAATAAATTCTAGTTTTTTTAATGCCAAATTGACAATTTTCAACAAATCGAAAGGATCGTGCGTCAATGTATAGTAATTATTTTCAAGAATACTCAGTTTAAATTTTCAAGATACGACTTTACCGCTTTCACAGGATATTTTTGAAAATATAAACTATCGAATAAGCAAATAAAATCTATCAATTTCTACAGCGAATGGTTACTGGTGATGAAACGTAGGTCCCTTCCGAAAAAGTCAAACGAAAACAGTTGTTGTCGAATAGGTATAAGATGGCACAAATGGTGGCCACACCAGGATGGATGTATCGGTTCGGAAGTGGTGTTTAGTGGTATTGTATGATGCTAACGGTGCATGATTTTTCTTTATTTTCATCATTAGCATCGTTCCGACAAATTTGGTTTTCACAATTGAAGGTCAAATTAATATCAGCTTATGACACCGCTTCAGATAGTACATTTCTCTGAATGAAAGTGCACCGGCTTTGTTCAAAGAAACTTACCATAACCTCGAATAGTTACTCATCGCTAATGAACTCGAAGTGATCTGTAAGTGAACTCTAAATAATGGAAATAAATATTTAGTACTTGTGAATCTTGTTTCGGTGTAAGTCCTACCGTGTCAGTATTTGCTTTGAAAGCAGATTGTGTTAGAACTAGAATATTGTCAAGTTATTATTCAAAAAGTGATGACACCTAGATCTATCACCGAGCAAAAACTCAAACGTGGTCGATTTTCAAAGAACATTCCGGCACTGGTGCCTAATTGCAATTGGCAGTTCGCGGAATGGTTGTTGCTCATGAGATCATATGAAATAACATGCATAACTTCAGACAAATGCATGTGATTCAAGTGGCTCAGCTACCATATATACCACTGCCAAATTCGTTAGACTGATAACTTCATTATGGAACTACACATATATACTTGATAACCCCTTATTACACCTAGATCACCCTGATGCACGCACACAGACATACATATGAACAAATATATGCAGTTTCAATCACTGAAGTACCCAAAACGCCAGGGTGTTGCAACACTTCCACAGCGACCAGAATTCATTTCCGTGCAGACACGACATGATCTCCACACATAGAAACTCACATACGAAAATCATTATATTTCAGTCATTTATATATATATCTACTATATATGTTTGTGTATATAACTCTTATGTGCGCCTACATCGAATCTCCCTACAACATATAAGCCTACATCGAAGCAGTAAGCAGTAACTGCAGTAATTTGCTGTGGCACATAACGTATTGCGACCACAGATAAGCGTATTAATGTTACGCTACAACAACAACAAGCAACAATAATAGCAAGCAGTAACACCCACACACTATCATTACGCAAAGCTTTGTCATTAACAACAGTGACGGCATTGTCAATAGAGATTGTCGATATTATTGCATAACAAATACATTGCAAGGGCAAAGTAAAGTGACAGAGCGCGCAGCTCAACTAAACTCCGCATTCGAGTACTTAGTGGGCATACTGGGGCCAAAGGATATTTGTGTGGTGTTTGTTTGCGTGTTGCTGTGTCATAACTAATTGAACGTTTGTCGCTGACTGTCGTTGGCCTTTGGCGATAAATCAAATGGAATGTGGGCAAATAAAGCGACAGAGACATCACACAATCTCATTATGCTGCAAGTATATGTAATGCGGTAGTACGGAAGTGGGATAAGCTGTTATGACAGCAAAGTTGAAGGTTGGAGTGCTCAGCTATATGTATTATATATAGAGTAGGTGGAGATCGTGATGCAGGAAATGGCTCGAAAAATCTATAAAAGTAGAGAGTAAGAAATAAAGTATCACTTTAAAATATAGTCCTTTGTAAAGTCTGGAGCCTGGAAGAAGTTGAAGTCGACAAAGCGCCCTGAACCTACTACAAATCTTCAGTGATTTTTAACTTCTATATTCGCTATTTCGCGAGCCTGCTCTAAAAAGTGAGATCCAAGAAATCTCTTTCTTGATCTCCCAAAGGCGGTACATTCCAGAAGAAAGTGATGAGACGATTCCACCTCATCCTCCACCATGCAGCTTCTACAGCTAGCGTCCGGTAAGACTTGTAACCTTACAGCGTGGATCCCGTGGAGATAAGGTTTACTGAGGGCGAAAAGTAGTCCTACCGCGGTTTACCTTAGGCCAGAAGGATCTTGCGACTACGCATGTGTTGGTAACTGGCCAGCGCCTACCCAGTTAAGCCGAGGCCCATCTGCCCATTAGCAAACCGCAATAGGACAACGTTGTTCCTGACCTTGCAAGCTATCAGCCTTACAATTCCCAACGATTCCTCAGTGGCCAGGAACCCATACTAGTCTAATTGAAAAGTATAACGAATCCACAGACACTGAGGAAAGGCATTCCTTAACCAACACTGAGCGCATGGTCAATGAACTCAGGGCTTGTATCTCCCATACTCGTGACTGAAATTTACAGGGTTCCATTTGTTGACCGGTTAGGACCATATGGATGCAAATATTGAGTTCTGTCTCACAATATTGACGCATGAACTAGAAAATGTTGAAAGAGTGCTGAGAAAACTCACCTGTCATACTTTTGTCAACATGACAGGAGCTTGACACAGAATTAAACGAAGCCATCGATAATAAAATTTGTACAATATTCATTCCTACTTCTTTTAAAATCGTGGACTCACCATTTTCGAACCTAAAGTACCCATTTACCTCCATATAACTGATGATGGTTGATTGCAATAATGCTGATTATCATTTTTAATTCTCCAAGCAACATGGAACAAACATCAATGGCTTGAAGCTAAACATAACAATGTGCTGCAACATAATTCCGCACGTGGGCATTAACACCAAACAAGGGCTGTGGGCTTCAAACAAGGTAAGCTTAGATCGTATACCGGTATTGGTAAGAGACTTGCATAAGTATACTCACACGAGTGCTCATCATCAATAAACAAAATCCCGCATATACAAAATCAAAGTAGCGATAATTTAGTGGTTAACTAAGTAGGGGTTGGAGATTACGTGACTGAAGGTCGTTTTATTAGCGCTTCTACAGCCTAATGCACACATACTCAGTTCTAAGCTGTGGAAGTTAACAACAAGTATGTGTAAGCACTTCGTTTTTGAATAAAAATACTTGAGTCTTTGTTGAGGTATTATAATTTGCGCACTGATTAGGGGTAGATAGCTGCATGTAGACATGTGATTTTAGTGAATTAGTACAAGATTTTAGATAGGGTGGTTCGAAAAAATATAAAAAATAATTAAAAAATCGGAAAAACATAAACATACATATTTGATTATTGAGTATATATATCTTCATCTCTTCTTGAGAAGAATTTAGTATGATCTTAAAAGAAGCCTAGAAGAAGTAAAAAATATTTATCTTATTCACGAGAGTTTTCAGCTATTTTTCCAAATTTTCTCCTAACAATAAATTTTCGACCCACCCGTTACTCTTAAAAAAGCTACTCGCTGATAAATCTCCCACTGATAGACTCATTACCAAGTCATGTGAGTAGACACTTGAAAGTGGCTTGGCTTGTAACAATATGGTTCATTACGCTGATGGATTACCATACACCAACACACGCATGTAGGCACTCTTACCATACTTTACATACATATGTACTAGTATATGACACCGAAGTATCCACTTGCGTTGATTAAACCTCTGACTACTGGATTCTTCTTTGATTCGCACACACACAACGCATTGCATGTTGGCTTCTACATACTCATATGCATGCGTGTGGATTATAATCAATGTTGCTGATGAGCTTGATAAATATTCATCATTAAAATTGATAACCAAGGGCAACCAGCCAATCAGGCACAGACAAATAATCTGACTGAGTGGGTGAGTGCAAAATTTTTGGTAAGGTTACGTATACGACGTGGAATACATGGCACGTGAGGTGGGATTAAAGAGACGGGGAATTATTAATAGAGCTGTAATATAAATGGATTTAGAAAATATTTTCATATGATAAAATTTAAATTAAATGAAAATTGAATTTGTAAAGATCATTTAAAGGAGTTAATTTTAGATTTCTTCTAAAAATTAATATTGACATTCAGTCTTTAATAACTAAAGTCAATCACAAAAGACATACAACAACAAAAATACTTTCTTTTTCAAAGCATAATTTACTCTGTTAGCTAAATACTTAACTGAACTGACGACTAATAACGACCCGCACCTTCAAACCCCCTCCACACTGCTTCTAATGGACGGTCATTTTCGCAATTTCAGTCAATAAAAGTTACGGAAATCGCACAACAACAAACTACAACTCATACCAACAGCACTACTCACACAACTACGCACAGAGAAACACACACCCGAGATCACAGTCCCGTTTTATTAAAACATAAAAACGACACACTTTGAGATGAACTGTCAAATGCAGGCCGACCGACCCCTACCAACGCTGCAACAAAGCAAAGCTACGTGAAGTGAGTGACTGAGAAAAAAGAGCACAAAAACATATTAAGTACGAAACTAACAAAGTAGCAGAAACATAATTTGATGTGTATTAAAAAGTAATTTGGTAGCCTACAAAGGCAAGTCATAGTTGAGGACGTGCGAGCGGCCAAAAACGAAAAAAACGACGAAGGCAAAGCAATTACAAAGTATGAGGCGGCAAATGAGCAAATGAGAGCAAAGCAGTGAGAGAGGTGGAAAGCAAGCGCTGTGAGTGACCAGTGTGACTTCCATAGTCAAGAAAGTTTTCGGTGTGTGGGATGTCAGCCTGCGCAGCGCTTATAAAAGTCAATATAAAGCAGGAAAAAATTGTGTGTGGTGGCACATAATTAAAAAACTATTTATAATATTTTAGTAGCAGCAAGTGAGATTTTTTTCTTTAAATAGCCACGAAAAAGTGCACAAAAAATTATATTGCAAACTAAGGTATGTGGGGTAAAGCAGCCGTGTTGTAAATAGTGAGATATTAAATTCGGATTTTTTGCAATTTTTTTTAATTACTTGCAACATAAAAGTAAACACATTAAGCTTTACAAATTCATTATTAGCTGAAGCTGATTAAAAACTCGTTGATGTGTAGGGCTTAGTTGAAAGGCATTAATTAATTAGTTTCTTTGAGAAAAAATTGTGATTTTTAATTAAATATTGACTTGCGCAGTTTATATTATTATCATTTGGCTGCATTCTGTGTTTTAGCATTTTTTTTATCGAGTTGTAGTTTTTATTGCAATATATTAAAGTTAGGGGAATATGAAGAGAACGATTTTTATCTAATAAACTAGCAGACCCGGTCACACGTTTTTGTGGCTAAGGTATTCATTAAATTAGTAAATCTTCAAATGCAGAGAAAAAATGCTTACGCATAAAGACGAAAACGTTATAGCCGATAAATTTTAAAATGATTGATAGACATTATTGTAGATCTGTAGATCTAGCGTAAATCATCATAATTAGTAAAACTTTGATTTTTTAATCGTAAATATATTGGAGAAAGTAACAAATGACCAAATTTCATAGTTGGCTTTATCTTGGCTTTGGTGACGATATTGATTACCTTCTTCACAGCCAGACTCGTTCTTTTGCAAAGTTTGATGTTGATTTATGTTACGCAGCATGATGACAACTCACACTACTTTTAATAATTGCAAGTGAGTGGGGATAGTCCAGCAATTTAAAATAGTATGTGGGATAATTGACTACGTTATCCTAATTTGTAGCTGTGTCAACTCTACTTTAACGACATTCTAAATTGTCGCACTAAGATCAAAGAGATTCTTGTTTTTTTACCACCATTATAGGTCATTCAATCAGCCATTTATGTTTATCATATTATGGTTTCATGTCAGGAAAAACACGATGAATAAGCTCCTCTTTCGAGGCCATGAAGTGACAGAAACCCGTTAAAAATGTTATTAATCCATCGAGGTGTCACCTGCGTCGCTACCATTTTCAACTGTTTCTACAATCGCAGTATGATATTGTTGGAAAAACACTCGTCTGTTATTTGTTAATTGGCGATTCTTTATGTGTCGCCACAAATGAGATGATTTTAGGAATATGATTAGTTCGTCAGAAACAGTTGATCCAGGAATAGTCTGGCGAAAATCACCTGCCCACAGAATCATGGCTTCACCAAAAATATTTTCGTTGTCGCGTAAATCTTTTAAAGTCCTGTGCAGTACCTCCAGCGACTTGAATATCTGGAAAATCTTCTTTATAGCTCTTTTTTTTGGCGATTTTGCAGACTGGTATTTCGTTGATTTGCAATTTAGGAGTAATTTCAAGGCCGAATTGCCGTTTGTCTAACTACTAACAGGTGCCAACTTGCCCCTATTCCTATTATAACTGGGCGTTGATGAGTGCAATCGGTTCAGGAATTACCTCAACCCTCATGTACAATATATGCTGATTTTGATTATTCTATTGGACTTTATTTCAAATTGTGTGTAATAAAATTACATCAATAAATTGCGGGAGTATAAAATGTTCGGTTGCCCTTCTCTACTTGTTACAAATTGTTTTGGGCTATCGACACAGCCTTATACAATTGAACAAAGCAACAATGACAACTTTCATAATATTATTATTTTTTGTTTTGTTTTGTTTTTTTTTTTATAATTTTGTTGTCAATTCAAATAAAATCATATTCTTGTTATCTTCCTCACAATTTTTCGATAGTTACTTACTTTCTAATCCTTCCCTGACCTTCCATAAATATTTCAAAACTAAAAGTAGCCAGATCGGTTTGGCCCTTCTCGACTTTTTTCGAGACTAACGACACAAATTGTTTGTATGGGGTTTGTATTGTGGATTTAAGGCTTTTTCAGGCAATTTTTCTAAATTTTCTCTCCGTAGGAACCATCCCGGTACCTCTAAAAACATTCAAAACAAAGAATTTGCGAAATCGGTTCAGCGGTTCTCGAGTTATGCGCTTAGCAACACATTTTGCGATTCATTTTTATATTATAGAATAAAAGAGACAGATTTTTTTTTAACGCTCTAACTCTAACAGCTACGGCTTTAAACGCGTTTTCCTCAAAACTACTTTTTTGAAGTCCGTGTTCACTGCCATTTGAAAACTACTTGGACCGATTCATTTCAAACTTGGTACACATTTTCTTCACATAAAATACCTCCCCCCTACGTTTAGTAAATTTTTTTATTTAACATTAAGGGTGTTTCCCACCCTGAAAATGGCGGAAATTTTAGTCGAAAATAAAGGTTCACACTTTAGATGGCCGCCAAAAATAATAATCAGAGAACGTTGGGGGGAAGATTTGTTTAAAATTTAATTAAATTTATATGGTTTTTCATTTTCGGATAATTTCCGGCCGAGTTACAGTGAACACCGCTAATTGTTTTTTTTTTTTTTTTTTTTTTCAAGACGTCCTAGGGGAAGCTCTGTCACGGGCTAATGGTTTAATATTTTTGCATTAAAAATTTACAGAACATAGTCAAAACGATGCTCAATAATGTATAGAAGGTTTAAATAAAGTTGCTTAATCGATATTTGAGATAAAAATCACAAAAAAAGTGTTTTTTTTTTGCGTTGAAACCCATACCCCTCTCTTAAGAGTACAACCTTTATTTTGGAACTAAGGCCCTTATATTTTCGAAAATTTATGCTTTGAGCTAACCAATGATGTTACTATAAATCTGCAGTTTATTTTATTATAAATATTATTTGGAAATTGGTGAAGACTGTATGCAAAGTCTTGTAATTCTTCAACGAGTATATTCAAGTAAATCGGATACAATGTACCCGCATTTCGACTTTAATATCAGAGACTTAAACCAAAATATGAGCCGTTAACTTTTGGACCTATCAGAAAGTAGCTCTCAATTAATGATTATATCTTTCGGAGAACTCACGTCTTTAAAATTTATGATTTTAATTTTTCTGCGAAAATTGTAATTTAATAGCCTATTCGCACAAAAGTTAATTGTTCAATTAAACGGAGTTTGCTCGATTAAGGCGCTAATTTAGATCGTTTTACCATTCAAAAGAAAAATCTAATTATTCTACATTAATTTTTAATCGAAAACAAAATGAGTTGAAATGCTATGAAATGTGTTGACTACGCTGTAAATTTGTCTATATTTATAGAAAAAAATATCATATAAAATAGCAATCACCTGATTAAACTTACCAAATTCTTATGAAAAGCAAAAACAAAAATGTTTAACAACTGATCGTTGGTAGTAGCCGGTAGTGCGAAGGGCAAAAACTGGTTTCTCAATTATATCAGAATGTATCGATTAATTTGACTGTGCGAAAATGTTATAATACCGTTACCAATTTTGATGTAGTTTTGACATGAATGGAACTGTCCAAACTGGACTTGATCTAAAAACCTTCATTCAAGTTGTTTGTTCTTACTAGAAGTTCTTCAAAAGTTTGCTTTCTGTATACTTTCTTATTTGTATGTGAGAACAGCATTAACTTAGAGCTATTAAAATCTGTTCTATTCAAAAGATATTGCTTCAGGACTGATACATGTCCATAGTATATTATATTCAGCATTAGATTCTTAGCGTTAAAATCTCAATCTTACTTCACCACAAATAACATCCCTTTATTTATAAATTTTAAGCGTTTAATTGATCCATTTAATTGATCAATTAACTTCTGTGCGACAATAAAAATATTAAATGAAATTTCCTTATTCTTTATTCAATATAAAATTACTTACATCAAACGCCCGTTCGAAATCCATCTCTCAAAAGCAAATTAAAAAAAAAAAAATCAATTAAATAAAATAAACTCTCCAACCCAAAGTAGTTTAATTGCCAACTTTGATCTAAAATTTCTTGCATGCAACAAAATAACCAATCATTGGTTAATCGTATTGAATCCTGCTGCCGGCGTTGGTCACATGTGCTGGCGCTCCCGGCCACTCACACTGATTTTCCTGATTGGCTATTCAGTGGCACTGCCAAACATTATACTCTACTTGAAATACGCTCCAGTTTTAATTAGTCTCTAACATCAGCTCGAGAATCCTTTTTACAGTTACTCGCTACTTACTCTTCCGCTCAGCTTATTTATCTGGCAATGTATTGATGCACTGGCTGCTGATTAAATTCGTTGGTATTTTCGGTTTTTATTCTAATTCATTGCTTTGCTGGCATTCGTTGTTGGTGATTTGTTTTTGTTTTTGTTCTTTTTTATTTTTTGTTTTCGCTTTTCTTTTTCTTGGTTGTGCCATTTTATTTATTCATTAGCCAACATTTTAAATAAATTTCTGTAATTACTATTTTAGAGTTTTATTCTCCTCTTCGTTTTTGGCTTAATGAATTGCTTTGAAATTTCTTTGATTAACATATTGGGTTGGTTTTTTTCTCTGATTTTGGTGAGCTTGGTGTAATCTATTTACAGTGTGTTTCGGCTTGTGAAATACTTAGTACAATTGATAATTGGTAAAGTATCGGATCCATGTAGATTTGAGGGACGGAAAGAGATATGAACTAAAATGTTAAAAAAAAAACTACGGCAGTTCTAACCCTGGATTATTCTGTCATCTTTTATTTATATTATTTCTGAGTAGTTTTTATTATATAAATAAGTTCAACAAACCCTATCCAAGGAAACGAGTTAAGTTGGATTGGGATTCAACTTCAATCTAGACGTCAATTGGTCATTTAATGGTTAAAAATACACAGATTGTGGAAATCGAAATTTTTCGATTCGAAAATTTTCCACTCGAATGTCCATTCTCTTGCATCCAGTTTTCCATTTTGGATTGTATTTTGCGTTTGTTTTCTTTAAGTTGAAAACACTGCTTTTGGCTTGTAGAATAAGGCAAAGCTGCTTCTAATTGTAAAATAAACTTTATTCTGCTACAGTTGCCATATTATTATTATTTGTTTTTAACTTTGTTTCATTTTCTCCGCATGTAATTAGAGTCATGCTACGGATTGCAAATGAAATGAAAATAAAATTTCGAAATGGCAAAAAGGTTAAAAATATTTCATTTAGAGTAAATAAATTTATGCTGAACATGCTTTTTATTCTCTTTCTCTTGTCCCTCTCACATCTCCACACATACACACATACAGACATACATACATCCCATCCATTCGTACGAAAACCATTCTCAATAATATTATCTTAATTTCTTCACTGCTTCACTTAATTTTTCACTGCTTTAAAAACACCACGTTCAGCTCATTATATTCATCGCTGACCTTAATAACGCACGCCAGCACATAAAACGCAAATTTTAGCGCACACTTCGCTGGCTCGTCCGGCTCATCGTTGCTCCTTGTGGTTGCAACGCTTGATTGTGCCACTTGCAACCAGTCTCGGTGTTGATGTTGATGTTGATTTTGGTCTTCAGCTACGCTCATCGTCATCTAGTAGACGCTGTCAGCACAAATGCACAACCGTTTGTCATCATGCGCGCCGTTATCTTCGGTAAATTCGTTTCCTTTTCCGCTCGCTGTTTACTCTGGTCTAGTCTGCGAACGAGCGCATGCAGTTGATGCTTGGCTTAGCTCCAAGCAACATAATGGCATGCAAGAAATTCCAAAAAAATCTAGCACATCATTGCTAACAACAACTACAACGGAGGTAATAGCAAATACAACAACAATGCAACTGAAAGAGAATTTTGCTGAAATGATGGTGCGCAAGTTTGGAGACATTAAGTATTTGCCTCGCTGAATTCACCTTAAATTCAACAGCGTCATCGGCAATTCATTGTTAGTGTAATACCAACCAATCACTTTTGTGTCTCCTTTGCATTTCACTCTGCTGTTCTTGCAATGCTTTCAACAACCGACAGCCATTGACCCAGCGCTTGTCAACAGCTGTGCGGCGACTCTTCAGCAGGTGGCTCAGCAACTGCTTATACTACTTCCAAACGCACTCACTTCCCTGTCTACTATGGTGAATAAGTCGACAAACCAACTGAACTGCACTTCCTTGTCATCATGGTCGTGAGACTGTGGCGCATTTCTTCTAACCACAATATTTCCATATTTTCAGCATTGCAATGCGACTAAGTAGTAGTCACCTGCACTTACTCAGTGCCACTTTTGTCCTCTTTCGTTAACTAGAAATGCAAAATATTGCACTATTTGCTGCTCCTCGTCTGCCTTGGACTGTTTTAGCGATTTGCATTTTGCATTTGCTCTGTTCTGCTCCACCTGCGTAGTTTGTGGAGCATTTGTTGCTTCAGCTTCAAGTGGCTTCGGTTTATCTTTTAAGGCTCACGGTTTGTTCACTTTTAGCTTATTTATTTACATAATTATGCCACAACTTCTATTTACAATCTGCGTTGGCGGAACAGCGGCGTAATGTTCGTAAGTGCTGCTTATCTCACTTTGCCATGAGTCCGCTCGCACTTAGAAGGCCTTAATTCGTTACAGAGAGGTAACTGCAACCGAAATGTAAAAATAAATTAGTAAATGTCTTCTCTGCTTCGACTTGTTGCCGCTTATTATTGTTGTTGTTCTGCCGATTTGACAGTCCTTGACCCGATAAAATTCCGGGTCCATTCCGATCACGTAGAACCGACTGTCGTGGTAACGGACTTGTTGCCGGTCTCAGTTGGTGGTGATCGTTTTTGATGAAACTTGAGAAGTTCCGCACTAATATCTCTGATCACAGCTTCGAGCCTGTTTCAAATTTTGGAAGTGACTTCTAATATTGTTACTCTATATTTCAATAGTCTACTCAATATTTAAGATCTTTTTGATTCAAGTTAGTCCAGGAATGAATTCTCGAGCTCTGAGAGTTCCTTAGAGCTGCGACGGCCACCAGTAGCAATCATTCCGCACTAATATCTCCGATCACAGCTTTGAATCTGTTTCATATACTGAAAGCGACTTCTAATGCTCTATATTTCAATAGTCTACTCAATATTTAAGATCTATATGATTGAAGTTAGTCCAGAAATGAATTCTCGAGCTCAGACATATGATAGTTCCTTAGAGCTGCGACAGCCAGTGGCAATCATTTGGTCTTCTGCAATCATATTAAGGAAATTAGACCAAATTTGCTGTGAGAAATGGCATGAGTTCCTGTTAAGGAACAGAGTAAATCAGAGTTAGGGTTGTAGAAATATCGCAGGGGTTATAAAATTTTCAAAAACAATCGGATCTAATAATGATATTAACTGAGAAGCAATGCTGCACTCTGAAATCGTCGAACCTCTGGATCTCTTCCCATTTGCTTAACTTTATTTACATCTTCCTAGCTGAAGTACTGGACTTAAATGAGCCTAGATGAAGAACACGCAATGTTACCATTTCTACTCAGACATCAACAAACTCTCAAATTTGGAACGCAGACCTCAAAGAGTGTTCCAAATTGATAGATATAACAACACCAATTGAGTCAAGATCAAGAATAACTCAATTGACATTTCACACATTACTAGGGCTTTTGGCTATCCAAACTGGAACGGAGCACATACCAACCATATCTCCAATGAATGCTTGGATGCTTACAGTACAGCTCTTGAAACAAATTTAACAGCTAATAAAGGAGTATAATAAGCCATTATATTACTAACCAAATTATACTTCATATTATTAAGTCTTTATTAGCTCGCTTCTCATTGTTTGCATTTCCTTGAAGATAAATATAAGTATGTATACTACACTGTGTCTAGACCACAACTTACCGTGAACACTTGTTCATTACACCACAAACTCCATTCAATTGGAAAACAAATCACTTAACCAGCTGAGCCGACAACCGCCATTCAATTATCTTCAATTGCACTCGACCAAATTCAAAAGACATCCGGCTCGGAGCTCCATCGTCGTCGCACGGCTCATACACTAATAACTGTACACGGTCATTCAATGAGATATGCACAAAAGCTAAATGCTTGTCAAAAGCGTTGTACAAGAAAAACACACCAGAACATGCAACCAAAAAACAACAACAAAAACAATAATAACAACTAGTATAAGCAAAAATGTTTGAAAACACGGCACATTTCCAGAGCAATGCACATACTACTTGGCCTAAAAGTGAGTGGTCACTTCAGAGTCATAAAACATTTTTCGCTAAACTGCAATTTAACAAGCTCGAGTAGTTGTATACTAAACAAAAACAATAACAAAAACAACAGGAAAATGAAAGAAGAAGAAGAAGAGCCTTGCATTCCCAAAAAATAATTTGTAGAATATGTTTAGAATGCCTACTGACATGCACATGACGACATGGAGGGCACACAAATTTTTCCAACTTGGCACGGCAACAAGCCAATGCAACAACAACATAACAAACTACAACAACAACTGCAGTGTAAACAAGACAACCAGAAATGCAGGAAATTTCTGAAATTTTTATACAACTCTTTGAATGCATTTGGTGAATGCTGGTTGGTTGTTGTTGTTAACGAGTTCACCTTTTTTCCTAGCCACGGTCATGCAACAACAAATTTGCTGCTGCTGCTGCTGACCACTACAATTTACTCGACAACAAAATATAGCCAATGACACAAGTGTTACGCCGGAACGTTTAGAACATTTGCTGCGCCGTAAAATAATTGCCAACTGCGGTAAGCGGCCAGCAAATGGAACACAAGAACTGGTGGAAGGTACTAAATGAAAAACTCATGAAAAATTGTTTAAAAGAATTACGACATAGCAAATAGAATTTATAAAAATGCAAAAAACACTTGGCAAGCAGTGCGAGTGGTGAAGCAGAGGCAAAGGCATGCGAGTGGTGAAGCAGAAGCAAAGGCATGCGAGCGGCTGGTCAACCAATGCCTTTATTAGAACAACAACGCATAGTTCTTGTGCTTAGTAGCAGCGGCGGCCTAAGCCAACAAAGCTATTTATGTTCTTAATGGAGTTTCCAAGGAACAAATTGCCAACAATCGTAATAACCGCAAAAACACAATACAACAACAATATGTTTACAATATAAATAACCTCACATACCAGAGTGACATTCAAACTGTGTCAGAAGTAGCTGTTGTAGTGTATACCATAGGTGCGGTTTGCATATAATTCAGGTTGATCGCAGGTCTGTAATGATAAAAACTGATTAGGAATTCGAGAATTGAAAGCTTTTATTGTAGTTTAATTAGGAATATTCTATCAGTAGAAAAAGAGCTTAAATGGTAATTTATTACCTCTTCTACAACAGTCAATAACCGCGTTTAAATTTGTACTGATTTCTCCTTTAACAATGCATCAAGCTGTTATAAAGGAATATCAATACGTCTTGAGATAAATCAAATCTTGGTATCTCTCTGTTATTGAAATTTTAATTATTGAATATCATTTTTGATTGGCTTAGAGTTTAGTTATTAACTGTTCGAATCTGAGTACGAAGTCAGAGAATTGATTTTGTTTTTCAAACCTTTAGGGTAATACGCTAATGTTTTCAAGAAAGCTCCATACCATTTCCGGAAAGCAACTTTGTTTATATTTGCCTAAAATACCTGAAATCTAACAAAAAATACATTTTGGACCCCAACCTCTTAATCTGCCGTATTCTCTAACTAATAGCTCATATTCAAAGCAAATTATTTTGAGCTGGGAGTGAACTATGCAACTTCTCCATCAATTATGGGAATGTATGCTATCAAAAAATGAATATTGAATCAAAGTCTTCCAATTGGAGGCTTTATTAAATTTTAGAATGTGAATATCAGTATTCAACTTATACATGTCTGAAAGAAACAGATTTTAATAGTGGAATAGAAATTGCGATAAAACTGATCCGTCCCAGCGGTGTTCTAGTGCCGGTGTGATATTCGATTGGATACCCTCGAACTCGAATTAGCAGGCATTGATTATGAGGTTTCCCTTCTTATTATTATCGAAACAAATCGGAATCCCAAAATATAGACTCTCGGCTATTCGGCTTATCGGACGAAACTAGATTGCAATCGAGATTAAATTTCTTCCTTTTCCTGACTGGCGTAGACACCGCTTATGCGGTTATAGCCGAGTCCACAATAGCGCTCCACGCATCTCTCATTTTGGCAGTTTGGCGCCCATTGGTAATACCAAGTGAAGACAGGTCCTTCTCCACCTGATCCTTCCATCGGAGAGGAGGTCTCCCTCTTCCACGGCATCCACCAGCGGATACTGCATCGAACACTTTCAGAGCTGGAGCACTTTCGTCCATTTGAACAACATGACACAGGCAGCGTAGCCGCTGTGTTTTTATGCCTCTGTCGTCGAATAACACATACAGCTCATCATCATTCTGCGGTATTCGCCGTTGCCAATGTTTAAAGGAGATTAAAATTAATAAGATTAATTCATTTTCAATGCAAATATACAAGTTGATTAGTATTGAGCGCCCAAAGTAATACTTACAATCATCAATCCATTCATTACACGATATATTAACCATATGAGCATGATATATTAGATTATCCTTTGTGTCCGTAGCACCCTCTAACGGATGTTTACTGATCGTCTTCGGTGATCATATGGCCAGTACGAAACATAATTTCATTTTTGCAGATAATTATACAAGAATTCCGAAGATTAGGTTAGGTCCAATGACAAAATACATATACTGACGCCTTGAAATCATATAATAAAACATTGGTTCTCAAATTCCTGACCAAATTTTCATTTTAAGTGAAATAGCTTGTGAACCCTTTCTTTTTATAACAAGTACTAGGCATTCCTCCTATCAAAACCTCATTAAATTTTTTCACTCTACAGAAAAATGTTCTGCCTAAAAGAGCCAAAGCAACAAAGGACACCACAATAATAAATCTCGTTGTATAAGTCCATAAGTATTCACTTGCGATTGTTTTGGTTTATCAAAAAATTATTTAAGTACTTAATGTACGAATGGAGGACTAAAAACAAGCTGAATTTTATGTATATGTATATCATATAGATGAATGCTCATACTGACAAATACTGTGATTGTCTGCACAACACTTCAGCAACACATTTGCTGGCTTAAACTCCCATTCAATAGCCAAAGTTGTGCAGCAGTTTAGTGTAATTGAAAGAGTTTATAGAAAAAATCGACGACAACGACAACACACGAAGGGCTGAATGTTATGTAAGGACAGTCAGACGGACGGACATTGAACATTTGGAAAATCTCTACAACTGATGCCACAATTCACTTTACGACTAAAAGGATTTACTGCCAACAGCACAAACGCAGTTGTGGCGGAGATCGCTGAAGAGGGTGCAGAAGAAAGCTTCTTATAGTGCGCTTGCCAGTGACCACTGTCACCGCTGCATTTATGCAACAATCAGACACACACAGACATACAACTGCTTTATTATATGTTTTATGTGCAACAAGCATTCATATGTATTTATGTATGTATGTATGTGTAGCGGTACAAATCCCGTTTTTCATGCTTGAAACAAACAAAATTCCACTCACAATTTGTTGTGGCCAGAAAACACATAAAACAAAAGTTGCAACCTCTTTCATGTTGCACTGGTCAGTCACAGCGTTAGTTGTGTCGTGTCTGTGTGTGTGTTACTGTTGCTGTGGCAAAGCAACCGGTATTTATTGTTGAGCAGCAGCTTTGTTAGCCACAGTCAGTAGTGGAAGAACGCAACAAATTACAAGGAATCGTTATCGAAGACAAACCGCAACAACCGACAAGTAGGCCGGCCGACAAACAGACGTGGGGTAAAGAAAGGACGTCTTGACGTGGCGGAAAAAGGGAAAAATTAGGAAGACTAACACATATAGAGCAAATATGTGCAGGTATAACTGAGTCGTTATGCGCGACGGCTGGGATGGACGCTTTGATTGCTAGCGAGTATCTCAAGCGCTTTCACAAAAGAAAAGCTGTACAAACAGCTGGGCAGCAACTAACAGCCGATTGGGCGGACAAAAACATTGAATTGCAGTTGAATTGAAATTTTCAACTATCAACCGATATACGGTACATTTTTCGGCTTTTGATTTGTTGTTGTTGTTACTTTCCGACATGCTTTTATTCAAGTCAATTCTGATTTTTTTTATTGAGTATAAAATATGCTTATATCTTTGTATGCTCGGGGCATTCATTGTGTTTGAATGAGGGTAATTCCATGTAAAGTGGAATTTCGGGTTCTAAATAGTACACTTACTAATTTTAAAAAAGAAGGGAATCAGAAAGAAGTTTTATATTATAATATGATACAGTAAAAATAGATATACAGTTAAGTTATAGATTGCTTTCCTTATTGTCTGGAATAATAAAGAATCTTTGTTAAAAGTTTAATTTAAAAATAATCCTCTTACGATCCGAAATCATATGTGTGGTATGTTCAAAAAATAACGAGAATTTTTAAATTCCGTAGAAGTGCAATTGTCAAAATACTACATTCAATTTTCAACTGAATTAATTGGTTACTTTCTGTAGCACCCGTTAAGATTAAAAGAGTTTTCATAAGATTGTCGATTTCGTTTGTTAAAAGCTCATACTTCATTTGTTCGTGAATTCCTGGTCAAAAACAGTATTGTAAAGATGCCCCTTAATATCGAACAGACAAAATTCCAAGCGTGTTCTTATTTCCAAAAAAAAAAAGACAATCTTAAATATCCATCGTTCATCGCCAAATCGCTGAAAGAGATCACAAAAATCGAGTTTGAGAAGTGTTTCGACGGCTGGAAGAAGCGCTGACATAAGGGGACCCCTCCATTCTCGATTTCAAATCCGCTCACTGGAACAGCTGAAACCAAAAACACATGAGTACATTTTTTGCTCTGGTATGAACTAGGATTATTAATTTCGCACAAAAATTAACAAAATGGCGGACCATTGAAATTTTTTTTTGAAAATCGCCTTTTTTTTAACCACAAATCAAGTTAAAAAGTAAAGAAGATCTTCACCGATTTGATTTATTCTAGTTCATACCAAAGCTACATACGTAAGGAATAACCTATTAAAATTTGGAACCGATTGGATTAAAAGGTTTTGAGTAACCTCAAATCGCGTTTAAAGTTTTGAGGTGCTCTCGCCGTCGCCTGAAGCTTTCACCATAAATCGGCTATATTTTCAAGAGTTTTTGAAATTTTAAAATCGATTTCTTGAAACCGAGAATGGAGAATGCATAATACGAGGGCTGCTATATATATTTCTGGCATAGGCAACACTAAGTGTTGCCAGGTGCAATCTGACATTTCCATTGCGAAGTTTGACATTTTTAGCATAACATCACTCAGAACGTTTTGTCATTTAATCGTGAATTGTTTTATTTACAGGGAATTAAAAAATTCATCTCGGCCATACAATGGAATTAACTCGTGAATATTTTCGTGTGATCATTTTTCACAACTTTCGACAAGGATTATCGCGACAAGAGTGCATCGATGAACTAAAATCTTTGTATGGCTATGAAGCACCATCCTATAGCACTGTGACAACGAATTCAATCGTGGCCGACGCTCGCTCAAAGACGAATTCCGTGAAGGTCGTCCAAAAACAGCCGTCGTGCCAGAAAACATCGATGCCGTACGTGAACTGATAATACAAGACTGTCATGTAACATACCTTCAGATAAAGGCATGCCTATGCATTTCTCCCACCAGCATACATTCGATATTGCATGAACACCTGGCCGTAAAGAAGGTTTGGATCGTTGGATCCCGCACAATGTGACAATCGCTCAAAAAAGGCTCAAAAAAGTGCTTCGAAAATTGGTTTGAGCGCATGCAAAAGTGTATAAAACTTGATGGAGAATATTTTGAAAAACAATAAAACCATTTTCGTTGATATATATTCCTATTTTCATTATTAGGCCCGAAATATATATAGCAGCCCTCGTATTGAATGAGGACTAGAATTATTTGTGTTGCAATATATGGCAACATTGAGTATTATGAAGTTGGTGAATGTCTGAGTTTTAAATAATATAAAAGATCTTTAGTCAGCTTTAATGAAAGGAAGATATCGAAAATCACATTTCTCCTAAAGTTTTTATCATTCGGTGTTTCTCCGATTTTTTTAATATACCGTATCATATTTGTAATCAGTTTTTAAATCTCACTGAGAAGACAGACCATTTAGGCATGAAACCAATTTACCTTGTGATGGCAAGTAGTATAGAGAAAGGACACTCGCGGCGTATTTTGAACATATGTTAGATAATTAGTTGCAGTGGTATGTTTAGAGTAGTCTAGAAGTAAGTTTGAAAAGTTAGAGATCCAAAGTCTTCGATACAATTCTGTTCCTGAACTAATACACCAACCATACAACCAATGTGGTATATCAATTGAAGCACACAATTACTAAAAATTTCCGATTTATTCCAAAAATATAAAATGACCCCTTCCGGAATCTTCTTCCTGTGCAAAACAAAATAATATCAAATGTAAACGAAACACATAACAGAATATTCTTAATAAAATTGCATTTTGTCGAGCAGTAAGATAAGAATTGCAAACAACTAGTCAAATCACAGCAACAAAGCCAAAGCAAATATGTAACAACAATAATAATAATACAACCGAGCGCCAACAATTGTAGAGCTTAGTTACATGAATATCATATACATACATATGTATTGAAGGCGAATAGTTGGACAAGTGTTCGAACGTCCTCAACGAGTTGACAATATCCTGTACAAGACAAACTACAATTTATTGCAGGCAAACAAAAAATCTGTTGAGTCAAAATAAAATGCAGCATTGAAACACATTTGAAGTAGACCGAGTTGAAGCGTCACTACACTTGTTGTTGTTGTTGTATGTTATTGTACTAAACATTAATTACTCCGGGTTGCGCTTCAGCTGCTCACAGCTCGATCGCCAGCATTTCGGGCGTTTATGAATATGTGAATATGAATGCGAGTGTGCTTCAAGTGCTGGTGTTGGAGTAGAGATGCAAAGCTTTGCAGCTGGTGTGAGTGTATTTGTGCTTACATAGAAGCTCTTGTGTTGTTTGTGCCGCACTTGTTTACACATTTGTAATCCCATTGGTATTTATTTGCTCGACTTGGTTGCTTGGTTGGCTTGCAGTCTCAGCTCTTAAGTCATTTGATTGCTGAAATTTTTTGGAAAATTTATTTAATTAAAAGTTCAACTGCTCTTTGGTAATATTGAGCAATAAAATCATGCAAATAAATACATGTGGAGCATGTTTCGAAATGCAAGTGTACAAATATACTTAAGTGTATAGCAACATGTTTTGCTGGTTAGAAGTTGAAACTTTTTTTTTTTGCTGGAAACAATTGCTTTTTTTATTTAACAGAGTGAGAATGCACTCACATACATATGTGAGAGGGGATTGTAAGAAACTTAGCAACACATATTAAAGACTTTACAGGTTAAATCACAAAAACTGTTTTGTCTTTCTTTTCAATTTTTTCATATGTGATTATTTACTCAACTTGTTAAAAAAAAAGAATTTTTTATAAATATATTTACAAACAAATTTTTGTAGCCAACTCATTTCACTTTCAATCCCATAGCTAATATATTTATGTATTTTTATCTTTTTTGAAACCAAAGTTTCGACCTTTCCAAAACATATGGAAAACATTCGCGTCTTACCTTCTCACAACAATGATTCCATCTTTCGGAAGAAGTTATGCGTATTCCAGCCTAATCAACATATATAAGGGTGGCTTTCTTAAATGTCAATCCAAAATAACTGTTCCAAATGAGAGTTTCTGTAGCAAATTTTATCACAAAGAATGTCTAAAAAGAATTAAAAATTTTTCCATGGAATTAAATTCATTTTCATGATTAGTCCAATCACGAAGTTAATATTTTTTCCAGAGAAGTTAATATATTGTGAATTCGAATAAAAAAATATTTAAAAGGAGACACTGGTTTTCTTGTATTACCACAAACAAAATATAATTTCCACATTGTGAGCTTAAGCTTAATATTATTCCAGATTTTTTTTTCGAACCGAATAATAGTTTCGGGCCTTTGGAAGGTGTGGGCTCCAAGTCTAGTACTATTGTTACTCAAAACTTTGAACGCGTTTTTCTCGGAACTGTGTTTTCAAAATCGGTTTTCAATTTTCTCGAAAACTACTCAACCGAATTTGACCGAATTTTTTTTTTTTTTTGGTAAAATGTCTGCCAAAATTCCAATTTTTACTTTTTTTGCCTCTCCTACAACCAAGCACGAGTTTATGGTTTCACCTAAAACACTTATTTTTGTTTTTTCATTTTGGATGATCTTGTCAGGAGTTATGCTGACAACACGGATGCTCCTTTGTCCGAGAGGTCACCGGAAATGACGTCACAATGGAGAATATTTTTTTTTTTTGAAAATTTCAGAAATTATTCTTTAAATGTATCTATAAGACAGAAAAAAGTTTGAGTTAAATAAATAATTTTTTACATAAAAAAATGTTAAAAATAGGTCATTTTTTACGCGGCAAAACCCATGTAACCCCTTAATTAAAATATATATTATACTGAAAGTAATTCATATTACTGTTGAAATTGATATCCGCGAATATAGGAATCTAAGCTGATGTTCTCTAAAGGTATCTTTAACGATTCGATAAAGTATTATATATGAAATTAAAATTTCTGAAACCTTCACAACTTACCCACGCAAAGAAGATTAGATCATCCAGATTATGGATTTAATCAGAATATTAAGAGCGATGTATTGTACATATATCAATTTTATAGTTTGCTTCGAAACCTTACCTCGACATGCTAAGGCCGCATGGTTCGTCAGGAGGATATCACTGACGAGCAAGCACATCTAAACTAAACAATTATGTCATATATGAATAGGTCTAAAAAAATACTCACTTTATTTAACCCATAATAGCACAAAATAAAATCAGAGTATAGAGTAGGAAATTATTCTCATAAATTAGTAAGAATACTCTCAAAATTCTCCACATATTTTCTTTAAAATAAAAAAAAAAATATGTTTATGCGTATCCACAGACTAAAACATGCATTTATGAGAGTCATAACAGTTCATGTTCCTGTACTAGTGACAACACCAACACCAACAAATTGCCAAACATTATAACAGTGTTGTAAAATTCAACAATTTGGTATTACGTTTATTAATCCATATTTGTTTTGTGCGCGGATGTTGTACGACTTATAAGCAAGCATAAATACCAACACCCACACAAACACATGAACAATTTAACCGAAATAGAATATTGTTCGTTTCCCCGCATCCTTCTCCATTATGACTACCATTCTATATACGTTTCTATTGCGTTTTCTTTTTCTGCTAACCAACTGTAAATTGTTGACTTCATTGTTGCTAACATTGTTTGCTGTTGTTGTTGTAGCTACTGCATTGTCAGTTCTAGGTTAATAACTCATCATAATCACTAAATTTATCATCGGGAGTCGAGCGATGTTGTTTCAGCTGTTAACTTTGTTGTGTGCTACGTAGTTGTAACTTACGAGGGACGGTCGGAAGGTACGGATTATTAATAAGAAAGATAATAAGATGCTGTAGAGATGTCTAAATTTTTATTTACTAAAATAGTTTTTTCATTTCAATTCGACTTCAAAAGAAAAAAAATATAATTTTTTATAAGAAAATATCTCAAACTTACCTGCAATTACAACAACAACTTCAACTTTTTAGTCTAAACACTGCATAAAAAAATGCTCATTATAAACTCACTCACAGTTTTGATCTATTGATCCCCTAAAAGGTTCCCAACGAAGAACAGTCCTATAAACATATGAATCACCAACCAATTTCAACAATTTTTTGTTGTTTCATCGAATTTTCGTTAACTTCAAGCTTATTGTCGTCGCTCTCTTTAGACTAATCCTCTAACTTTTGCCTTTTTTGTGTGTTCTTCTGTTTGTTAAATTTTTTTTCTTCGTTCGCAAATATTTCATTGATTTGGCGTTCCTTTTGGTTGTCCACTCTAATGCGCTTTGTTGAAGTTTTATTGTTGCTTTGGTCATGTGATATTTGGTACTGCTTTGTGCTTATTGTTTACTTATTTTCTTCCTTTTTGTTTTCATTTTCTTTTTTCATGTTTTGCGTATTCCCTGGGGTTCTTCAAGTTCTCCGCAATGCACGTAAACGAATGCTCACATCTCCGGCATGTTGTGCACATTGTTCCTGCACACATTGTATTGTGTTCACATTGTATTGTGGCTCTCGCCTCGGGTAATCTCCAGTGTAATCAAATGCGATTTTTCATCACATGCTCTACTCATAAATCAGCATTCCTTTCATCACTTGCATTATTTGCACTTTATGTCACGTGAATTACTCATATGAGTTTACTAGAGGCGTTAGTACACTTTTATTGTTGTTTTATTTTTATTGTAGTTTAAATAGTGGAGTTTCATTGAGTTAAGTTGGCATATGGTTTCAGTGTTGTCTAACATATGTATATGTGACAGCAACAATTGAAAAAGTTTTGAGTTGTTTGAAGAAAAACTCTTTGGAAACCTAGATTTTGAGAAACAAAATATACTTTTACGAGTAGTTTCCTTTTTAAAGTAGAATCAACGAGAAATGTTAGACCTATCGATGTCATTGATAAGTCTAGAACTTCTAACATGTCAGAACTTTTCATTTTTGTGATACTTGAAGTATTTCCGTAGGCTGGCAGCGCATAGACCGGTCCATCCTATAATTCTAGACATTCAATAGACAGCATCTGGGATCATTAGTTTTAAGTTGAGTGCGAAGTGACCCGTGGATGCGCTTTCCAGTAAGGTCATTATCGATAGAGTAGTTCGTCCATGAACTTACATGAAATCTTTCAAGTGATTGTTGGTTGGTGTTCTATTTCTAATGGACTCATATACCACTCAGGTGCCACAGAAATTTAAAATATCATATCATCAGCGGGCTACCAATCTACATAAAATCCATGGACTTATTTTTAGTAGGAATGCTTTCTTATGAGGGAAATAAAATTCGTATCCATACATCTATGGGTGTGCGGAAAATACTTATATCATATGAATGGTAGTCAGAGAGAGAACGTGTCAGAGCCAAGGTTTCCCTAGCTGTGGTAATCCATAGTCTTATCACCACGTCCTTTTTGACCACATTTTACTCCTGCCAAGCATTGCTGATTCAGTTAGAATAATTTCCACGTTGCAAACTCCACAAAACAATCATCTAAAGACATTTTAGGTCACGAATTTCCTCGGACTCATCTCACGTTCATCACTCAATCGGAATTTTACATTTGCTATCTTTGAGCTTCAATTCCGGCAATGAATTTTGATTTTCTTTAACACAAGTACTTTCCCATATACTCTCATATAAATATATTTCCATATACATACGTATATTTACTCCTGCATGCATATGAAAATACAAAATTTCGTCGATTCGTCAACAATCAACAAAAGAAATCACTGTCTGTTGCCACAAATGTACGCTTCAATTATCTTAAATATGCGAGTATGCGATACAAACACTCATACAAATGATGTATACAAACCCACATGCGGGTATGAGCAATGAAGTGAGCTATTCGTAGCTGCTATTGGACCCCCACTGCCTGCGTAGTGATGGTGAGTTAGATGGCGCTGCTGGTCAACAGCTGAAGTGCTGCAGGTTACACGCTAGCTCCATGAGGATGTCTAGTATGTCTAGGATGTCTGTGTGTATGTCTGTGTGCTGAGCTTGCCAACATGTTGCTCACAGCAATATCGAGCGAAAAACTCGCCCACCCTGTTGATTTGTGTAGGGCCACGCATTTGTTGCATTCAATGTCTGTTGGACTGCATACCCATACATATGTGTGCATGTGCTTTTGTGTGTACGGGTGTGTGCATCTCCGAGTCGCAGCCATCATCATCGGAGCGTATTTGTATAGGAACAAAATAAATATTGACTATTTTATTTGTTATTCCAACAATTTTGTTGACACAACGACGCGCTGGACCGTAGAACAAATACATAACGTGCCACGCTGTGAGTTAACAACGACGAAAAACTAAAGCTCTACTCCAGGCAGAGTTGCTATGGCGTAGAAAATTATTGGAAAAATATCTTCAATAAAAAAAAAAATCTCTCAAAAATTCACTAGTATTTTGGATAAGAGAGTAAAAAAAATGCTCAACTAAAAATTCCCTGATGGCTTAATAATTTCACTCGTATATCTAATCAGATTAGATTATCTTATAGGCCATTTTGTTTGCTCTTTTATTTTTTAAACGATCTTGTTTAAGATTACATGAAATTTTCATGTCGCCTGTTAGTTAAGCGAGCTCGCTGATTTCGTTTCTCTAGCGAGTGTTCTTGTGGCATTGGCTTACGAGCGTACAAAACGTACATTGAGTTTTGATGATCTTCATGAAATTGGAGTTTTGGATACCTTTTTTTAAATTATTCTATGCTTCTAACCCCCTTACCCACTCAACCACCTCATTCCCCAAAATCAATCACCTTAACTTCAATTCAATCGTGGTGGCAACCCTGCTCCTTGCAGCCACATTCACCGCCAGCCACTGCCATTGTAAAACCAATTCCCTTAGTAAGCGCACTATGGAAATGACAGCTGCCATATTTCTTTTGCAAATATTAAATTTACTACATAGTATTTGAAATTATTTTTTACGCGTCTACATTCGCCCTTAGATACATACAGACAAACTGTACTGTTTACTGTAAAAAACAAAAAAATAAAGCAAAAAAATTTCGATAGTTGCAATCAATTGTTTTGGTGCTCAGCTGCTTTATTTATTTAATACTTTTCGCGAAATTCCATAAATACTCCCTTGGGTGTGCGGCATGACGAACAGCGGAATTTAACGCCGCACATTTTTATGCCATTGATTGCTTTAACACGAACACTGCAAATATATATATATATATACCTATGTGTTGTTGTATTGCATATTCTCTCCTTTGTCTCACTAATTACAGGAGTTAGGGTCAATACTTTTTGACGATTTTTTGTGTTCAGTTTGTACACTTTTCCATGCTGATAAAGCATTCGGTGTGAAATTGCAGTTATTCATCAGATTGAAAATTACAAGGGAGAGAGTGGGAACATAGCAAAATAGTAGCAAAAATGTGTGAATTAAGCTCAGTTGACTGTTAAACCAATATTATTGACTCAAGAGAGCACCATATGTACCAGTAAATATATGTGAAAATAAAAAATAGTACTCTATAAAATATCAATCCTTTGCATGTGGGGAAGCGATATATTGGTACTTTCCTTCAATTGTCCAAGTCTATTTACCATACCGAACAAAACTGAATATGTTCTCTCAATTTTCATCAATGTCATGCACCTCATACATTGATCGATGAACGATGATGATCGATGAGGTCTAAATTCGGTAAAGAACAGTAGTGAGAATAAGTGAAGAAAAAGAGAAGAGATCAACAGTTTTTGTACGTGAACTTGTCACATACAGAGAAGTGCAAACCATTGTTGAGTTGGTTAATTGCAAGAAGGTTGCTTGGTGATCCTATCTACCAATATAACCCTGTATGATTTTAGCTTAGTCATTGAATTTTTTCTGTATTGGTTGAGACGCTGATGGTTTTTTGATTACACATTTTTTCGTTATTGGGTACCTTGACCAATATGAGCACGATATTATTGAATTCTTTGCGCTATTCTAATGTGGGACTATGTAAAGTCTAGATATTGTAAAAGGGCTGCTATATATATTTCTGGCCTAGGCAACACTAAGTGTTGCCAGGTGCAACCTGACATTTCCATTGGGAAGTTTGACATTTTTTAGCATAACATCACTCAAAACGTTTGGTCATTGAATCGTGAATTGTTTTATTTACAGGGAATTAAAAAATTCATCTCGGCCAAAAAATGGAATTAACTCGTGAACATTTTCGTGCGATCATTTTTCACAACTTTCGACGTGGATTAACGCGACAAGAGTGCATCGATGAACTAAAATCTTTGTATGGCTATGAAGCACCATCCTATAGCACTGTGAAAAACTGGTACAACGAATTCAATCGTGGCCGACGCTCGCTCAAAGACGAATTCAGTGAAGGTCGTCCAAAAACAGCCGTTGTGCCAGAAAACATCGATGCCGTACGTGAACTGATAATGCAAGACCGTCATGTAACATACCTTTAGATAGAGGCATGCCTATGCATTTCTCCCACCAGCATACATTCGATATTGCATGAACACCTGGCCGTAAAAAAGGTTTGTTCTCCTTGGATCCCGCACAATTTGACAATCGCTCAAAAAAAGGCTCAAAAAAAGTGCTTCGAAAATTGGTTTAAGCGCATGCAAAAGTGTATAAATCTTGATGGAGAATATTTTGAAAAACAATATAACCATTTTCGTTGATAAATATTCCTATTTTCATTATTAGGCCAGTAATATATATAGCAGCCCTCGTACTTCATAATTAGAGAAGCCAGTTCATTTTTCTTATGGTAGAATGGTGACTGTGTGCGCAGTTTTTTTATATTGTCACGAAAGCGATGTGTATGTGGACCTGATTTCGTGAAGCCCAAGTGCAACAAACTTAGTAACATTTCTTTTAAAAGTAATTACTAAGGCTCAACCCACACCGGTTTTCACTAATCAGGCACAAAAATGTATTTTGCTCAAACCCAAACCAAGCAAATATGCGTTTTGGTCTCGTCTTGTTCGGTGTGGGTTATATGAAGTTATGGGCTCTTGTCGTATCAGGCAAAAAAAGACGTCTTGACTAATCCGGTGTGGGTTGAGCCCATAAATTTATATTTTTAGCCATCTGAGGAACTTTCTTAGTTACTAAGTTATATTATGTATCCAAGATGTTTTATGTTCCAGAATGCTTGAAAAATTAAACTCGTCAAAAATTTTCGACTGAAACTTCCATTGATCACTAATTAACTTGTAATTGTCAAATTTGTCATAGCTTAAAGCACTAAGCTTTGAGAAAGAAAATTCATAGCTTTTCTAGCTGAAGGAGCATATCGTGTTTTTATGCGTATAAGTCTCCCGTCTCAATGCCTTTTTATATTTTTAGAACTTATCTTATTTGTGTTTAGCGGTTTTTTTCGCCCTCTCTTGGCTTCACTTCACCGTTTTTAATATGAACTTAATTTTGTAGCGATTAATTGAATGGAATTTGAACGCGCAGATTTTTCAGTTTGTAAAACTTTGTTATTTACAACTTTGCTACTCATTATACTCGAAAAAAAGTTGTTTGTCCAACTCATATACTTTTTGCAATCTATTCATTTACTACTTTACTTTGATATTCAAAAACTGTACTTCGCTGTAAATGAGATGCTTATACTTTAGAGAGCTTTCAACAGTTTATAATTAATGCCTTATTCAAAAAAAGTGATCAAACTTATCGGCAATGAGATACATTACAAGGAAATTGTAGCACAAATTAATTCTAATGAAGCAGCGTTTAGGAAAAAAAGTCAAAGTTAAGATTTATTACTCAAGAAATACTATTTGAAAAAACAAGTACTTTTGTATGAATTTGGAAGATAACCTTTAATATATATATTTCTTTTTTCATAAATATTTTGCATTATGATTAGTGAATTTATTTTAAATTTATTTATATTTATTTGATTTATATCTCATATGTCGATGTGAAATATGGTAAAAAGTATAGCATAGTTTTAGGCGCATCTATTAACTCTTTTGTACCGGTTAGGGACCAGTTCGAAAGCAGTGAATTAAAATTGATTTTAGAGTACTAGTTTCGAACTTGGTGATTGGGTCACTCATAGAAGAGCTTCAGCTTTAGAACGTTGTGAAAAAGTGATAAAATTTATCTAACATCACTTGGTAAACCTAGTAATAATACTAAACTGAATGGAACCTACTTAGCGGCGTTCCACAATTAGTAAATGATATCTAATAATTATTTCACGATCGGACCCTTTTCAGATTGAACCGGCTTCTTTATCAAAACCTTTACTAATCTTAATTTTTTAATCACGTTAAATTAGCTACGTGTTAGTCCACAACTTAAAGCAGCAACGCAACGCCCATTCCTCAATTAAATACAACTAACACCACAAATCAAATGCATTTCTCGCTTTGTACAAGTATTTTGTATTTTATTTTATTAATATCTACGCTTTCCGTCGTTTACTTTAACGTATACGTTTACGTTTTCCCTTAGCTTTGCGCATTTATTTACAGTTTTTTCGCTCACGGTAATGCTTATTTCATTCGCCTCACAAATCGACACGTCGCGCCCCATTGCTGGGTACGCACATGTAGAATTCCAAGCGGTCAGCGGTGTCTTTATTGAATTCTTTAGTGAAATTTGTACGCATCGTCGCAATCACATTGTCGACCGCAGCGCGTTGCAGCAGCGTAACGGTGCAGCCGCCAAAGCCACCGCCGGTCATACGTGATCCCAAAACACCGGAACAATTAATGGCCGCATCGACCAGGACGTCCAATTCGCGGCAGGATACTTCGAAATCGTCACGTAGTGATGTATGTGACGCTTTCATTAGTGCGCCCATCTGCCAACCAGAGAGCCAACGCGAAGGTGGCGGTGGAGTAATAGCGATCGAAATGAAACACAACAGCAGCATTTAATGGCAATTGTGTTGGCAGCACGTAGCAGGCATCCATGGCGTATACGTTACCGGCAGGATATGTGAAAGAAAATAAAGCAATACGGAAATACATAAGTAAATATCAATTGGCACATGTGTGTATGTAGGAGTGGGTGTATGTTTGTAAGTTGAAATGCTTGTGAGTGCGTGTGAGAAAAAATTAAATTATTTGCTAGTGTACAGGGTGATATTGAAGTATTTTTATTAAGACTTATATGCATGTTAAAAGTTCAAGTGCCTCTTCTCTACATAAAAATAAAATCTTAGACACCCCTTGTGAAAATAAAATTCTTATCAGTTCGTATATCTGCTTATTTTTATATACTGGTTACCACGGTAACAAAAATTTTCAATCAAATAGCTCGATTTCATACTCTCAGTTGCTTTCTATTATTAACTCCGGCCAATATGTGCATATATAGCCAACTAGAATGGGGCTAAGTTATTGCGTTTTTAACACACTATTTATAAAACCATCCGCAGCTATAAAAAAAGCAACTAAGTAAGTGGCAATAACATAACACTAAAGCAATGGAGAGAATATGTTCAAACGTCAATATAGCAAGCAATAAAAGGCATATCAGGATAATAAATAAAACAACAAAAACATAAAAAAAAGTAAGCTAGCGATAAATTCGGGTCGAGCCGAATTCGATTTTATATTATCCACAGAAATTTCCAAAATAAACACTTGATCTTAGAGCATGTTGTGAAACGACTTTGCGAGACCACGGCTATTGGAAATTTCGAAAAGATTCATATGAGAACTCAACCCTGTAGTTAAACTTAACGTCTGTACGTAAGATTTTGAATAATTAAGGTAAGGAGTGTGGCACATTTTGTTACGTTTACGCAATTTTCTAAAGCTAAACCTCTTCTTATTCTTAAGTTCAAAAATCGTACTAAAAATTTATTTCAAACCCTTTTAGAACTAGTAGAACAATAATATATACTCGTAATAGAGTCACCAAAAACTAAGATATAGTTTGTGTCATATTTCATCTCGACACCTCCTTTAAATAATTATTACCTTCCAAAACAAAATCGTTAACTCAACCTGATAAACTTGATATTTAGTACCCCATTTCTATCTATCTTATATTTGGTTACAGTGATCGGATCGATAATCTATTTCCATCTAGACGGCAACTTCATAATACCCCCTCGGACAGCCCATTTCCACAAGCCTCTTTTGAGATCAACTTTACACCACTAAGGGCGTTCGCCATGGAGAGGAACAGGTGGTAATCACTTGGCGCTATGTCCGGGCTACACGGTGTATGCGATAAAACCTCCCATCCGAGTTCCCGGAGTTTCTGACGAGTCATCGACGAAGAGTGTGGTCTGTCGTTGTTCTGGTGGAACACGACACACTTCCTGTTGGCCAATTCTGGTCGATCGTCTGCTTCAAGCGGTCCAGTTATTCGCAGTAGATGGTAGAATTAAGCGTCTGGCCATATGAGAGCAGCTCATAGTGGATGATTCCCTTCCAATCCCACCAAACACACTGCAAAACTTTCCTGTCCGTCAATCCCGCCTTGGCCACTGTTTGGGACAATTCACCGACCTTCGACCACGACCGTTTTCGCTTGATATTGTCGCTTTTGATCCATTTTTCGTCGCCAGTCACTATCCGCTCAAAAATCGGTCGAGTTCGTTCCGTTTCAGCAGCATATCGCAGGCGTTGATTCGGTCCAGAAGTTTTTTTGCATTAAATCATGCCGCATCCAAACATCAAGCTTTTTTGTGTATCCAGCCTTCTGCAGATGGTTTAAAAGGGTTTGGTGACTAACTCTCATCTCCTGGGCGACGTCACGTGATGCCACATACCGGTCTAACTCGATATTATCCATGATTTGATCGGTATTCCTCGTCACAGGTCTTCCACCGGCTGGCTTATCCATGATGCCGATTTCAACCGCTCGGAATCGTCGAAACAATTACTCAGTGATAGAGTACCATCCCCCAATCAGCGTTAGTGAACTTCATGTTTCCACGTCTATAACTGTTGAACGCAATATCCAAACTAATCATGCCTAGCGTCGTTTTGTAGGTTATGCCGCAAAATCATTATACTCCGTGCAACATGTTGCGAGGGAACAAAGTTTGTTAAGAAAATAAGTCATGCATACAAACGCATTGGCAAATATAATATGATATGAGAGCATTACAGATACCCTGCAGGAAAGCTAAGAGTTGCTAAAAGCCTTGTCTACAGGTAGTAAACCTGGATTTTCTTTCAATCTACTTCAGTATAAATAAGTACATATTATATTAAAATTTCCTACAGGTTTACTCGTATGAAAGATGAAATATGTACATATGTGCAACTCAGTGGAACTCACACATCCACTAACGGAAACGGAAAGTAGCTTCTACATATTATTACCAAAGTAACCACTGACAACTGCTGCAAAGTGTGGGCCACGAACACAAGCATACATATTAATATATAATTTAGGCGTAGAACAAGAACGTTGGAACAAGTAGAATGCTTTGAAATAGCTAAGGAGTGTATTTAATATAGCTTCGCTTGCCTTAAAAACATTTTATTAACTAATTCACATTTCTTAGAGTGCTTGAATTGAAATATATAATTATTTTGAAAATTAATACAAGAAAAAATTCATTAATTTTCAACCATTTCTTTCTATTAAGCTACACAAAAAAATAAAATTATTGTACAGAAGTCGTCAGTTCATTCGTAATTTTTTTCGAAATTATCTTCTCATGCACTCTCTTACATATATATTTATGAACACAGTAATATATATATTAAAAATAGTTTGCCAACTTTCATATGCGCTTTCGCATTCACTTTGAGCTTCCGCTTATTACACATGCTCTTTCCATGCCATTCATGCCAATTTGATGCACGCACTCAGCGTGACCCTTGGGCCATGCGACAGGCCAAACTGGTAATTAATCTTTCTTTTGTTCGCAGCGAAAGCGTCGGTCTCTCTGCCGCACCTACGGGCCACCACGGCTTTGCTCTTTCACTATCATACTGTCACACTCACACTGTCACTGTCTCTCTCTCTCCCACATATATACTGCTTTTTGCTTGTGATCTTTCTTGTTGCTCTGCTCTTCACTTTGTGCATTCCATGCGCTGGTTAACGGTTCACGCATTCGTGTTAAGTGTTTTTCGCTTGTTGCCCAAAAGGCATTTAGCAGCCAGCGTGGCCAATGGTCGTCATTAATTACACCAGATTGTTAGATTAAAGTCAAAAACTAGATGCTTGTTGCCTGTGTTGTTAGTGTTTGCTTATGTGTGTGTGATTTTTACTTTATTTTATGTGTCAGTTGAATTATACTTGACGTGTTCTTCATTTTCGCCTTGTCCGGCTCTTTGTGTAATTAAGTGGTTTCGTCTGAATTTAAGGAGAATATCTGTGCTTTTGATTGAAGTCAAATTTTGAAGTAAAACTAAAATATTTCTATGTATTTCACCACTCATGGATTTGATTAAGTTCTTCCTCAATCCTGGCTTATTTACTACTCAGATATTCTGATAATCAATGATTATAATACGAAAAGATTATACGATTATGGTTTTAGTGAGACCCAGTAGAGACACTTAGAATCATGCGATAGCACTTTCGCCACTGTATGAAAATCAGAAGTCTCTTAAAGTCACTTCAAGTTTAAGTTACTTCATTCTTTTTATTCATTTTTCTCTGATTAACTCTCTTTCTTCTGCATTATTACCCTCCTTGACACCATTTCTTTTCATGGAAAATATGCCATCGAAACAAAAGTTTAACACATACCTTTTTCAACGAACGAGCAAGCAAATTATATGGACTAATTTAAGCTTATCAGGTTGCCATATGGTAAATTTTTTTCGCAATCCTCATTCATTCGTTCGAGCACAAGTTCTCATCGAAAAGTTGTTGAACCATGAAATTGCGAAAGAATGCAGTTCCATAGTGTATAGCTTGTGTGAAACAGGGTGATTCAACTAAATGATTTTTTGAATTTGAATGAAATTTTTTTAAATAAATTTTTATAAGTAAGATGTAGGACACAATCCCTTAGTAAATTAAATAATCTGATAAAATATGATATATCCAGAAACCAAAAATCGAATAAATTTTCAGCAAATTTTTTAAATAAACAAATATTTTTTAAAATTTCTTAAGAACTCCTAAAGTCTAAAAAACAAGATATAATTTAGCAATGGATTCTTAATAATTTAATGAAATGAAATTTTCATGAGTTAGTTTAAATTTCATTAAATTTTCCTTTACCACCCTGTATTTGCTCCCTCAATATCCATATGCAAAAAAGGCATGCCTGTATGAAGGTGTTGAATAAATCAAATTCGCTGATTGCAGACTTGAATAGACACTCTCAAACATACACGCATACATAACATAGCATAGCACAACACATACGCTGGCATTTGTCTGAAAGAGCCTACCCAATCAGCTACCCCCTCCCTGCTCCCTACTGAAAAATAGTTCGCCATATTTGCATATCAAATTTTGTAAAACTCCGACACTGCAACTCACGGGCGCGTCTGCCGTACATACCTCCTGCCTTTGAGAGAGCCTATTAGCGTCATATTAAATGCGAAAATTACAAAAGAGCAGGGTTGTAATGGGAAAAAGTTGCACGGCGTGAGAAAAGTAGTTTTAAAGAAACTCAAGTGAGGCAAAGAGCCAAGCGGCGCAACACACGCTGTGATGCAGTGCATTGCAGCATATTCGCTTATAGAGTAGATATTCAGTGTCGACAGTCGGCATGTGTGCCCCAAAAAAATGAAATTCCGCCCAGAAGCAGTGATAATGTGAGAGTGAGGCGCTGAAAGGCCTCTCCAGTTGCAGTTCTACCAATTAGTAATACAAGAATTAGCTGGAAAAACAAAAGCGCTGGTTTGAATGCTGTAATTGAAGAATGCGCATTGCAAGTATCAGGTGTGTGGATCATTAGAGTACATCATGTTTGGAAATGTGATTTTTGAGGGTTTTCATGAAATTTAGACTACATTGGTTAAACTATAATTATTTAATTATAATGTTGCAAATGTGAAGAGTCGCAAACATTGAAATTTTCCTCAAAATTGCAAACAATTCTTCGAAAAGTAATACCAGCTACCAATCGTTGCCTACCTTTAGGAGCGGAGTGAAATAATTTCATTTATTAAAATAAGAAGTACTTTAAACTACTGATCAAGTTGGCGAGTTTTATAGGATAAATGCAAATAATAGTGATGGAAGTCAATGGTATCCCAAGTATTTTAAAATTCCAAGAATGACCTAATTATTTGAAGACTCGGTATACTCGTAGCTAACGTTATAGAGACTCTAATTTTGACATTTCAAGCTTTTTCATCATTCTCCATTTCAATTACAAGTTGTGTAGACCGAAAAATCTAGCTGCTGCACAAAGCGCTTGGTATGTAGTTGTCTGTGAGCATAAATTTCATTTCATTCACGCTGCTTGTGAAAAGAGCTTCATCCCCCAGCCACAAACATACACACACACAGTTCATGTGAGGTCAAACGTATGTAATTTGCAGCTAATGAGCATTGCTCTTTTGTACTGCCACTTGCACTTACACACACACACACTCACACCTACAAATCATTTGCATACTCCGTTCAAACTAGATGTGCCGCAATTATTGTACAACTTCAATCATCACATGCAAAAGCACACACACAGCCATAGATACTCTAAGCCGATAGTTACAGGCGCTGGGGTCACCGAGTGTTGAAAATGCCAAATGCGCTGTCGAGTTTGCTCTGTGGCCTCAATTGAAGTCAGTTATTCGGATTTGTCGGCACTTTTTTTGGTAATGAAAATGAGTTGAAACTGCTTTGAATGTGTTGGGCTATTCAGCAATCTATCAATGTTGGTGAATGCTGAGGTTTCTTTTGAAGCTTAAAGCCTGAAATGAGCAAAGCGCTGGAGTTTTTAATTTTCAAAAATTCCAAAGAAAATAATTAGAAACACAAGCAACCACCAAGTGTTTAACGAGTTCAATGTGATTCTTATTCTTCACTTGTGTCAATTGAACTCTGAAAATGAAACATCCACTGCGTATACGTAACTTCCACATTGGATGGTATTGGAAGAAAGTGCAAAATTTATTAAATTTTATATTTCTTGAATTGTTTTCCGATGGAAAAATGTAAAAGAAAAAGAATAAAAAAAATCTTTAAATAATTAAATTTATTTTGTTGCTAAAACCTTGTTTGCTGCAATATTAGTATTTCTCATGTATTTACTTGTTAGTCTGTACACATTTATAAATTTAATTATTTACTTATATGTCGCTGCACTCACACGCAAGCATTAATTAAAATATATAATCGCATGCAACTCACCTTTGTGTAGTCTTGTGCCTTTAAGGCTTCAGCCGCGTCTTGTGTACGTTTCGTTTCCGTTATGACATGTCGGGCGCGACGCAATAAAAGCGGATCTGACTCTAACACTGTAATTAAATGAACGCAAGTGAAACATCGTTAGTGAAAAAATGCCATGTGCATAGCAAATTCAAGTGAGTAGGAGGATAGTACAATGCTATAAGGTTACATATATCTGGGCATAAGGGTGGTAGCTGTTTATTAGGTGAGTTCATATAAGTATATTTTATTAGAAAAGTGTAAAAAAGTCAGCGAGTCATAGACTTAGCTAAGGTTAAGGGTAGGTATCTCCTTTCGACCTTGTCTTAAGAGAGGGTCAGAGGACTCCTAAAGTAAAGATTACGAGGCACAGACATCATGATAAATAAGCAAGTAAAAAATAAATCTTGCTTATTTTCGAAGGACGGTTAAAATAAATTTAAGCTTAAGAACAAATTCTGGATACTTCGCTCTCCAGCTCCCCATAATCTCAATGGTTTCAACAAAAGTTGGTGTCTTCTGGAAAATAACAAACACTTTAATAGTTTATTTTTTTTTTTTTAACGATGGCTACTACTCAGGGTGCATGTGAAGGCACACCTTTCTGGTATCGCAAATGACCATAACATACGTGGTCTGAAGGCCTACCAGACTAACTTAACCTAACCTAACCTAACCTAACCGAACCTAACTTAACCTAACCTAATCTAATCTAACCTAACCTAACCTAACCTAACCTAACCTAACCTAATCCAACCTAACCTAACCCGACCTAACCTAACCTAACCCGACCTAACCTAACCTAACCTAGCCTAACCTAACATGACCTAACCTAACCTAGCCTAACCTAACCAAACCTAATCCAACCTAACCTAACCCAACCTAACATAACCTAACCTAGCCTAACCTAAAATAACCTAACCTAATCTAACCTAAAGATAAACACAGCCACACAAAAAATAATTGTAGTACATGTTTTTGGGATCGCTGAATCCAAATCTGGTGTCGGTTTTAAAATACTCAAAAAGGCGAATCCAATATGGCGGATGTTATTTTTAAAAATTCATCACAATCGCTTGAAACACGTTACTCGGGCGTTTTCGGTGTCTCTGATTACGAATCTGTTGTCGATTTTTCAAAATTTAAAATGGCGGATGCAATATGGCGAATTTTTAAAATGTGTTCACCATATTGGTTCGCTATTTTGTATTTTTGAAAAGTAACGTCAAATTCGTAATCCGTTACCACAAGAACCCCCGAGTAACAAATTTCAACCGATTCCGTTGAATTTTTAAAATATCGTTCACCATTTTGAATTTTGAAAATTCTATTATAATAGACCATGGTACAACTAAAAATATTATATTTATTTTCAAACTTCTCTCAAATATTTTATTTCTTTTTTAACTAAAAAATCAAAACACAGACTTTTTCAGATTTAATTATGCTTTAGAGTAATAAAATTTTCGAAAATCTTTAGATATTTAATTTCTGTTTTAAGCCACCTTAGGTTGAATATATGCTTATCCCTCTCGTAAGCGTATTTTATAAATATTAAACCCCTAAAAGCTAGCCACCCACATGTATATATTTGTATAATTGTATTAATAATTAAACAACTATGAATGAGCAACATTTTTTAATGAGTTGCAACATAAGCTCAGCGGTCTCAATACCTCGTAGAAAAAGATGAAGAAAAAAGAAAAGCAATAGAAACAAAAACTGGCAAAGAAATGCAAAAGTAATGTAAAAGTAATGAATGTGGTTATGAACGACTAGCCGCCGGCCGCCTGTCGCCTTCCGCTGGCATATTACTTTTTCTGCTTGACACACAAGAAATAGTTGCAGTTCGCATGTGTCAATGCAGACTTGAGTGCATGTGGGTAAATACGATATGTTTAAAGGAGAGCAAATGCATATATGTATGTATAACAACAAATACACACACCCACACATATATACATAGAAATATGCTCAACATCAACACCTGTACCTTAGCTGACGATTGCGTGGCTTTGAAAGAGTCTGAAGTGGCTTCTAATCTGCCAGTAATTGCTACTTTCGGCTGCAAGCACAACAACAACACAAACATAGCTGCTTTCGTCCTTGTAGCCCTTCCATTTTGCTTAAAGCCCTAACCCGCTTGCGTTGAGGGCCAAAGTAGTGCGAGCTGAGTTGTAAAGCAAACCTGATGTGGCGGCATAATTGCGTATTCACACCTAATGATTTCCGTATGAAGGCGATGTTTTTTTTTTCTCCGCACTTTCTTTGATTATTACTTTGCTTTGCTTGGCTTTTGAAAACAACTTTTTCTCGCTCAAGTGCAACCGCAGCACGGCAAAGCTGCAGCTGAAGGCAAATTTAGCACACAAAGCCAACGTAATGCAACTAATTAAAATGTAGAATGAGAATGAGAATGAGCGCAGGCAGCCAAGAATTTTGAGCTTAATTGTAAGCAAGAATTTTTGCGTTCGTTGGAAAAGATTAACAGCGCGCAATTGTGGTGCATAAGCTTTTGTTGTAATTTGAAGGGAAAAAATGTGAAATTTGTGCACCGTTAAGCGTAATAAATCCGTAAACGAATTATCAGCGCACATCAAAAGAATAATGGAAAATAGTTTTGCGCCTTAGAAAATGCAGCGAAAAAACAACAAAAAGTAGTTTGCTGCCAAATAATAAAAATTTCAATTACAGCTGGGAAATAGCAAAATGCGGTGATAATATCGCAATTACCAGCCACATGAGCCAACAGGCACCAGTGCAAACGAAATGATAATTCCCAAAAAAAATCAAAAATACTGCAATAATAACCACAGCTCAACACTGCATAGACACATACACAAACACACACAAGCAACTCATAATCAGCTTGCAGCAATCTTTGAGCCTCGGCAAGGCGATTATCAGCCGGCAGCAGTCATAAGCAGGCACAACGAAATTCTTTCAAATTTTGTAACAAAAACACTAACAAACGCAAACACACATACAAAATTCCCACTGGACGCCAATGCCATAGCAAAAATATAATGTTCGATGTGCAAACCTTAGTGCATGCAGTGAGAAATGGAATGATTGCATTTTGCTACGAATTCAATTGAGTTTTCAATGTTTGCTTGCTCGCAGATAATCTTTCGATTTAGTGCAACAGCAGCCTATCGCAGATAAACGGAAATGTACCACTGACGACTGCAGGGACGACAGCATTGTTGTTGTTGCTTGTTTGTATATTTTGGTATTACGATGGTAGAACGCTATGTATATGTGTGTGTTTTGTGAAATCCACCGGAAATATTTATGATGATACAACTTTGAGCAGATATTGAAGGATTATCGTCGACAGCGCATAGCATGCTTTAGCAGAGAATTGCAAAAATATGAATATGAATTTCTTGGTTGGGAACTTGTGTTTTTCATTAAAATTTGTTACTGAAATGCGAATATCTGATGAGAAAGTTGTAATTTTCTCAGCTTCACTATTGATCTCAATGAAAATTGGATATGATTTTTAGAAGTTTTTAATATCAAAAACTCATTTAGTGGCGTACATTTGCATCCGAATATGATTCTGGTTATTACAGAATACATCACTAAAAATAAAAAAAAAATTATAATTAAAAAAATAAAAAATAATAATAAAATATAAAAAGATAAAAAGATAAATAAAGAAATAAAAATATATTAAATATTTAAAATTACATAATAAATTTTTTTAAATAGTATGCCCTAATAGTGAGACAAACCAATATCAATTACTGAAAATACTAACACTTTTGACAAATATTTGATTTTTTTTTAAATTTTTTGTTGTTGACATCTCGGAGTTTAGAGGTTACAAAAATGGCTAGAAAGCTATAATTCATATAAATGGATAAATGACACGATCACCAATAATTGGTTCAAACGAAAAAGGATAGGAAGAAGTGAAGGTATTATTTATTTTTACTTTTATATGTATTAGTCAATTATATATTAGGTTGTCAAATATTCCTTCCGTTTCGCTTTTTTGAGTAATGAAATGTGTTACAATGATAGGATTTAGTTCAAATATCTATCAAATATCAAATATCTAGACGGCAACTTCATAATACCCCCTCGTAGAAATTCCCCACCCTATTTGCGAAGAACTCGGACAGCCACTTTTCACAAGCCTCTTTGAGTGCAACTTTACACCGATAAAACCTCCCATCCGAGCTCTCGTACCTTCTGACGAGTCATCAACGAAGTGTGTGGTCTTGCATTGTTCTGGTGCAGCACTACACCCTACCTGTTGGCCAATTCTGGACGCTTCTGGTCGATCGCCTGCTTCAAGCGGTCCAGTTGTTCGCAGTAGATGGTAGTATTAAGCGTCTTGCCATATGGGTGCAGCTCATAGTGGAAGATTCCCTTCCAATCCCACCAAACACACAGCAAAAACTTCCTGGCCGTCAATCCCGGCTTGGCCACTGTTTGGGACGATTCACCGGCCTTCAACCACGACCACGACGTCGCCAGTCACCATTCGCTTCAAAAATTGGTTCAGTTCGTTCCGTTGCAGCAGCAGCAGCAAATATCAAGCTTTTTTGTGTATCCGGCTTTCTGCAGATGGTTTAAAAAGGTTTGGTGACTAACTCCCATTTCCTGGGCGATGTTATGAGAAGTCACATGCCGGTCTAACTTGATGTTTTCCATGATTTGTTCGGTATTCGTCGTCACAGGTTAAAACTAAACAAACTAAACTGCAAGTTCGACAGACAACGAATTAAGAAGTTCCTCAGTGACTCGTAAGCGAACTTTTATTGCCCACTTAGTTTCTCCAGAACTTTATATGATTTGAAAAGATCCTACAATCTAAAGGCCTAAAGGCCAATCTAATAAAAAAGTATCTTTTGGCGTTGCTCATTTGTAGAAAAAAACTAACGAAACTAACGTATATCAGTAGATAACACTCGCTGTTCTAATAAATTTGGTATTCAAAGCAAAACTTCAAAAATTTGAATTAAAAAGAAAACATTATAAAAAAATTACTCATACGTCTAGTCTGGTGGGGAGTCTAGTTGGGAGACTAGACGTATTAGTAATTTTTTATAATGCTATATCAGAAAAAAATGATAAAGCAAGACATTCAACTGAAAAGCTATATAAACTGTATAAAGAATTTAAGACATTCCAATAATAATAATAATCCTTACTACCATATACATATATTATATAATAGTAATATCTTATACTATTTCATTATCATTGTAATATATTGGGATACAAAAAAAAAATCAAATAAATAATTACGCTTTCATGCAAAATAAAAAAAAGTTCAGTTAAATGAAATAAAATAAAACAACTTAATCCGTTTATGCGTTACTCATACGCCCTGTATGGACCTCAGTAACATAGAATATATTAAAATTATGCCACTTCCAATAATCCTAAATGCATGAATTTTGCTACATTTTGAAAGACTTCATTATATTTTAATTTTCCGCTGTGCCGACAACAAGAACAGCAAACAACTACTTGGCCGCCATATACATACATTCGACAGAAGTGAATTCAACTCATTTGACGACAGTAACATTATACTTTGCAGATAGCACTAAAAAGCTAGCAGTAAAAACAAACAAACGCCGACGCGATTATAGCGAATTTTACTGCAAGACGAAAACGGGTCGCAATGCAGTGTCAATAAAACTATGCTTTACACGCTCAAACTAACTTTTATTGACAATATTTCTGCAGCGCCTTTGTCTCAGCCATTCGCGAGCGTGTGTGTGTGTGTATAAAAAGAAGCGGCATTTGGCAAGCGGCCAAAGTAATCAAAAACCGATGGCAATGGATGAAAATAACTACAGACTGAGATACTATGCCGCGGGCAAATTACCGAAGATTAAGTATGAAACTGAATGAAAGGATAGCTGCCAGAATGTCAGCCGTAACGACAGCGACCAAAATAATGAAGAAACTATAAAATGTGGCATACATTTTTTTTTGTGTGTTAGTTATGCACATTCTTGTGATTCCTGATGATTTTCCTTTATTTTAAGCTTTTATTGTATAAATTTATTATACGTTCACTTGCAGCTCAGGTGCAGATAAATTTTATTAATATTTTTTTTTTTGCAAATTCCTTGCTTCTTCAAAGGTTTGGTGTGGCTTTATGGCTCTCTCAGTTATCACAGTGAACAAGCAGAAAAAATGGTGCAGCATCAATCAGCGATGAATAAATTTTGCGCTCATCAAAGCCTCGCGCAAAAATTGCAAAGCAAATGCGGAAGAGTGGAAGGAGTTGCAACAGAAAAAATGTGAGAAGTAAGAATTCAGGCAAAGTGGATCAGATTCTATGACTTGTAATTGTAGATCTGAGAATTTGCAGCTCAGCTACTACAAGCAAAGGTCTAGCAGTTCTATTTCATAAGACTTTCTATCTCATAACTCGCATCATGCTTCATCTTTCTAAGTCTACACGTAGTCATAATCTAAGTATCGGCGCCCTGTGTGACACCTTTCCGTTGAGTTAGCGCCAACACTTGATATTTCCCACGACAGTGTCATTTATCGAGCGTTACTCAGCGCCGTTCCTTCAACACTACACCCTCACTCAAGTCAAGCCAAAGTCCTTTATTTGCCCCAAAATAATAGCAACGCCTACTGCACGAGCAGCGGGGTTGTCTGTCACTGGCGCTCTATTTGCGATGAAGCCAATTTGCACGCTGAATTGACTGTTTGCCGCGCATTCATTCACGCCCTTGCCACACACAAGCAACACTGGGCTCGAGTCTGGCTATCGTGTCTTCAACCAGCCTTGGCCAGCATTGCCAAATTACCTTGATGCCACGAGCCGCAGGCAAATGACTCTTCACTTCCTGCGAAGGGAGCAACAACAACACAAAGAGCAGCACTTCTACCTCCGTTTGTAAGCGTGTGTGGGTGCGAGCAATTTCTGCAGGTATTTGCGGTTAACTGACAGCGTTGCTGGCGCTGGCAAACGGCGTGAAAGGGAAGGAAGCAAAAATTTATCGCCTCAATGAAGCGATCTACGGCTGCCGGCCAGTTTTTCTCCATTTTCAGCCAGAATGTTCGCCAGCGCCAAGAGGCATGCACCGACAGGCATATTACCTTTGACAATTTTGGCAATACTTTTTTCCGAATGAGTTTCAGTTTGCTTTACTTGTCTCCACTTCACTTGTCTCCCCTTTCGCTTCTTTGTTTGCATTAATTTTTGCTTGTAAGTCATCAGGTATATATGGATGGTTGTTGTTCTCCTTCTATTTTCTTTGTATTTTATAGGAGAGATGCTGCATTGCGACGAATATTTAGCGGAAACATATTTTACTTCGTTAAAAAATAAACAAAATAAAATCTTATAATCGCACCTTAAATTCCAAACATTGAGGCATTTGAAAACAAAGCTCTACAAAATTCTCATCAAATTTCGCTGACGTGTCATCAGCAATGAAAATATTGCAGCTGTGGAGGAGATCTTGTGAGAACTAGACGGTGCTGTGTACAGTGGTACAGATCGAAGTTGTATCTGAAATAAAAAAGTAGTTGCTTTCTATAGAGCCTGATCCGTAACAGAGTTTAAACTCTTACAGTTCGAAAACCGGTCTCCGAAGTATGGATTAAAACTCCTTATAAGTCTAGAAAGGGGCTATAGTATATCTGTCGAGGCGGCTCGATATAGATTCCCAAAAAATTTGCTGATAAGACTGCCATAAGGACGTCCAAGCTTTTTCAGTCTCGGACTGGTGGAAGTCGGAGAGTCCAGAATACTTTACACTTTCTTCTGGACTGTCCGACTTCCGCCAGTCGGTTTTGTTCCGCACAACTTCCTCCACCAAATTCTTAGTGCCACCATACTGTTGGACAATGTTCGGTTCGGTTCTTGAAACTACTAGATGAACTTTGCTAAGAGCTAATAGTTAAATGGATCTCTTTCAAACTTTAATAAACAGTAGAAACTTCGAGCTCGCATTACTGGCGAATATGCAGTGCTTTCCGAGCTTACGCAAAGTCAAACCGGCTAGTTCTAGACCGAAAAAGGACAGCGGAGCTATGACTCGTTCCTGGACTGATATATTTCGCACTTCGGCACATCGTTCAGAAGGAACGACCAGCTCGCAGTCTTGGCGGTTAAACAATACTCCCCTAGCTCATTCAAAGTCAAACCGCTTAGTTCTAGACCGGAAGAGGACAACGTTCCTAAACTGATGGTTGGATTTTGGAACGAGTATACCTTTTCTTGAAAGTTCATCATCTGTACAGTTACCAACGATTCTGTCGGATAGCACACCCTTTGGACGTATCTTTCGGCTTTTCTACCACTGATAGTTCAAGCTAAAAGTAAAGCAGTTCCATTCATCAAATCCTCAAGCTATCGGTGAAGAAAATCATTCCCATTTAGCATTAGAAATGTAAGAGAGGTTCTCTGTTCCATCGGATCTTACCTCTGTAACTACTTCCGATTCCTTCTTTTACCATAAATGATGCACTCACTAGATAACTTTTCCCGAGACACTGTTCCCAGCAGATAGAGCCTACGAGAAGCAGCACAGCAACGCTTAGTATCCATGTCAACATAAACCATGTAATACACGACCGCACACAGCGGCTACGGCATTCCTTCGATAGCATGACGACGTCGTCATCGTCACATGGTTGGCATACTTGAACGAACTCGTAAAGATTGCGACGCTTCTTGCCGAACCGAGGCAAGTTTGCTGATTTTTCACACTTCAAACTGGCTGAAATGCCTCGACGCTATTTTATTTGTCACCACAAACAAATGAATTTACTCGCACACAAAAACACACACTCGTACACGGAGAGCGTTCAAGGAAAGCACAAAAGAACAGCACTTAAAAAATTCGTTTAACGGCATGGTTGAGTGTGTGTGTGTGTCTGTGGAGAGGAAATCTAGCAAATTTTTTTCCGTATTACCCACATGCAAGCTGACACTCCAACAAAGCTGCTGGCTGTATTCGGCGTCTCTGATTCCACTCAGCCATATCATTTTACATGCACGCAGAGGAAGAGCGGAATAGCGAGAGAGAGTGATGAAGGGAAGATACTAGGTTAGGTGAGGCGAACGTAACTTTGGCGACGAGTGCCCGATGACGGATGCTTGCTCCTTGATTGTTGATGGCTGATGGCATGCCATGTCATCATCATTTTAATTTCTGGCACTCGTAAAGCTGTTGGCCGTAATTGCCAAAGTGACAATGAGGGCATAACGGCGAGCAGCAAAAAAATCACAGAGACACACATACATACATATATATTCTGATATAGAATATAGAGGATGATGATGTCGCTAGTAGGCAAACGCACACATGCCCGGGAATATATTTATTTGAGAATAAAAAAATCTCCGCCCACTTCACCACAACCTCCAACCCGGCGAAATAGCTTCGCAAACGTTTATTATTGTTGTTGTTGCGCTTGTTGTTGTTTTCGTTGTCAGCGCTGAAGTGATGAAGTCAACAACGAAAAAAAATGTCATTTAGAAAAATTGCACTCACCGGCTGTGGCGTAGCTGGCGCGCAGTACAGGGTGCTACGGAGGCAAGAGAAGGCGGCGGTATGCTGGCAAACGCTCCATAAGTGGCTAGATATATGCGAGTGTGAGAGAGTATGTTGAATCTTGAGGACTACAAAAATATGCGCAATCAAGCGTTGTGAGGTTGCACTATTTACACTCGACTGCACTGCCAAAGGTGGCATGCGGCATGCGGCATGTGGCAAGCACATACCCAGAGCGCGTTGTTAATATGCTTGGGGAGTGGTACTTTAGCGACTTCCGCCTGCAGTGATGATTTTATATGTCAAAAAAAAATAATTTTTATTTCTAGCTTATATCAGTTGCCTCAGTTTCGCGCATTTTTGCCATTTTATTACAAGCTGTACCATGTAGCTGCCACCAATTTTTGGTTTCATGCATCATTGTGGCAATGTATAGCCGTATAACTGTAAATGCCCACAATTTTGATTGAACGCTTCATTACTGTTATTTGCACGTTTCCCATTTCCTAACATTTTTTTCCCGCTACACACTTTTGCATTGAACTCTACAATTTTTGTTGTTTTTGTTTTCTGTTTTCAGTCATATTGACGGCAATCAATTGCGCGTTGTAAAAGCGTAATTTGGTAATTTGTAATAACCAATGATGAACATGCCGCATTGCTTTCACATTTTTACAACATACAAATCTACAAATTGGCTTTTGCGCATAGAAATATTGAAAACAAAAAAAATCGCGCTCGTATTATTTTTTAAGTAATTGCCGGCTTTCAAGTGTAGACTGTAATAAAAATTGATTGCTTTACAAATGAACGGGTTTTGGGAGAGTTATTTAAAATATGCAGAGTGGTTAAGAGAGTTGATGTACTGTTGATATTTGCATGAAAAATAATATTAATGATTAATAAAAAAATATTCAAAAGTGAAAAACGCGCAAGTGGCTCTCAATTGGTTTATTTAATTATTACTATTTATGGCTGGTTTGAGTTCTTGGTTTTATGATGCTTCAAAGCCAATTGAGAGTTACAATTTATTGAATTACTCTTCACTTTATTCAATTCTTGTGCAAAGAACGAAATATCGAAAAAATCATTTGACCTTTGTCATGAGCAAGTCATTGGAACTATGCTGTTTTCAATATTTAAAGATGTAGCCCAAAATATTCAAGCATCGCTTATCCGCTTTCAAAAAGAAACCAAACTAAAGTCGTCGCTGACGGATTGCTCCCAATTTTTTCAACAATTGCTTCATATAAGAGAAAAAAGTTAGACCAGGAACATTACAAAAGTTATAAGTTTACACACACACTTATACACAATCTCCCATACATATAGTATGTCTGTACATTGCCGTTTCTTGCGTTGGACCCACGCAAAAAAGTAACATGAGAAAAATTCGAACATGAAATTATATTTTATTTGCAATAAGCTAATACTTGATTACGACCTCTAGTCTTTGGTGTCCGTTTTTTCTCTCTTAGCGCGAGCTTGTATATTTCTAATTATTTGTTCTTCAAGCCGCTGCACACGCTCCTTACTCGACCCTCAAGCGAGTATTTGGGAGTTTTTGAAATTTTATTCAGCAAGCAACTGCGAGCGCTCGTTACTCGACTCTCTGACACGCGATTTCGATGAGAAGAGAAGGAATGACTTGCAAGACGATTTTCAGTTTCAGATTAAGATTCTCCATCACGGAGTCTTTTTGATACCCTCACCTGGGATTCTTGCAAAAAACAGCTAGGCTATGTCACTAGGGGTGAATGTAGCTTTCCAATGGTGAAAGAATTTTTGGAATCTACTGTGCCGATTTAGAGTTTATTCATTACAAACGTACATACAATCTTTCCTCTTTATAATAGTAGTAATAGTATAGATTTCTATTGCAGTTCGAACTATATATAATATTTCTTGAACACTTGGAACTAGATTCGATTGAAAAACTTTCAGGAGACCGAAATTGTATTGCCAGCAACATTTTTTCAATAACAAATAGAACCATGAAAGCAAGATTTGCATGAGTTTCGAGAAATCGATTTTTTCCCCGGATGTCACCGTTGAGATGAAAAGTTACCACTGCCTTTGAAACTGAAACATATAGTTAACAATATTTTTTGAAGCGTATCATGTCATTTCGATTAATATATCTCGGTAAGTGTCATTGATCTTCACTTGCTGCTGTGAAGAAGCTTCTTCTCAAAAATAGCACAAAACAAGAAGCTTAGCTTGACCTCAAGAAAGCTTAAACCAACAATTTCTCACAGATGTATATATATATATAAATAGCTCTAGAAGTAAAAAATTCCAAACTTTGGCTCAAATCTGCGTCGCCACACATAACAAACCATCCATTTGAAAAATAAATGAGTTTATAGAATTATTCCAAATAGGTAAATTATAACCTCTCATTTATAAGTAAATTTTGTAATAAAATATTTGGCAGAAATCATTGAAAAATATAGCAGCTCAAACCCTTTCGGCAATATCATTAGAAACCCGATAATGACCTTGTTTTTTTTTTTTTTTTTTTTTGTATGAATCTACTGTTGAAACAAACAAATGCCGAGTGTTCCCAAATTAAGAAAATATAAGGAGAAAGATTTAGACCAACCAAAGTTTAAATCTCTGCGAGAAATATTTTGTGCCTCTTAAAGAACCTTTCAGGCATTTAAAAATAAGGGTCTACCCAACAGAATTTTGAATAATTTTGATTTTTTTTTTAATAATAATTTTTGAATAGGGACCTTCATTGGACTTTTATAAGCTATGACCTTACTAAATTAGATCAGCTGTCTTCGATTTCCAAGTAATTATGAATGATCTAATGTCAAAATCTGGGTATCATATTACACAAAAAAGCATTAATTCATCAAATTACTATGACAATATGAAATACCGTTTGTTTCCATTATTTGGCACAATAAAGGCAATAAATAGTTCCAGTATTCAGTTCAGAGACCTCAGAAAATGCTTTCTATCTCTTCATTCAGACCGTTTTTTAGTATATTTATCCATATTTTGAGTTCTTCTGCTAGATCTGAGCTACGCTCCTTCAATTTGGTAGGCAACATGGTGGTAGGTAATTAGGAGTCAGATAAATGTAAAAAATTATAAAAATAATAATTTTTCTTCTAACAAACATGAGTTTATGGAGCTAAGATGAAGACCAAAATGGCGAAAAAGCCTATGCCAAAAACCATTATAACGTTAAAGCATTATTTTTTCATGCGAAAAATATGAAGAGCCTGTGCTGACGAAGAGTAAGCGCTTTTTTATTACCGCTATCCACTCTTGCATGCATAAGTCGCAACTAATGCACCATAAGAAGTGAACGTAAATGACACTGAAATTAAAAAAAAGAAATCAACACGACCGACAGTGATTTGTAAAATTCACTATAATACGCACAGCTAAATGCACATACAGACACACACAGGGACACTGACAACTGTGTGCATTTACATAATTATCGGTGTGTATTGTCGCCGCAATAAAAGTCAAGTACTCCACCATTGAAATGCCAAGCATTGAGGCATGCAAAGCGACGATGCAGTGCGAAAAAAAACGAAAAAAGCGAAGATTTACATGCAATAATACACTAATACACAGATATATTTAAATTACTTGAATGTCTAATAATTTCATTAGGAGCGCGCAGGATGAGACGCGCGAACAACAACAGCACCACCAGCATCATCAACGTCATCATCATCGATGGTGGTGGTGGTGATGCAGGAGGGGCGTACATTGTCACAGTTGGAATTACAAATTAAAAGAAATGCGCAGAACGAGTGAAGCGTAATCGTGGGCAGGGCCGAGCGCGGCTGAGTAGATGCCATCAATGGGCCACTTCAAATTCAAACCGAGCAAATGCAGCGCGCAACACCCCACCAACCGACAGCCAGCAGCCAATGCCGGGCAATATTAACCAACTAAGTGCCTGTGGGTGTATGTTGGAGTGCTAAGAAGAGCCGCTAGAATGCCAAATGCACGCGCGTGCAAAGCATTGTGTGCTTTCAGGCGCACTAACGTCAACAACAACAACAACGACCGAGGGGGTAAATTCTGAGCAAGGATTTTGCGTAATTTTTACATTAAGTGCAATTCAAGCGAATGTTGCAATTGAATCGCTGTTGAATATGCAAATGAATTGAATGGAAATTGCCACAGCGAGCCAACGAAGCAAGCAAGGATTTCTGATGTATTATGAACATGTTGCCACTGCGTGTGGCGGTGTGGCGCTGAGGGTGGTTAGGGCGAAATAAAGCGCGAAAAAATGCTTGTTGTATAAAATCAAGCAACAAACGTCTGCCTGCCAGCAATGTGCATAGAAAAAAATCTCTATGAATTACAAGCGAGCACTCACACACATATATGTGTATGTTTATATATGAGTTGTCCCTCATACCTTTGCATTTTAATGTCACACTTTAATTTAAATTAAACGCCAAACATAGTAGTCTCTAGTTTAATGATGTTGAAGCAACAGCAATAAAAAATAATCATCCATCGCCTTTCATTTCGTCGTTTGTTTCATCTGCCAACCGCTGAGCGCTGTGCGTTGTCCCGCTGTGGCGGTCATTCGCCCGAGGCGACTGATGCGACATGCGAATGAAGTGAATAAAAAAGTCTGCAGTCAAACGGAATGCAAAACAAAAAATGCAAAAGGATAATGATATGTCAACTTATATGTTGTATTAGTAGAAGGATGCCACCTTTCCTTAGAATATGTGGAAGCCAAAGTATTTTTATACCCTGAACAGCGTATATTAAGTTTATCACGAAGTTTGTAACACCCAGAAGGAAGCGTCGGAGGCCCTATAAAGTATATATATAAATGATCAGTATGTTGAACTGAGTCGATTTAGCCATGTCCGTCTGTCTATATATATACGAACTAGTCGTTCAGTTTTTAAGATTTCGTTTTGAATTTTTGCAGATGTTATTTTCTCTTCAAGAAGCTGCTCATTTGTCGGAACTGCCGCTATCGGACTACTATCTCATATAGCTGCCATACAAACTGAACGATCGGAATCAAGGGCTTGTACGGAAAATTTGGTGTGAATTATTGTTCCTAGAAATAATTTAATCTCTGAAAAAATTGTTCAGATCGCTTTACTATAGCATATAGCTGCTCCGAAGAAATTGTTCAGATCGCTTAACTATATAACCTTAACGTTTCTAGCAAACAACCCGTCTAAAAAGAATTAGTAAAATGTTTTGTTTTTTTTTACTTACTTTTTCTTACGTCTTTAGATTTGCTTAAACACATAGCTACTAAAAGAAATGCACCTGTGAAGGGTATATTAGCTTTAGTACAGCCAGTTTTTTCAGTTTTTTACAGTTTTTTCTTGTTTTTAATACACTCTGAGTCAGATTAAAGGTACCCTGTTAATGAATTTTATGGATTTTTGCAATAAACTGTTATCGAATGCTGTTATTAGCTGACAATTTAGAGATTTGATTGTAGATTTCAAATGATTTATTTATATAAGTTGGCAGATCTATTGAACAAATATATGATATATCTCAAGAACATGTCTTCAATCAAAATATTTATATAATTTAATCTAGGAATTGTTACTTATAGTTTGACTAATCCTACTTGGGCCTGGATTTACTAGAGTAAAAAGGGTAAAACAATTATTTTTCAAGACTATATCTTAATACTATATTATATTTACATTAATACACACTTCAGTGAAATCAAGCTGCATGCATAAGAACCTAGACATAAGAGGCTTAAATTGAGAGGGAATGAGAAACAGAAATTTTTAATTTAAATTATTTCTAAAGTCAAACTACTTTACAATATTATATCTATAGATTATCTAGAGCAATCACTTTTCCAGATTGACCTGCATAAACATAACGGTTAGCAGAAAAAGTCACACGGAAATCACCAAAGACCTCATATGGAATATTTTCGATTTTCAGCCAGAAAAAGCCGAGTTTGTTAATATCTCCCAAAGAATAATTTGAAAAATAAATGAGTTGGAAAAATACAAAAAACACTAATTTTCCTTTCAAAAAAAATTGCACCAGTGTGGTAACCCTGCTATAGCAAATACAACATATTATTCCTTTTTATAAGCATTTGATTTTTCACACACTTCACACTTGTGCATGAACTGACAGCCATATACTTGTACGCACACACACACACTCTATATGTATAGTATTCGAATGCATTGAGCCACACAACTGACCTGCCACTCGCCATGCACGCATGCTATTTATATTATTTGTAGCATACATAAAGGCGCAAATACAAAACCAATTGCTATGCTAAGCTCGTGCCAGCTGCGTGTTGCATTACGCTGCAAATGAATGCAACAAATGGCAAATGGCGACAAAGTGTTAAAACAAACGCTGCGGGATATGCAACAAACACATAGTAAACTGCATATATACTTAATACATATAGAGAATATGTATGTATATGGTAGTTTGAATATATAAAAATTGGATATCAAACCCTGTGAAGAAAATTTAATGGAAATTATAATAATATTTGCAAATATGAAATCAGCATCGTTTACTCTTTTCAAAAGACTACAAATACAACAATATCTATCTAAAGATCAAGGGAACAGCTCTTGGAATATTCTACAATATGTCTATTAAGCCATTGGTTTCGAAATCGCATATTATTTGGACCACGAACTAGCAAACAGTGTACTCAGATGAGTAAAGGTTCCTTTAAAGTCTACTTTTACTCAGGTCATTTTATTCAGATCCTATATTATATAAGCTCAAGATTTTACAACTCTATGGAATCCCATTAGACCCTCCTTGGTAGTGTTTAGAATTTCCTTGAGGGTATTTAAAATGCATGGAAATATAATCACACATCTAAACACAAACAGCGTTAATAATTTAATTGGACGTGTCTGCGGGATTGGAAAAGAAACAAATGCATACAACAAGTGTTGCATACTTTTGGCGACAAAGCAAATATGGGCAAACAAAAAATATTTTATATACGGGAGAAATTTATTTTGGTATCTTATTTACTATGTCTATTTATTAAAAATATGTCACTTTTAGAAAAAAGTATAATAGAACAAGCGGATGCAAGCTCACAAATTAATTTTTGAATTTGTGAGTCATTAATATGGAGAGCAAAGAAATTCAAATAAAAGCTGAAAATATTAAACTTGAAATATTTAAATTGGTTAAAACAAATATCAAAGTTATAGCCTTCACTATATGCTCTTTGAATATTAAATATAAAATTGAAAATCTTGCTTTCCAATCCCTACAATTCACTAAATTTACATCATGTACACAACTATCCCCAAAAGCATACTACATTTTCGTACAGAGTGCTTCCTATTTAAATCACCTGCAGCACAATGCGCCTTAAGTGTGCAGTAATTCCACTACCAACAACAAATACCAATAGAAGTGCAATTCGAAATGGCATTAATTACCTGACAAATTCTCCACTTTGGCATCTCTATAGCTCGCCTTCTCCATTAGCTCAAGTGCCTGGCCGCATTGTTTGCGTCTTGTCGGATATTCACTCTGCGATAATTCGTGGCGTACACCTGAATTGCAAATTAAAACCACCAAATCTTGTGCGCCGCCAAGAAATGGTATTTGGAATGTTTCCAGTGAGCTGCAATGGCAAAAGAAAAAAGTGTTGAGAAATTACAATAAAAGCAACGACAACAATTAGTGCCAAAATCATGCATATTTCTTTAGAGCAAATTGTGACTATTGACAATAGACAGCGTCATAAGCTGGATAGCGGTAAGTAATTTGTGTGAGTAAAATAAATATTTGGACAAGAAATTTTATGAAATGTTGGTGGGTAGAGTTAGTACGAAGACTCAGTTGGCAGCAACTTACTATGGGCATACCCACAGTCTCCAATGGTATGACATAACAGCTCTTTTCAATACTTTTATTTCAACTTTTCTTGGCTGTCATTGCCGTGAGGGAGATAGTTCTTAATTTGTGGTTTATCATATTTATAAAGAAAATAATACTGCGCATACACCTTTTTCTCTCCTTATAGTTCTTCTAAAAGTGTCTTTACATTCAAATTCAGTAAATTAATTCGACAAGAGAATACGTCGAAGCTTAACTATGAATGCAAGCATCTGTGTTTGCTTGTACAGTGCCAAAAACATATATTTTTGTATTTTTATTTAGTTAGATAAGGTGACTGTCACTTAGTAGAGATATGCTAACGTAAATTTGAGAAATATTTTACGATCTGCTTATTTCAGTTAATTAATATAATCTGGATAGATATTATGGAATCAAATAACCACAAGAAGTTAATAGATGATTTTCGAGAGGAATATCAATTTCACTTTGGAATATATAGGTTTGGGTAAACAGCTCAAGTATTGTCTCTCGAATAAAATTCATTAACAAATTCATTGAGCCTTTAATATCAGGGACAGTTATTCACTGAACATTATTTGGATCTGATCAAAAACAGCGGGATGCAAAAAAATCGTGAATCGAATTATAAGTTATTGAAGCTCACTGAGTTTCTAAAAATATTTAAAATTATTCTGATAAAAGTTGGATAACCCCAGAGAAATTTAGATTTTTAAGTACGAGAGTGGACCGAAAAGTATTTAGCCAACATTACAAGGTACGGGGTCTTAATATCACGTCCGCCACAGTCACATTAGTCGAATTAGGCTACGTGCTGTTGACCTATGTATCGCTTCCTATCTATCTATCTACCGTATTCTCTATATATGGTGCCTTGTCTCTTATTAACTTGAAAAAAAGTCACTCATTAGGCCGAAATTTAAACTTATCATCATAAAAGTAAGGTTATCTTAAGATGATCAATATTAGAAGACGCATTTTGTAAGTCCTTCCAGATTGTACATTTTAGAAGCCTTTAGCTTCCACTGAGATTACTAAACTCGATTTTATGACTGCCAAAGGATTATGATATAAGGTTGTCAAAGCTTCATCTGTTTCCATCTAGACGGCAACTTCATAATACCCCCTCGTAAAAATCCCCCACCCTATTTGCGAAGAACTCGGACAACCACTTTTCACAAGCCTCTTTTGAGTTCAACTTTACACCACCAAGGGCGTTCGCCATGAACAGGAACAGGTGGTAATCACTTGGCGCTACGTCCGGGCTATATGGTGGATGCGATAAAAACTGTGCGATAAAGTGTGTGGTCTGGTGTTGTCCTGGTGGAACACTACACCCTTCCTGTTGGCCAATTGTGGACGCTTCTGATCGATTGCCTGCCTTAAGCGGTCCATGTGTTCGCAGTAGATGGTAGAATTAATCGTCTGGTCATATGGGAGCAGCTCATAGTGGATGATTTTCTTCCAATCAGCAGCATATCGCAGGCGTTGATTCGGTCATAAGTTTTTTTTTGCGTCAAAGCATGCGGCACCCAAACATCAAGCTTTTTGTGTATCCAGCCTTCTGCAGATGGTTTAAAGTGGTTTGGTGACTAGCTCCCATCTCCTGGGCGATGTCACGAGGTGCCACATGCCGGTCTAACTCAATGTTTTCCATGATTTGATCGATATTCGTCGTCACAGGCCTTCCGCCAGCTGGCTTATCCATGGTGTCGTTGTCACCCGCTCTGAATCGTCAAAACCATTTTTACGCAGTTCGAAGTGATAGAGTACCATCCCCCAAAACACCATTAATCTCACGGAACGTTTGCCTATCGGAATTGCCTTTAATGAAGGAAAACTTTAAAATAACGCGAATTTCGGCAATAGTGAACTCCATGTTTACACGTCTATAACTGTTGAACTCGATATACAAACCGCGAAATTCAAAAGAGAAAAAGGCGGAAGGGAGATATTTACCAACCTATTGTAATTTTAAAAAAATTTCATTCAAAAAATACTGGGCTTACTGCGAAATCCAAATAATGGCTACTCATATTACGTATGCCCTTAATGTTTTGAAATCACAATTCTAATAGGTAATTAGCTAACACAGACTTTCATTTATTTGAATTTAATACTACCTAAAACCTAACGAAGCAACATCTAAGTATACAAATATGTATGTGTATGATTGCTCATGTGGCCACCTCCTTTGCATAAATTAGCCAGTCATTGTGGCTACTTTTGTTCGGATGAAGAAAGAAATGCGAGACCTAAAAACGACAACAAAAAAGCAAAAGCAATTAGGTTCATACGAGTACCAAAAAAAAAGCAAAAACAAAACTTCGGCATGTGATGCAGATTGTTTTTGCCTGCAATTTAACAAATAGTTTTAGCAAAGCAATGACATATTCCCACACTTAAGGCACAACAACACACAGTTCTAGACGATGCATATGGTTGGAAAATATAGAAGAACAGAATGCTTATAACTAGCCGGTAATATATGGGTCTGCACATGTATAGATATATGTTTGCTGGTGTCTCAATACATTCGTATGCTTTTCAATTACGACAACAAAATCTCTATTTTCAGCCAGATGTCAATGGCTATACATACACACAATGATATAAAGACGAGTATATCTACACACATCGAGCTCGACTTGGCCATTGTCCATGCAATGTGGCTTCCGTCTGCCGGATTTTAAGTATTGAAGCGCACAAAAACGACGACCACAAAAACCACTTGGGGCACTGGCAGCTTCAGGTAGTTAGTTGGTTGCATGGCAATGCAAAGGAAGCAGAAAAACCAAAAACAATGTGAATGTGAAATAAATAGGTGACAAAAAATTAGATAACGGAAGTAGTGCTTTAGTATGGCAGACGGTTCAACGGTTGGCACGAAGGGCCGGCAGGTGGCGGAAGTGTTGCAAGAGCTTGGTCGAAAGGAATGAATTACATTGAAAAAGCTGTAAATGAAGTTAGTTAAGCGCATATGCTGGGTGAGATTTGAATGGAAATGAAGGAGTGGAAATTAAGGTGTGCTCGTAAATGAGCGGGTGTGAGGGAATATGAGTTGTAGAGAAGCCGTAATCACCTGTGCTGTGCACATGCTTTGGTGTGCTGAGTGTAGCATCAGCTGTTGCGGCTACAACAAGCTGGTTATATTTTATTGAAAATGCAAAGCATTTTGAGTAGAAAAGTGTGTTACGCAAAGGAGTTTTGCGCTGATATATATTGTAGACCATTTGTAGAGAATTGGTAGTATTATTTAGTTAAAGAAGAATATACTAGTATGAAGTAATTGGGTATACTAGTAGCAAGTATTTATATATTAATAATGAATTCGTGTTCATATACCAAATAGTTTTTCCACTAGATGATGGTAATATGATCCCAGTATGAAATCTTATTGAAAGATAATAACTTAATCTATTGTAATTCAGGGTAAAGTACAGTTATAAATATCTAGAATTCCTATGATATCTTTACGTGATTTTATTTATGATAAAATTTTTATACAATATAAATTCACCGCATAATGATCAAAAAGAATACATTAAACGGACTGAAATTAATGAATGGAAGATAGCCAGAGCTCACATATTGAACTAATTTTACCGCGGTTATGTAGTGCTATATATGGCAAATTATTTTTATATTATTAGGTATAAAGTCAGATCCAGAACTAATATTCTCATATCCGGTATATCCGATATAGATCATTTTTAGCTGAGAGTTTTCAGTAAGCCATTCTATCGAACTTGTTTTTCTTATCCGATTGATTTTAGCTTAATCTCCAAGGACTTATGATAGTCACCAAATTTAAATTCTCATTTTTTCGTGTCACTGACTCCCTCTAACGCCATAATGCAAGTTAATAATATACATAGAGTTTAACTTTCCTAACTCGAATCCCCATAATCCACAAAAATACTTCCAGTTAGAGGCTTCCGATTTATGTATGTATGAAATTTGACTTATATTGCCAATTCAAGAGTACGAGTTATAAAGAACTTCGATTTATAGATGTTATAGTTATGGAAGCTCTACTTCAACATTAACCCAACAAAATATTTGTAGAGATCTGTTTGCATCTCAAACTTATTCTCAACTGAAAATGTCACTTTTTGAGACGAATTCTCCACATTTGCGGGATATTTTGCTTTTCTTTTTTAATGCGGCTGAGGCTCATCGACATTTGTAACCGTTTTTATACAAAAAAAAGCCTCAAAATTACAAAAAAAAAACGGCGGAAGCAAAGTTGTAGACCTAATAGAAGTTAAAGTATGATGCTTTTCGGACTAGTTTTATTTATTATTTAGCTTATTGACTAGTTTGATTTTTATTGCAGGTTATGAGTTAGTCCAGCTCACAATACATACACAATTCATGCATATTCAATTGCATTTGCATTGTTTGCGAGTTTTAGGGAGAAGTGTTAAAAGTACTCTAGTTGAATACTTGGAGTCGAGTGATTTTTGTTAAGCAAATATAAATTAAGCAAATGGAAAATCAACAACAGACCAGATATTCACCATGCGCCAAGTTTTGGAGAAGACCCGTGAAAATAGGATCGACACACACCATCTCTTTGTCGACTTTAAAGCTGCTTTCGACAGCACGAAAAGGAGTTTCCGCGATGTCTGAATTTGGTATCCCCGCAAAACTAATACGGCTGTGTAAATTGACGTTGAGCAACACCAAAAGCTCCGTCATGATTGGGAAGGACCTCTCCGAGCCGTTCGATACCAAACGAGGTTTCAGACAAGGTGACTCACTATCGTGTGATTTCTTTAACCTGATGTTGGAGAAAATAATACGAGCTGCAGAGCTAAATCGAGAAGGTACAATCTTCTATAAGAGTGTAGAGCTACTGGCGTACGCCGATGATATCGATATCATCGGAAACAACACCCGCGCCGTTCGTTCTGCTTTCTCCAGACTGGATAAGGAAGCGAAGCGTATGGGTCTGGTGGTGAACGAGGACAAGACGAAATATCTCCTGTCGTCAAACAAACAGTCAGCGCATTCGCGTCTTGGCTCCCACGTCACTGTTGACAGTTATAACTTTGAAGTTGTAGATAATTTCATCTACCTGGGAACCAGCATTAACAGCAATAACAATGTCAGCCAGGAAATCCAACGCAGAATCACTCTTGCCAACAGGTCCTACTATGGACTAAGTCGGCAATTGAAAAGTAAAGTCCTCTCTCGACGAACAAAAACCGAACTCTACAAGTCTCTCATCATTCCCGTCCTACTTTACGGTGCAGAAGCGTGGACGATGTCAACATCCGATGAGACGGCACTAGGAGTTTTCGAGAGAAAGGTTTTGCGGAAGATTTATGGTCCCTTAAGAATTGGCAACGGCGAATACCGCAGACGATGGAACGATGAGCTGTATGTGTTATTCGACGACATTGACATAGTCCAGCGAATAAAAAGACAGCGGCTACGCTGGCGAGGTCATGTTGTTCGAATGGACGTGGAGTGCTCCAGCTCTGAAAGTGTTCGATACAGTACCCGCTGGTGGAAGCAGAGGAAAAGGGAGACCTCCACTCCGATGGAAGGACCAGGTGGAGAGGGACCTGGCTTCGCTTGGAATAACCAATTGGCGCCAAACTGCCGGAAGGAGGGATACGTGGCGCGCTGTTTTGGACTCGGCTATAACCGCGTAAGCGGTGTTTACGCCAGTCAAGAAGAAGAAATATAAATTAAAATTACACGAAAATTTTTGGAATTTTTGGTGAATATGCAAACTCACAAATAGGAGTATTTATATAAAATTTGAACAAAATGAAACTAGTTTAATTTGCCATAACTAATGAGGTTTCATATTCACCAACCTCATTTCGTAATTTCATCAGAAAAACATTTTTTCATTTAATCTACCATTAGAAAATGCTGAAACTCTTTAAATCCACTACAAACTACTACATTTAAAATACACTAACCCCACACAGCTCTCTCTCTCTCCCTCCAACCACACCGCAAATAGCTAAATATTCACATTATTGTAGCCATAAAAATGCCCGCTTTTGGCAGCGTAAAAATTCTGTGCAGCTCTGCAACATTTTTTATGCCATTCTGTCTGCCAAGACAATGTTTGCACATTTTTATTGTCCTCCGCATACAAATTTATTTACATAAATAAAATGCAAAAGTAAAACAAATACGCGGCGTACGGCTACACAAGCGCACAAGTGCAATGCGCTGCGGCGGACGCCATGGCGTATGCGCGATATTATTATTATTATTACAACACACACTCACATACACACATTTCTTCGCGCAAACCGCACCACACCACACCACATAAGCGCGAACTTTTTCAATTTCACAGCCGCAGCAGCAGCTTGGCATTAGTGATGTGCTGAGGTGCATATGTGTGTATTAAAGTGTGAGTGTGTGTTTGTTGAAGCGCTGCGGTTGCCAGCCAGCTGACGCTGTTCGTCGTAAATTTGTTGCTGGCTGTCGCAAAAATATTACTTTTATTACAATTATGCGCAGCCATTGCTGTAGCGCCAAAGTAGTCAGTATGTTGCATTTTTTATGATTTTATTAGTTGATTTTGTATAATTTTGCATTTATTTATTTATTCTGTTTTTTTATATTATTAATTTTGCTTTGATACATGTGTGCTAAAAAATCGCATATTATCTGCACATTTTGGTGGTTTATTAAGATGGATGCCTACACTAAGACACTCGCTTTGTTTGTGTAGATGAGTTCATTGTGGTTTTACGACTGCGCTTTGTTTGACTACTCGACTTTACTGCATTTCGAAAGTTATTAAATTATATAGAGCAAATGATAAAAAGTTAGCTGACTGCAAGAGTCATATAAGGTGCGATGAACTGACTGTCGAATAGTATTTAGTAAGTACAGTTGAAAATTGAAGAGAGAGTAAATTGTATAGAGAATAATTAAATTTTAAACAACCACGAAATGGACTAAAGAATCTTCTTCCATCCAGGTCTGTCGGAGTAAAAATATATATCATCACTCCATCATATTATCCAAATTTCTGAAAAATATCTGGAACTAGTTTCGACCTAGTCGGGAAATGACAACTAAGAAGTATTGAACCTGTCTCAAAGTCATTCTGAAAGAATGTTAATAAAGTCTCGATTTTGGAAACAGAATACGGTTCTGACAGATAATTTTAAAAGACCCCCACCTAGTTTTCTGCAGAAAGCTTTCTATCAGTACCAGCTTTAGGCTACCTGACCACTGTAGTGTCTTCCAAGCAGAGGTCGCTGCGATCAAAATAGCAGTGGACGCACTGCTCCGTATGGTGACCTCTTTTAGAGAGGTATGTATTCACTCCGACAGCAGGGCGGCAATACTGGCATTGGAATCGATGACAGTACGCTATGTGCTAGTTAAGGAGTGTCTTAGATCCTTATCAATAGCTTCCAACTATTTTGCAATCCGACTAGTGTGGGAACCCAGTCACCGCGGGATCGCTGGTAACTGTATAGCGGACAAGCTTGCAAGGGAGGGTACCCTAGCTACATTGACGTCGGAATGGGAGCGCATTGGTAGTCCCTGATCCACCTGCGCAAGAGCGCTGGACATGCAGACTACACATGAGCTCGTCAAACGCTGGTCAACTACCTGTACTTGTGCAGTGGCGAGGTCCTTTGGGTCCTCTGTGGAGCGTAAGCTTTCTCTGGGCAAGGTCCATCTCAGCGCCATCATAGGTGTACTCACTGGACATTGTCCAATGGGTACCCATGCGGTTAGACTTGGGATCGTGGCAGATGCAAGTTGCCAAAGCTGTATGGAGGAAGGCGAGATGGAATAATCTAAGCATTTCCTACTGCATTGTCCAGCTTTTGCCATACTAAGGTTGAAACACCTCCGAAAGACCTTTTTCGGCGATCCTAGCGAATTGACTAGAATCGATATTACCAGTCTTAAGAAATTTATAACGGATTCCAAGCGGTTTGCTGAATCTTAAAGGTATTTTATTGGTACCACAATGGACAGCGCCAGGCTGTCTAAGTGAGATCTTCCGTCTTTGCAGAGATCTGCCTACAAAGCTAACCTAACCTAACCCACCTAATGAAGATTTAAAATTTTTTTCGGTGTTGGTTTCACATACATACATGTATAAAGTAGTATTTTTTTAAGACTGAAAAAAATTTGTGAAATTTTGAAGTCATTAAATAAAAGTATCCACGAAATTTGTTACATTACAATTGTGTATCTCAACTTTATAAGTATTTTTGAAAATTTTACTCCAAATTATTACAATATTTTGCTAGGTCTATATTCAAATACAGAGTCTGCCATCTGTTATTTCGAAATGTTAACGCTCAATAATCGTCTGACAACACTATCTGTCGTTTTTATTAACCTCGGGACAATTAAATTTTAACAACAAGCTTCAAGACCCCTGAAGAACTGATTCAAGTCAAAAAATATGTGACAGAAAATATACAAGAATGGCGTTTTACTGTCATATCACTTTCGGACATATTTTGAAAAATAAATTAAGTTTGTTTACATATAAAATACAATTCACACAAAGAAGTTTGCGGATCGACCGTTCATTGTGATTGCAATATCATCAATACTTTATTGGATATCCTCAGAAAGAGATAACACCAGCTTGCCACCCAGACCTTGAGAACAACAGGAAATTATCAGCTGTTTTTTTTATAGATATAAATATAATTGTAGTAGAGTAATATCAGCAATCCTCAGATTATTGACGAGCTGAAGGTACTGAAATCATCGCTATACTGCCCGAGGTGTTCGAGGAAGTTCAGATGATTGACAAAAAATGCTTATTTTTATGACTAGAATAGCGAGCACTCACTCAAGCACCAGTGCATATATCTGAATATAATTTTGCAAACTGTCAGTAAAATAAGTACCCGGAAATTCTCATTACACATTTTCCCGCTGATAATATTTAAATTTTTTTTCCCAATGGCACAATTGTCAGCCACTATACTGTCAATTTTTATTGCTATGTGTCTTTTAGATGGTTTACGGCGTCATTAGGAACAAGTCAACCTCTTGTGTGCGTTGCGATTGTTATATGCCCCTCTTTGAACGATTTGTACCAATCGTAAACTTGAGTTTTCGACATGTTTGAATCACAAAATTTCACACAAACTCTTTGTTCAATATTTTTATCCATTTAATTTGAGAATTTCCGGGAACTTATTTGACCGACTGCATTGGAGGCGTGGCTTTGCTCATACAAAAGTAGGCGAAATTTAACTATTTACTATAACTCCTCAAGGCCTCAGATATGAAGACCTCAGTGGCTAATTTTCTTGCGAAAATGTCGGTAAATCTTTCAGAGGGGATATTTTTCTAATAATGTGCCTCTGTGCCAACAATGGTTAAAATCGGGTCATAACTTCAACTAGCTCCCATATACCAAATTATAGGGTTTCCAAAAATACGGTGGGCTTTATACCACAGAAATCGGTGTAGAAGTGAGAGATCTTAGCAAAATTAAGTAAGCGTTTAGTCTTGAATATAGTGTGCCATGGTGGTGAAAATGAGAGAAATCGGTTTAGGAATTACCTCAGTCCTCATATACTATACATATACTATATATAACGATTTTCGTTATTCTTGTGGACCTTATGCCGAATATACGCGTCGAATTGTGTGTTGTTTTCATGAAATTAAATAAACAATTTGCGAAAGTACAAAATATTCGGTTACAGCTGAACTTAGTTCTTCCTTACTTGTTTCTTTTTTTTAATCTTAACAAAAATTAAATTTTTCTATGTAAAAACTATTGAAACTCACCGACAATCCAACAACAGCGCATTATCCTTTTGACCAGCAACGGATATCATTTGGTCCATTATACCACAAGGCATACCAGCAAATTTATGTTCAGCAGCTTGACATACTAAAGCACGTTTCTTGTTGCTGTTTATATAAAAATTAAAATTAATATTAAAATTAAAAGCAAAAAAAATCCAAAAAAGTTTTATAAAAATTAAAAAATAATAATTTCTGATTGCTAATTTACTCACTTTTCAAGTTGTTTGCCAGTCAACTCCTCCATAAAAGTCAAAGTTGCCACCTCGACTGCTGCGCTGGAAGACAAGCCGCCACCGACTGGCACATTGGAGGCGAACACGGCATTGAAGCCAGGCAACTGACCTTCTAGTTTCGTTTCAACAGCAAAATTGTGAATCACACCTTTCACGTAGTTCGCCCATCTGCAAGAAGGGAGGAGAGAGTGGTAATACAATTGCAAATGAGTAACTCTCTGTGAACAACATGAAATACTCAAAAGTGCATGCTAAAGGTAAACTTCACTGTTGGATGGATGGTTGGGCAGACGGACAACTGGTTGGGTTTGTCAAAGCGTATTTAAAATGTTAGAGGTGAAATTTGCTTTTTGCCACTGACGAATTTACAGTTTTTCGTATGGCTTGGCGAAATCTCAACATTGATTGTGCTTAGAGACATATACATATACAAACGAGCCACAAATAGTGCACAAATACATAAATACTCAAACACAAGCATTCAAATAGCTTCACGTAAACCACTTTCAGCTCGCATTTTGCATTTCCTTTGTGGCTTTACAGTTGAGTAGTTGAACTTTACAATTTGACCACATGTATTTGCACTCGCACACACACACACACTCATCTTTTAGATACTATGCATATGTGTATATGTGTGTATGCGTATGAATTTCCAACACCACATTTCTCTGTCTTTTATGTTGGCTTGTTTACTTGTTTATTCGGTCGGCAAGTTCTCTACTTCTTTCACTCACTTGACAGCACACACATCTCCGAATGAGCTGACAGCTAACCAACCGTCCGTCTAACGAGTTGACAGTCGGTCAGAAAGCACCATTCACCAACTTCTTATGATGTACAAATTGTTGTAATGCCCTCTTGTGTGTTGTGTGTGAGTTGAAGTAAACATAACCAAACTATGTTAAATAGTAGAGTCGGAATTTGCACCAATACCATTAGGGTGACCATTGGGGTGACTTAGAGTTGTTTTGTAAGTAACTCGTTGTAATCTCATTGCAATGTGTGGTTTATAAAGGACTTCTAAAAAGTACATACGTATGTGAGGAAAGCAGTAACTGTTGCAATCGAAGCCAGTCAAGTGAAATGTGTACTTTAGTATATATTTTTTTAATTCAGCATTAGCAAAAATTATAATTTTAATTAAAAATAAATTTTTGGAATACATTATATGGCATAAATACTTCTATGGCCTTGATCCTTTCGCGCTTAACACTCATGGCTTTTCCATGTGGAAAAGCTCGTAGTCGACACTATATTATCTTAAAAATTGGCTTCTAAACAGATGATTTTTAATAAATGCTCCTAAATGTATACCTTATTTTAAGTTCTTCGTCTTCGGTTAAATAGTATATATGACCCAAAGATTAGGTATCATAGTGAAAGCAAGAGAGCATATTTTCGCAATCACGTTGACGATTCGCCCAAAATTTTTCCCCAACACTGTTTATTTAAGATTTTGATCATCCTCTAGATGATTTGAGACTTTTTAAATTCAAGTTAGTGAGAGAGACAAATAATAAAAAGAATCAGATGATTTCACTTTAAATATTATAGTAGTAGAGTAATACTTTTCATAAAAAATGGATTGGTTATTATATCAGATTAACTAGATTAACCAAGGGGGCATCCAAATCCCAGATCAGGTCGCTTTTTTTCTTTGCAGTTCAGATTCTTTCCTGAATTCACAAAATTTTTCTAATATAGTCTTTAGGCACTGATTTTGACAAAGAGAGATTACTTTTGAATAAAGAAGAAGAAGAAGTTGCAATATTTAAGATTTACGAAATATTTTCTTCAGTTAAAATGCTAGAAGTACTACGTATTAGGTCCATATTTTTTTTTTTTTTTTTTTTTTTTGTAATTTCCACTTGTTTTTTAGGTTATTATAATATTTATAAAAGACTAATCAGATTCGATTTGATCTACAGAGAAACAGAGAGAGAGCGCTTTAACACTTCTCACAGCTTCTCTCAATGTATTGCCATGTCTCTTTGCTTGATCTCAAACTGAGAGATATTGTATAAAGCTAAGTGGCACTCAAATTTTAAATTTCAAAATGCACCAAAATATCACATCTCCACACGACAGTGAAGAGAATAACACAAAGAGCGAAGGCCACCATACCCTTGCTGGAATTCTTGCACACACATACTCACTTGCGAGCGTTGCGGCTGTGATGCATTTTCATTTCCATTTTCATTGTATCCTTACTGTTTTCTGCTATCATTTGAGACACACAAACACACAAAGTTTGAGTTGCTGTTACTGCACGAAGACACACAGCACCACAAGCCCCGACGACAGGTGATGGACGCCAACAGCAATTTGGAAAATTTTGGAAAGGAAAGTAACTCGATGCGTGTCTAAAGAGAGGGGCTTGTTGACAAACATACAGACACGCACACATGAATATGGGTATGGGAACAATGAAATTTAGGCGAGAAGAGCAACCAAACAAGGAAGTAAACACCAACAGTGTCAAACAGTGCCAAAGATAAAAGAGTTCAGGAAATTTTTGTTGTCAACGGAAGGGAACATGCACAAATACACAAACAAAGTGCCTAATTCTATATTACACTGTTACTCTGCTCTTAAATTAGTAGCTTATACCCGTTTAAAATTGGAAGCTTTCCCTGCATTTTGGCTTTTAGTAAAAAAAATTACTTACTTTGGCAATTCGGGTTTCAGCTCCAATAATGAGAATTCCACTTGCTTTGGATCATCACAGCCACCACAGTGTGTAAAGACCGAGGCTTTGTTGTCCGTGCGACGGCCGCCAACAACCAGTGTCACCATGGGCAGCGCCTGGAGGAAGGTATGAATGAAGAGGGTAAGTGTGTTAGTAGGCATGTAAATAGGAGCACTTGGAAAAAACTGTGATAATTAAGGTAGGATAATGAATAGATTGCAAGAGAATAGAAGAATTTGGGCTGTAGCATGGCATAAGGAAAAAAACAAAGGCAAGATTTAATACGGTGATTAAAAAAGTTGTCTCTCTCTCCTCTCCTCATTTCATACAACGTTTTCTAATTAGTGATTTTTTTGTAAACATCTCCAGTACAAACTCAGGTATCATGCCTTTGTCAGTGCGACCCAGTTTTCTCAATTTCTCGAAGCGGCTTAATTAAGCCCTCAAAATTTCTATTATAAACGAGCAGATGTGTGTGTGTATTTGTGTATGACGAAGGCAACTCACCATCGGCAGGACGAAGCCATCATTGTAGTCAATATGTTCGCCAATCAAATTAACACGTCCCGGCGCACAGCAAGCCACTTCTGGATCGCCGCCAAAGAGATCATGATACGTCGATTTGGCCAATGCCAAAATCTCTTCGTACGTGGCTAAATTTGTGACTGCGGGCATTTTTATATTGTCTCAAGTTACACGAGCACTTGCTGTCGCTTACTTGCTGGCTTGCTTGCGGTACTCTGTTTGGGTCAATTGGCAACGAATGACGGCTGCAGATTGTGGGTAATTAGTGGCACGTGCTTGTATTCTCTCTCTCTCTTTTTCTTGTTGTTGTTGCTGTTGAGACTTGATATTCCGGGAAATGTTATGAAATAACAGTGATTCTTGTGTTTGCTAATGACTGAAATGAAAATGTGGAAAAATAATTGAGAAAATGTTGTTAAATTCAACTTTATTTGGTTGTTGTTCGAAGAATCTTGTCTCTCATTCGGTTTGTGTGGCTTTCTCGTGTTGAAGCACACACTTTATATTATGAAAATTAAATCAAATATTTTTAGTAAGCTATAGTAAAATTACGAGATTTAGAAAATAATTTTTGTAAAAAAGGTGTTGCCACCTGATTCAAATTCAAATCCAATTAATCACAAATAGAACCCCCAATGGCATTTAAGCATCTATTTTTATACAGCAAGCTGTAACTTGAGTAAAAATTAAGATCTCTTGGTACACGTGTTCCTTGACACCATAGGAAGGTTGCTTTCGAAAATGGGGAAAATCGGACCACTAAATGGCGATATCCTAAGCCATAAATTAAGCTATGAAAATTAGGTACAAAGGATCGCATTATTAAGGAGCATATTTTGGAGAAGTGGATGTGGCCCCGCGCCCTATTAAGTTTTTTGTACATCTTTCGTAAAGTACTAAAGCTATATCAGCCAAACAGTGTAGAGTCGTTTCTTTTAGGTACTACTTTATACAGTCCAAAATTGGAGGATATCGGATTATAACCACGCCCACCTCCCATACAAAGGCTATGTTGAAAACTACTAAAAATGCTTTAATTCAGTAAGGGAAAACACAGATGCCTTAAATTTCATTATAAAGAAGGTTCGGAAGAGCTGCACACAAATTGGTATACAAAATTTTAAATGGCTGTGGCTCCGCCCACTTATGGGTCAAAACCCATATCTCCGAACTACTCGACCAATTTCAATGAAACTTGGTTTGTAATAGTTTCCTTACATCCCAATGATATGTTATGAAAATAGGCCAAATCGGTTCACAGCCTCGTCTACTTCCTATGGACCAGAATTTTGAAGTCGATCTGATTCGTTTACTTTGCAATATATAAAGTAAGCACTAGTGAAGATATCGGAACAGAACTTTTCATAAATACTGCATTATAGTGGGACATCGCTCTTTTAAAAATCGTTGAAATCGGACCATAAATTTTCAAAGCCCTATATATCGAACATGAGGACCTCAGTGATTTTAATTTTTTTTACTAAAAATATATGTAAGTCTCTTAGACTTTTTGAAGAAATTCAGAGGGAATATCTTTCTTTTAATAATTCTCCTTGACAAAAATGCATGAAATCGAGTCATAACTTCTCCTAGCTCCCACCTAATATTAGGGTTTCCAACTTTCAATGGACTTTATACAATATATATGACGAATATGTGGGTCAAATTGTGTGTTATATAATATTAATAAAATTAAATAAATGAGTTGTTCGATTACACTCGAACTTAGCATTTCCGTACAAATTGTTTATAGATATATTGGTTTTGAACGTGTTTTATGCCCTGCTCTCCAATTTGTCGAATGAGATCATCGTCATTGTGAATGAACACAACATCATATATAAAATATTTTTTAATTACCATACATCACGAACTACAAAAACTCTGTTCCATATACATATATTTAACATTCCATGACGGATCGCTTTTAAAACAAACAAATAAAATGCA